>NC_052069.1:104000909-104301203 GCF_015852505.1 Tachyglossus aculeatus | reverse complement strand
CAAATAAATCAGATTGGTAACCCGGCATTTTTTTGGAGTGGCTGGAGCCCATAATCTTATTGGACGGGGTATCTGTTTAGTATGTGTTTTCGCAGGGCCTCTGTGGTGCTGAGGATGGCCTTAGCTCATCTCACTTCTGCCCCTGTGTGCGAGGGTACCTAGTTCAGGCAGTTATAATTCCAGCCAGTCAATCAGTCATATCTATTGAGCGTTTACTTTGTGCAGAGCACTGCGCTAAGCGCTTGGGAGAGTGTAGTAAAACAGAGTTGGTAGATTCGTTCCCTGCTCACAGAGAGCCAGGGAAAGGTTGGTTGCCTGGGAGGGCAAGGTAACTACAAGTGGAAATGACCAAACTCGTCAAATAGTTTGAGAAGAAGAAAAGAAAAAGCAGATTACAGAATAATCTCCCGATATAGCAGGGATCACTTCCAAAATGGAAGGGGCACCTTTATCTTTCACTTGGAGATGATTTTGCAATGTTTAAATAAAAACTCCCATCTTGAAGGGAAGATCCCTGTGGGATTGACATCTTTCCAAAGATTCAGCTTCCCAAGTGCAAGGGGTGCCCCACAGAGGCAGAATGGTGTTTCTTTCTAGCCATTCCTGGCATTTCAGCAGGATTCTATTTTTTGGAGGGGTTCAGTGATTCAAGCTTAAGTTTTCGTGTTCATCTATTGCTACAGATGCTTTGGCAGTACAAAAGAGAGAGCTCTAAACACATCAGCCTGATTTTTTGTTCAATGAATTGAAAGTCATAAGAGTAACAAGATCTGATGCAAATCCCTAAACCACTGACATGGTGGTTGTGTCCCTCTCCAGCCCCAAGATTCATATTACCGACTTTGAAAAGCCTCCAGCCTGGGACTGTAAATACCAGCTCCAGTGTATGATTGTTTTTAAAAATCATATCAACGCGGTTAAGTTCACTCTCCCTTTTCCATATTCCCTTGCCTCCTCAAGAACGTCGGAATTGTAACAGTGACTCTGTAACATGTGCCTTGCTTGTAACGTTCTCTCCTGTGCTTCTTATTGATCAGAGTGACGAGGGAACACAGAGAAATGCTGGTCAAGTTAGCCAAGCAGAACACAAACAAGGCTAAGGAATCGCTGCGAAAAGTGCGGACTAATGCTATGAGCAAACTGAAGAAATCGAAGGACAAGGTGGCCGAAGACACAATTAGACTAATAGAGAAAAAGGTACAACGTTTATGTTGAGAGACGGGGCCGTTTCACGAATCGGATCGGGGATGGGGCAGTCGTTTCAAGGGTTCTTTAATAATGGCATTTATTAAGCATTTATTACGTATCAAGTGCTGTTCTAAGCCCTGCGGCAGATACAAGTTAATCAGGTTGGACACGGTCCCTGTCCTCCGTGGGGCTCACAGTCTAACTACAGAGAGATGTAGCCGGAGTGGTCTATTTTTTTAAAGATTACTTCTAGGTACAGAGATGAATGTTAGGCGCAGTCCAGTGAAATTCACTTTTAGAATCGTCACCGTTGGCTCACTCTTTGCTCGTGACCTCAGCTTTGCGATCTCGATGTTGAAAAGCTTAAGCAAAGCAGTTCTCATTGATCAGTCTTCGAAAAGGCAGAAACAAGCCTTCTCCGGTAACTTCTCGGGGAAGCCGTACAAATCCAAGGAAATTACGTGTCGGTGCCAACAGGAGGTGAACAGACTGTTTCTAAGATGCTTTTGAAAAAAAAATCCCTTGTGGGCTAAGGAGAAAAACATGGGGAATCTCAGAGAGTTTCAAGGGCTCGAGCTGGTTTCCAGCCTTAATTGCAGCATCTGTTACCACAACTCCTGTAATATGTAAAATCTGTTGTAATACAAATTGTCCAACCAAAAGATTTTTTTATGAGATAGCGTGTGACTTGACTGAACATTTAGTAGTGAGTTAGTGTTTCCCATAATATTCCAGAATGACGCCCCAAGTCAAATCTTGTCTGGGACTGCGTTTGGTCCGGGGCTAACTGTAGGTTGCGAAATAATTTCAGAATTCACCTGCATGGTAACCCTGCAGCTATCTCCAGAGATAGCCAGATGACGCTATGGCCAGCTATTATTCGGAAGGCTTTTCGTCAGAATTGAAAAGCATAAGATTGAGGATCAGGGCCAGGAATCTGCCAGTGTGGCAGCTTTTGGTCCCCTTCCCTCATTCCCCCTCGTTAGCCCCCCACATATCCTAGCACCCCTCTGCCTGGACCCCGGAGCAGGCCTGAAGCTCTGAGACAGGTGGCTGGAGGTAGGGAGAGAAGGCCTCTGACAATCCAGGAAATGTGCTGATTTTAGCATTCTCTGGGCCATCTCGAAGTGGGAGTTAGTGAAATACAGACCTCTCCCCACCCCCAAATGCTGGCCCTGTCTCCGTGGTGCTCACCCCACAGGCATTAGGTTGATGCATGGCAAAAACCGTATGGTAACCTGGAAATTTTCCTTTTGAAACTTCAACTATCCCTTTGCAAACACAGTATTTCGGGGCCAGGGTCTCACACCCGTGACCTGTTGTTCTGTTCGGAGAGGCCCCCGCGAAGGCTGGTTCTCCCATGAGACTTGCCGAAGAGACTGAAGCTTTTAGCTCCCACTTCTAACATGCCCAACTTAGGGAACATCAACGCAATCCCAAAGATTCCCTGAAATTCAGCTCTTCCGTGGAATGAGTGAATCAGTTCATTGCCCTAAATGTGTAAATGTCAATCCATCATCAGTCATTAGTATTTCTCTTCTCATTCAATCGGTGTTAATTTAGAGGAAATGGATGAGATTACAGGGAAGCCAGTTGATCCCAACTCTTTCCAAGAGAGACCTCGAGAATCTTAGCATCCCAAATCCTGCCTCCCTGTGAGACAACGACCAAGAGATCCCAGAATTTCCCGTGTCAAGTGGACCTTTCTTCTTTGGGCTGGGTTCTTTTTGAAATGTGGAATGCCCTAAATCAAACCCAAAGCTTTTGTGGGAGCACTTGGAAGTGCTTGGACCCTTCTTTCCATGGGGAAAACCAGCTAGCAGCGGTCTCTGCTGAGATCATCTCCACTTTGTTCAGGGGCACAAGAATGACTGGCACAGTGGCTGTTAGATTATTATTATTATTATCATAAATAATATCAATTGTGGTATTTGCTAAGCACTTACTTTGTGCCAAGCACTATAGTAAGCACTGGGGTAGATATAAGATAATCAGGTCCCACATGGGGCTCACAATTTATAACTAGGAGGAAGAACAGGAATTGAATCCTGACTTTGCAGATGAGGAACCTGAGGCACAGAGAAGTTAAGTAACTTGCCCAAGGTCACGAGGTGGAGCCGGGATTAGAACGCAGGGGCCTCTGACTCCCAAGCCCGGGCTCTTTCCACTAGGCCACCCTGCTTTTCAGTAATCAGCGCCTTGCTGATGCTTCCCCGAATGAACCTTCAGGGCTTGAAAAAATGGGTAAACCTCCCTCTCCTCACTCAGTCATCATTCATTCATTCATTCATTCAGTCGTATTTATTGAGCGCTTACTGTGTGCAGAGCACTGTACTAAGCGCTTGGGAAGTACAAGTTGGCAACATCTAGAGACGGTCCCTACCCAACAGTGGGCTCACAGTCTAGAAGGGGGAGACAGACAACAAAACAAAACATATTAACGAAATAAAATAAATAGAATAAATATGTACAAGTTAGAGTAATAAATATGTACAAACATATGTACATATATACAGGCATATACATATATACAGGTATATATACAGATATATATACATATATATATATGTATATATATATATACATATATTGAAGGTAGTCCTCTGCCAGGAGCAGCAGCTTGGAGAAAGGCAGAGGCAGCCATGAGTCTTTGGTAAAAGAAAAATGCATCTGAAAGCCCACCTAAACCAGTCACCCCCAAGAGCCTTGGCTGACAGTAAACCCAGGTAGGAGACTAGCAAGGTCAACCCCAGGCAGCAGCCTCTCTCCAAACGTCTCTGTGACTTTGTCTTTCTGCATTCCTTTTCAAGCAGCTTATAAGGAGGCATTTGGTGATCCAGCTCTATGTGAGTTTCTGCCTCAGTTGTTCACTCCTGCCATCAGATGCTGCTCTCGGAGGTTTGCGGAGGCCGGGAGTTGCTTCATAATCGGCTTTTCTGGCCATTAGAAAAACCGTGCCCAAAATGGTTATTCTCAGTCTAGAATATCATTCCCCCTGGGGTTCAGTGTTCTGGAAAGTGGACATGCTTTGGCATGGTGCTGTTTGTGTTTAGCCCTTAAGAAGGGGTTAAAAGTTTGCTCTCTAGTTTGTAAGAATGTGGGGCCCCAGTTCTAGGGCTTTGTTTCCGAACAGCTCCCGGCCCTAGCGGCAAGAGGCTGTGCTGAGTGAAGAGAAAGGTCCCCCCTCCCCTCCAGCTGTGACATCTGCTGGCCTCCTGTTTCACCTTCACTCTCTCCTGCTGAAATGGGCCCGTTAAACATAAAAGTACTTGGCAGAGTAAGACGTCATCCTCAGCCAAAATCCTGTCACCATGAAGCTTTCAAAGCACTGGAGCAATTCGGGAATCAATGAAGCCCAGTGCCAGCGGGAAGAGAGGGGGGATTAGCCGGCCATTGGCCGGCAGGCTGGGCGGGGTGGCAGGAGTGGACGGGACACTCCAGGATATTTGGGGGGTGTCTTCCACCACGTCCTCTCCTCCTCCCCGCAGTGGCCCCATCTGCCCTCGGCCACCACTGCTCGTGCCAACCACGGAGCTGCAGGCATTTTGAAAGCGGGGCAGAAGGATCCTCTGATCTTGGCACAGCCTGCCAATCGGTTGGCCCTGGAACGAAGCCATTCGATCCTGAAAGGAAATGGAAGCCGGGGAGGGGGAAGATGGCGAGGGGAAAAAGTAGTCCTTCTGCCCCTGAACGTAATATGTGGTAGATGGAAACATTTAAAAGCCTGTTTCCTGCCTTGTAGCAAGGCTTTCTCCAGAGGTCAGAGGGTCCCCCAAGTCCCAGGTCCTGTGGTCCTAGCGGAAGTTGGGGAACGGTTCTCTGGGATGGAACCAGGAAAAGCAACATAGCCCGGTGGATAGAGTACGGGCCTGGGAGTTGGAAGGACCTGGGTTCTAATCCTGACTCCACCACTTGTCTGCTGTGTGACTTTGGGCAAGTCACGTCACTTCTCTGTGCCATGGTTACCTCATCTGTAAGATGGGGATTAAGACTGTGAGCCCCATGTGGGACATGGACTATGTCCAACCTGATTAGTTTGCATCTACTCCAGCATTTAGTCCAGTGCCTGGCACATAGTAAGGGCTTAATAAACACCAGGGTAAAAAAGTGTCCTCTGACTTCTCTTAAGAAAATAACGAAGGACCCTCCCCACCATCACTCCCCCCAATGCCAAGCCCTGGGCTCAGCAGATTTCTCCGTGTGCCTGTGTTTCTGCCCAGAACTCCTGGATACCCTGAACCCTGCTAGTACGGACAGGTTTTCCTACCTGAGAAATGTGCCGGCGAGAGCCAACAAACCTCCCAGCCTGAAACCAATCGTTCCAAGTTGCTCAAACAGTCGGTGCGTTTTCAGTTCCAGATTCCTGGCGAAGGTCCCACAGCCTCTAAACTAAGTTGTCAAACAGCTGATGGTGAAACGAGCTGCCAAACTGCTCTGTCAGCAGCGTGCCCTGGCCTTGGCAGCTCTCCCCCACAATGCCACCCGAGGGCTGCGTCACCCAGGGTAGGGGCGGGACCAGCCCTTCTGTGAAACTTTCAAGCTCCCTCTGTGATTTCTCGTAGCTGGGGCACGTGTTCGCTCGCTCTCCTGTCTTTGTTATCACTGGCACCAGGGAAGCGGAGGGCTAGATGTGGTTTTGGGGGCATGAATGAAACATGTTCCGGTGATGGTGTGACCTTTGCGCACACTGCATGACATGAAGTAATAATAATAGTACTTGTTAAGCACTTACTTTGTGCCAAGCACTGCTCTAAGCACTGAGGTAGATACAAGTTAAAGTTGGACACAGCCCCTGTCCCACACGGGGCCCACCCTCTGAATCCCCATTTGACAGATGAGGTAACTGAGGCCCAGCGAACTCGTGACTTGCCCCAAGTCACATGGCGGACATGTGGTGGAGCCGGGATTAGAACCCAGGTCCTTCTGACTCCTAGGCCTGTTCTCTGTCCTCTAAGCCACATCTTGCAATGCTCAGTGTCTCATTGTGGGAGTCCTCTGTTTTTCTACCCATCTCGCTCTTTGTCACTTCAGATCGGACAAATGGCAGATGATAAGGTGGCTGAGATGGACAAGCAGCTGTCAGTGAAGACCAAGGAACTCCTAGGGTAAAAGAGGCCTGAAGAAATCAGCCAGAGTTCACCGGGACCCCCTGACTCCGCCCCTCCCCAGAGAGGGTCTGTCCATACATTGCGGATCTCTCCATTTCCCTCCCCTCTTGTGCGTTCTGTGTCGATGAGATGACATCCCCTCGTTTGAGTTTTATTCAAGCAAAGGAACCGTCACCTGTCTCCCCAGGCCAACTGAACTGACAACTGAACCCAACGCAGCGTTTCTCACTGCGTCACCTGCCGTGTTGGGTTTATTCAGCTTCTAGCCCACTGGCAAGAATAGCCTTGGGTAAGTATCTGCAGCTGAGCACATGCCGGCGGCAGGCTTCTTGCTCAGATCCATTCCGTTTGACTCACCCAGGACGCTCCCCGGAGAACAGGCACGTTGGATGGCGATAAAGATTGTCTCCCAACAGCCTTTCTACACCGCTGCAGGGAGTCTTCTCAGGGCTTGGCATGTGGCGTTCGATTACAGGAATCTTCCTTTTCAAGCAAGGGCACGTCACGTTCCTGATGGCTTCAGAGACCGACTTCTGCTTCAGTCGATATGGAGTTTTAAGCCACAATGCGTATTCAGCGGCTTGGGAAAGGGATGGGAGCCGGCAAGGTGAACCCCTAAATTTCAGGTGTCCCGGGGATCTGGCCTTCCCACAGTTTGTACTGAAAGCACAGAGTCAAAATAAAGTGAGAAGAATGAAATAGCAAAGGAAGGTGAGCCTTCCCTCCGTCATTTACCTTCCCCTCCAATCCTTCCAGCCTTTGCTAAGGATCCTTTCTCAAGCCCAACTGACAGACCAGACCAGGATAAACCTTTTGGAGAGAGAGTTCTCTGAGCTTGATCCACGGTTGAGGGGGGAGCATAATTATCCAATCAATCCAGCGCTTAGAACAGTGCTTTGCACATAGTAAGCGCTTAATAAATGCCATTATTATTATTATTATTAATCAACCAACAGTATTTATTGAGCGCTTCCTGTGTCTGGAGCTCTGTACTAAGCACTTGGGAGAGTACAGTATAATAGAGTAGGGTGACATGATCCTTGCCTACAGGGAGTTGTTATCCCAGGATCAGCAGGCTCTGTTCAGGTCAGAAAGAGCAGATCCCTTTCAACAATCAGTCAATCAATCAATTGTATTTATTGAGCGCTTACTGTGTGCAGAGCACTGTACTAAGCGCTTGGGAAGTACAAGCTGGCAACATATAGAGACAGTCCCTACCCAACAGTGGGCTCACAGTCTACGGGCACAGTCACTGCCCGTATCAGAAGGGGAACCATGCTGACCACTAGAACCTGGCGCATTGTGGGCGGGGATCATCTTTATTGCTGTTTTGTTCTTTTCAAGTGCTTAGTACAGTGCTCTGCACACAGTAAGCACTCAATAAATATGATTGAATGAATGAATGAATGAAAATCAAAGAAAATCCTAATCAGAACTCCGGGGAGAGGAGGCGGAGTTTGAGGGAAGCAACGGGGTCGGCCTGCTGCCATGGAAGGGGCCCAGACTCATACCCCCACTGGTCCGCCAGCCGGGCCAGAAGCCGCGCTTCCTGTCGGCCGAGGGCCGGGATTGAAGCCGCCACTTTGGCTCCTCTTCCAACGCCCCCCTCACCGCCCCTTCTGGCTCCAAGGGCACATCCTGGTTGGGCCCCTTCTGGCTCCAAGAGTACCCTGGGCACAGCTCCCAGAGCCCTGAGGTAATAATAATAACAACGATGGCATTTATTAAGTGCTTACTATGTGCAAAGCACCGTTCTAAGCACTGGGGAGGTGACAAGGTGATCAGGTTGTCCCACGTGGGGCTCACAGTCTTAATCCCCATTTTACAGATGAGGTAACAGGCACAGAGAAGTTAAGTGACTTGCCCAAAGTCACACAGCTGACAAGTGGCAGAGCCGGGATTTGAACCCATGGCCTCTGACTCTCAATCCCGGGCCCTTTCCACTGAGCCACGCTGCTTCTCTAGAGAGAGAGAGTAGAGAGTAGAGTAGGATGGGAGATGGGGCTTCTAGACTGTGAGCCCGTTGTTGGGTAGGGACCATCTCTATATGTCGCCAACTTGTCCTACCCAAGCGCTTAGTACAGTGCTCTGCACACAGTAAGCGCTCAATAAATACGATTGAATGAATGGTGACTTAATAAGCAGCAAGGGCTCGGGGTGGGGCCTGAAGCTCACTCGCCCCCTCCACCAGTCAGCCGAAAGAGCTGCTACCGCTGCCACCGCCACCGTGGAAATTCAGTTTTCCTAGCCGAACAGCCATCCTGGCCGTTTTCCACCGGAGTCCCCCTTTACTTTCAGCACTGCCTATGACAGAACGTTAATCATTTCTCTTGGGGCGACGACTCCACTCTCACATCTGGTGTCACCTTGCCCGAACTGCTGGAGGCCAGGGATCGTCTTTCTCCCGAGCTGGGGTCCTACGCCTCTCATGGAGGTACGGTGATGGATCCAATCTCCAAAACAGCTCCGTGGAGCCGGAGTTGCCTTCTCTGCTCTCCAGCTACTCGGGGCAGGGGCAGGGTGATGGGAGCTGGAGGTTTAACCGTCCCTTGGGCCAGCCCCTCTCCCCAGCCGGGGAGGGGAGAAGAAAGCAGATCAAAGGAGCACACTTGGACCCTGAATCTGGAAAGCCCTCTCGAGAAAGCTTTGTTACTGTCTCTCCTTAGCAGCAGACAGTCCCCACCAACAGCAAATCTGCTTCCCAACAATGCAAGGTTTTCTAATAAACAGAGGAAATGATAAATTACGTAGTAACTCCACTCCAAAGGCATTTGGTTCTTAACAGCAGAGTCCTCTGTAGTCTTTAAATAAACAAAATCTTATTTTGTGAACAGGCGGGGGGAAAAGAATGAGAGATTTTCTATACTTGGGTTCCACATGTCAACAATTTCTCTCCTGTGTGTATTTTGGCTAAAGCCAAATATCATGATAAATGAATAAAGGAAAATCTCAAGCCCAAGGCAGTCAGTCAGCTCAGCAAATTGCTTTCAGCTGATTGCTTTATTTCATTTGACATTTATCAAACAGTTTTTTGGTTGCTGTGGGTATGAACCACAGCAGCGGCAAAAGATAAAAGGATAGTTTACCTGCCTGGATTTGCTGAGTAATGCAGTAGCAATTAGCTGTATTTTCTATTTTAAAGAGAAAAGCAACTTTAAGGCACTCTCACAGATGAAAGTGGATTTTTTCCATCTTTAACCATCACTCCAATAGCTTTTCCATTGTGGCAAATATGGATCTTTATTGCCATATCAAGTCTTCAGTTGTTTTGGGGGTTTTTTTGTGGTATTCATTCAGCGCTTACTATGTACCAAACACTGTACCAAGCACTGGAGCAGATACAAGATAATCAGGTCCCACATGGACTCACAGTCCAAGTGGGAGGGAAAGCAGAAATTAAGTCCCTATTTTGCAGATGAGAGAACTTAGCCACAGAGAAGCAGCATGGCTTCGTGGGTAGACCATGGCCATGGGAGTCAAAAGGGCCTGAGTTCTAATCCTGGCTCCGCCACTTGTCTGCTGTGTGACATTGGGCAAGTCACTTCACTTCTCTGTGCCTCGGTCACCTCATCTGTGAAATGGAGATTAAGACTGAGCTCCAGGTGGGACGTGGACTATGTCCAAACTGATTAGTTTGGATCTACTCCAGCACTTACTGCAGTGCGTGGCACATAGTAAGTGCTTAAAAAATACCATTGAAAGAGAGGGAGAGCAAAGCAAAGTGACTTGCCCAAGGTCACACAGCAGGTATGTGGCAGAGCTGGGATTAGAACTCAGGCCCTTCTGACTCCCATGGCCGTGCTCTGCCCATGAGGCCACCCTGCTTCTCTGTGGCTAAGTTCTCTCATCTGCGGAATGAGAAGCAGTGTGGCTCAGCGGAAAGAGCACGGGCTTTGGAGTCAGAGGTCAGGGGTTCAAATCCTGGCTCTGCCAATTATCAGTTGTGTGACTTTGGGCAGGTCACTTAACTTCTCTGTGCCTCAGTTCCCCCATCTGTAAAATGGGGATTAAGACTGTGAGCCCCCCATGGGACAACCTGATCACCTTGTAACCTTCCCAGCTCTTAGAACAGCACATTGTAAGCGCTTAATAAATGCCATTATTATTATTATTATGTCCTCTGACTCCTAGGCCTGTGCTTTTTCCACTAGGCCACGCTGGAGGTTGGTGTGATGTTCTCGATGAGTTGGAGGCTGCAGAGCCCAGAGTGTAGCTAGCTGCCATATCCCCTTTGGGCGCCCCTGAGGACTGCCCTGAGGACCAGCATTGTGCTCAGGGCCTGCAGGGCCTGCCTCAGCTGGAGTTGATCCCTTCGCCTCCCGGGAGATGTGCCGCGTTGGCGAAGCCTGAGCCCCCCTTTTCTGAGTGCCACCAACCGACTTGGGCTCCTGCCACTGCTGCTGTTTGCTCAAGTTTCGTACCCGGGCCACAATGGGAGAAGTTGTGATTCTGAGTGGCTTTAAAGCATTTAGCCTGCCTTCCCTGTTTGGAAAACTCCGCTGTCAGGCGAGTACGACATATCATGGGCCTTAAGGTGCTGGGACGCAGGGGTCTCCATACCAGATCCCTCCTGCAGAGACAAATCAATATCGGTAAACACGTATTGGGCTGTTTCATCTATCAATTAATCTATCAATGGCATTTACTGAGTGCTTACTGGGTGCAGAGCAGTGTAGTAAGTGCTTGAGAAAGTACAACACAACAGCGTTGGTAGATGTGATCCCTGCCCACAGGGAGCTTACAGTGTCCGGGAAGAGACAGACATTAAAATGATTATAGATAGGGGAAATATAATAATAATAATTAGGTGGTATTTGTTAAGTGCTTACTATGTGCCAGGCACTGTACTAAGCGCTGGGGTGGATACAAACAAATTGGGTTGGACACAGTCCCAGTCCCACGTGGGACTCACAGTCTCAATCCTACAAACAAATTGGGTTGGACACAGTCCCAGTCCCACGTGGAACTCACAGTCTCAATCCCTATTTTACAGATGAGGTAACACCCTATGGGCCTGGGATCCTGTCTGAATTCATTCATTCAATCGTATTTATTGAGCGCTTACTGTGTACAGAGCACTGTACTAAGTCCTTGGGAAGTACAAGTTGGCAACATACAGAGACGGTCCCTACCCAACAACAGGCTCACAATCTAGAAGGGGGAGACAGACAACAAAACTAAACATGTGGACAGGTGTCAAGTCATCAGAATAAATAGAAATAAAGCTAGATGCACATCTAGATGCACGCCTGAATGATCTTCCCTTCACCTTTCCCAAGAAGTGCGGAGCTCTATGCATAGCAGGCCCTCAGTAAACATGATTGAATGAATGAATGAATGAATGAATGGATGAATGAATGAATGAATGAATCTAGGCTGTAGTGGTAGTGTAGTAGCGATATTAGTACTTATTGCGTACCCACTGAGTTCAGTGCACTGCAGTAGACACATGGGAAGTACAAAAGAGTGACACATTCCCTACCCCAAAGAAGCTTACACTCTTAACAAGACAGATGAAAATATTTACAAATAGAATAGCCAAAATAAGTAATTGAATGTACAGTTGAATAAACAAATATGCAAAAGTGGCCTAGTGGATAGAGCATGGGCCTAGGAGTAATCCCAGCTTTCCCACCATCAGCTGTATGATATTGGACAAGTCACTTAACTTCTCTCTGCCTCAGTTCCCTCAACTGTAAAATGGGGACTAAGACTGTGAACCCCATGTGGGACAGGGATTGTGTCCAGTCTGATTAGTTTGTATTTATCCCAGGCTCAGTACAGTGCCTGGCACATGGTAAGTGCTTAACAAATAGCCAAATTGCTGTAGCCACCTGGGATGTTAGGAATACACTGGAGAAAATTTGTCCGGGGAGCTGGGATTTTCACTTTTAGACTGTGAGCCCACTGTTGGGTAGGGACTATCTCTATATGTTGCCAACTTGTACTTCCCAAGAACTTAGTACAGTGCTCTGCACACAGTAAGCGCTCAATAAATACAGTTGATTGATTGGTTGATTTCCAGAGGGTTTGTGAAGGTGGGGAGGGCCGTGGACATCAGTGGGTTTCAAAGCATGATGCCGTTGCTATTTATGTCCAGTAAAATTCCTACCCGCTTCCAGAACTGAGCTGGCAAAACTTGCTGGATAGCTTCCCTCTGTAGAGGTGTGCCAAGGCTCCAAATCTCACAGAGGTGGGGACAGACCATGTCAGCTTATCGCAGGCTTCCTGGGTGGGATCGCCGGGGGATGCAGAGTTGCAAAATTTCAGCGCTGAGCAGCTAGAAGAATCTGGAAACACCCAGGTGGGACCCAAGCTTCCCCCTTCCCGGCCCCCCATCCCCTCAGGGATCCATCCCCAGAGGTCAACTCCCTCTTGCCCCAATTCTCTGGCTTGGCAAGAAGCAGGAGCTGCTCTCCTGAAGAGCCTCTGCAACCTTCAAAGGAAGGTAGGTAGGTAGAACGGCCAGTAAAGTGATCCGTATTCTAATCCCAATTCTGCCATTGCCCTGCTATGTGACTGAGGGCAAGTTATTTAGCCTATCTGGGTCTCTGGAGAATGGAGATACAATATCTTACAACCCAATCTGCACACAGCATTCCTCAAACGCCAACCTACTCTATATGCTCCTCAGTATCATGTATTTCACCTCCAACCCCTTGCCTACCTCTTCCCTCTAATGTGGAACTCCCTACTCCTTCGTATTCTGACAGAATACCACTCTCCTCACTTTCAAAGCCTTATAAAAGTTACATCTCCTAAAAAGAGGCCTTCCCTAACTAAATCCCTCATTTCCCCTATCTGCCCTCCCCTCTGCATTCCCTATGCTTTTGGCTGTGTGCCCTTTAAGCACTTAGATAACCCAGTTCCACGGCACTTATGTACATGTCCTTATAACATAATAATAATTATGGTATTTATTAAACACTAGGTGTTTAGCACAGTTCTAAGCACTAGAGTAGATTCAAGTAAATCAGGTCATGAGAAGCAGCATGGCCTAGTCGATAGAGCGTGGGCCTAGGAATCAGAAAGACTTGGGCTCTAATCCCAGCTCCACCACCAGTCTGCTGTGTGACTTTGGGCAAGGCTTTTAACTTCTCAGTGCCTCAGATTCCTCATCTACAAAATGGGGATTAAGACTGTGAGCCCCATGTGGGACAGGGATGGTATCCAACGTGATTAGCTTGTATCTACCCCAGTGCTTAGAACAGTGCCTGGAACATATAAGCACTTAATAAAGACCATTTAAAAAAAGAGTCAGACAGTCCCTGTCCCACATAGGGCCCACAGTCTAAGCAGGAGGGAGAAGAGGTATTGAATTCCCACTTTACAGTTGAGAAAACTGAGGCACAAAGAAGTTACGTGACTTGCCCAAAGCCACCCAGCAGGCAATTGGCAAAGCCAAGAGTAGTACCCAGATCCTCTGACTCCCGGGCCCAAGCTGTTTCCAAAAGACCAGGCTGCTATTCTCTATGACTTTCCTGATCTGTAATTTATTTTAATGTCTAGAGGGGAGCCCATAGGCTGTAAACTCCTTGTGGGCAAGAATCGGGCCTACCAACTCTATTGTACTTGTCCAAGTCTTTAGTACCACGCTCTGAACTCAGTAAGTGCTCACTAAATACCACTGATTGATTGATTGATACCTGCCCTCCCAGGGATCGTGTCCTGTCTATCTTGTATCCATCGCGGCAACTGGAACCATGTGTGGTATATAGTATGTGCGTTATGGGTATAAATTGATCAACTTAATTTATTTTATCTTAATTAATCAACTTATTGAAAGCTTACTGTACTGAGCGCTTGGGAGAGTACAATATAACAAAGCTGGTAGACACGTTCCCTGCCCACAGTGAGCTGGCAGTCTCAAAGGGGAGACAGACATTAATATAATAATAATAATAATGGCATTTATTAAGCACTTACTATGTGCAAAGCACTGTTCTAAGCACTGGGGAGGTTACAAGGTGATCTGGTTGTCCCACGGGGGGCTCACAGTCTTACTCCCCATTTTACAGATGAGGTAACTGAGGCACAGAGAAGTTAAGTGACTTGCCCAAAGTCACACAGCTGCCAATTGGCAGATCCGGGATTTGAACCCATGACCTCTGACTCCAAAGCCCGTGCTCTTTCCGCTGAGCCACGCTGCTTCTCTAAAATCAGGGACATAAAGTAGAAGGGGGCAAGATGATTGAGTGCTTTAAAATATAAATAAATTTCAGTGTGGCTTAGTGGAAAGAGCCCAGGTTTGGATGTCAGAGGTCATGGGTTCTAACCCCGGCTCTGCCACTTATCAGCTATGTGACTTTGGACAAGTCACTTAACTTCACCGTGCCTCAGTTACCTCATCTGTAAAATGGGGACTAAGACCGTGAGCCCCATGGGGGACAAGCGGGTTACCTTGTATCTACCCTAGTGCTTAGAACAGTGCTTGTCATATAGTAAGCGCTTAACAAATACCATCATTATTGTTAAGTGCTCTGGGGCTGAGGGATGGGTGAATAAAGGGTGCAAATCCAAGTGCAAAGGCACCGCAGAAGGGAATGGGAGAAGAGGGAATGAAGGCTTAGTTAGAGAAGACCTCTTGGAGGAGATACGCTGTTAAGGTTCTGAAGGTGGAGAGGGTGATTATGTCGGCTATAAAAAGGGAGGGTATTCCAAGCCAGAAGCAGGAT
Organism: Tachyglossus aculeatus; assembly: GCF_015852505.1. Taxonomy (NCBI): domain Eukaryota; kingdom Metazoa; phylum Chordata; class Mammalia; order Monotremata; family Tachyglossidae; genus Tachyglossus; species Tachyglossus aculeatus. The sequence goes on along the minus strand of NC_052069.1, from coordinate 104,286,232 downwards.
AAGGGTGAGGGTTTGGCGGCGAGTTAGACAAGACTGAGGTACAGTGATTAGGTTGGCAGTAGAGGAGTGAAGTGTGAAGGCTGGGTTATAGTTAGGAAATCAGGGACATAAAGTAGAAGCGGGCAAGGTGATTGAGTGCTTTAAAGCCAATGGTAAGGACTTTACGTTTGGAAGTGGATGGGCAACCACTGGAGGTTCTTGAGGCGTGGGGAAACATGGACTGAATGGTTTTTGTAGAAGAATGATAATCATAAATAATTAGTCCTACCACTGCCCCGGGGAGGGATGCGACATAACCCCCTCTCCTCCCGCCATCCTGGCAGGTGGGATCCTTATATCCCAGTTACACCCCTCTTACCAGGGCCCCCTCCCCTCGGCACACCTGACTTTCGCTGGCAAGCTAGAGGAGAGTGGTCTCCAGGCTGGGATCCCAACACTGCCCAGATACCCACTGAGGAACTCCTCCTTGGGGGGTCACGGCAACCCTCAGCAAAGAAAGGACCATCAATCCATCAGTGGGGTTTGGTGAGCCCTCACTCTGCCCAGAGCACTGTACCAGATCCTCTTAATAATAATAATAATAATGGCATTTATTAAGCGCTTACTATGTGCAAAGCACTGTTCTAAGCGCTCGGGAGGTTACAAGGTGATGAGGTTGTCCCACAGGGGGCTCACAGTCGTAGTCCTCATTTTACAGATGAGGAACTGAGGCACAGAGAAGTTAAGTGACCTGCCCAAAGTCACACAGCTGACAATTGGCAGAGCTGGAATTTGAACCCATGACCTTTGACTCCAAAGCCCGGGCTCTTTCCACCGAGCCACGCTGCTTCATCCCCATACCAGCTGAAAGCAGACTTTTCCAGTCTCTCTCAGATTCTGGGCCGTAGAATGAAGCTGATGCAAGAACCAGGGAAGAGAAATGAACGAAAATAGATAGTTTGACCCGAGTGGGCGTTAGATACGGAGTAGGTGCCTGGAGAGGAGAGATGAAGGAGTGAGAGTTAAAAACAATTCAATAGCCAATCAGAAAGGTTGCCGAGCCCCGGGAGAGGGGGGAGACTGCAAGTAGGTGAGGCACAGAAGGAGTTATTCTGGAGCGGTCGATGCCCAGATCCAGTGGCCCCTGGGGCGGAGAGATGCGGGAGAGGGGGCCGAGAGAGGGGGAGCCTGGATGGGAGGCAGAGGAGAACGGCAAGGAAAAGAATAGCACAGACCAACCAAAACTAGCCTTCGGACAAAACTGCAGGGAATAGATAAGGGCAAAGACAGCGCGGTAGGACTTGGATCTTGCCAAAAATATTAAGGGGAAGGAAGGGCTTTTTACAAACACATCAAGGAAGTTAATAATAATTGCGGTATTTGTCAAGTGCTTACTATGTGCCAGACACTGTACTAAGCACTGGGGGAGATAAAAGATACTCGGTAACAATTGCGGTATTTGTTAAGCGCTCACAGTGTTCCAGTCACTGTTCTAAACACTGGAGTAGATACGAGATAATCGGGTTGGACACAGTCCCCGTCCCTCGTAGGGCTCCCAGTCTCAATCCCCGTTTTACAGATGAGGTAACTGAGGTATGGAGAAGTTAAATGATTTGCCCAAGATCACACAGCAGACAAGTGGTGGAGCCGGGATTAGAACCTAGGTCCTTCTGACTCCTCAGTACGGACTCTATCCACTAGGCCAAGCTGCAACTACCTGAAAACTATTATGCGACTACTATTATGCAACCATACTACAACTACTATGAAAACTATGAGAAGAAATCACCCTATAAGGGGAAGGAGACCAAATTAATATAAATTTTTTCAACTGCAATGAGAAAAGGATGAAAAATCAGACTTGTTTGTCTGCCCATCAAATAGTGGTGGTGATGGAACTTAATGAGTGCCTACTCAAATAATGTACTGTACTCTAAGCCCTTGGGAAATACAATCAGCACATAAGACATATTCCTGGCTGCAGGACGCTCACTTTCTTAAAGGGTGTTCTGAACCATGGGATCAAGGTTCATTAATTTTTTGCATTGCTTAAGAGCCATGGCGGGATATGTCTTTAAAAAGGTGTACCCTTAAAGCCAGGAGGGCAGCCACCATTGAAGATGCCATTATGGTATACGATTGCAACTGTACTCACTGTGAAAACAGAGAAATTCCACTGTGACCATGCAAAGAAAACCATACTGTGTTTCCTGTTGATGGGGGGCCAAATTATTATACCATCGTCCTCAAATTGAATTCATATTCATTCGGTAAATCTGGATGTCCCTGCTCAAATGAATTTTCCCCAAATTAGCAGGTCCAGACAGTTTCTGCCCAGCATTTGAGAGGGCTAAAATAAACGACTTTCTGAATCACTGGTAATTATTTTTGGAAGTCAAGGGTAGCAGGGACCTAGAAAAGGAAAAATGATTAATCTAAAGATAGAAAGAAAAGTCTGGAGAAAGCTAAAGGACAATGTCTGAAGAATAAATTGAGCTCCCACAATGACCATTCTTGTTCATTTAGTCAATCAATCAATCATATTTATTGAACACTTACTCTGTGCAGAGCACTATACTAGGTGCTTGGGAGAGTACAACACAACAATGTAACAGACACACTCCCTGCCCACAAAAAGCTTACAGCCTAGAGGGAGAGATAGTCACTAATATAATTATAGATTATATACATGAGTGTTATGGGACTTGGGAGTGGTGGTGAATAAAGGGAGCAAGTTAGGGTGATGCGGAAGGGAGTGGGAGGAGAGGAAATGAGGGCTTAGTCAGGGAAGACCTCTTGGAAGAGATGTGCCTTCAATAAGGCTTCGAAGGTGGGAGAGAGTAATTGTCGGATATGAAAAAGAGGCCATACTAGGCCACAGAGAGGATGTGGGTGAGGAGTCAGTGGTGACATAGACGATATGGAGATACAGTGAGTAGGTTGGTGTTAGAGGAGCGAGGTGTGCAGGATGGGTTTTATTAGGAGAGTAGTGAGGCGAGGTAGAAGGGGGCAAGGTGATTGAATTATTTAAAGCTGATGGTAAGAGGTTTTTGTTTGATGTATAGGTGGATGGGCAACCACTAGAGGTTCTTGCAGAGTGGGGAAACATGGACCGAGTGCTGAATTAAGAAAGAATCAGAATCTAAGTGCAAGAACCTCCATCCTAGTTTCGGCAAAGCAATTGAAGCACACAGGGAAATTTTCATTTCCAGGGCCATTGGCCAGGTAGTGGGGTTGAAGAAGTCTGCCCTGGAAGGGAGCTCATCATGGGCAGGGAACGTGTCTACCACCTCTGTTATATTGTAATCTCCCAAATGCTTAATACTGTGCTCTGCATATAGTAAGCAGTCAATAAAATACCGTTATTTTTGATGATGATGATGATGAGAGCAAAAATGTCTGTTGGCTGATGGGCTTAGTATCCTAACCCCATCTGTTTACCTGATCTTCAAATGATGCCACTAGGTAGAAGCCTGGAGGAATGCCCTGAAATGGCCAAGCTGGGGTCAAGCCAGCCCACTATGCTGTTTTTGGTTCATGGCCCTACAACTTCCCAGTACACTTGTCTTGGAGGAGCCTGGGCCTGCTTCCCCAAAATAGAGGAATCCCCAAAAACCCCTTTAGCTGCCCAAGTTTAGAGTCTCAAAACCCCCAGCTTGATGACGATGATGGTGGTGGTTTATGTGAAGCTCTATGTGTCAAGCACTGTTCTAAGCACTGTGGTGGATGCAAGCTAATCAGTTTGGGCACAGTCCCTGTTCCACATGGGGCTCACAGTCTTAATCCCCCCCTTATCTCCTTCCCCTCCCTACAGCACCTGTATATATGTATATATATTTGTACGTATTTATCACTCTATTTTATTTGTACATATTTATTCTATTTATCTTATTTTGTTAATATGTTTTGTTTTGTTCTCTGTCTCCCCCTTCTAGACTGCGAGCCCACTGTTGGGTAGGGACCGTCTCTATATGCTGCCAACTTGGACTTCCCAAGCGCTTAATACAGTGCTCTGCACACAGGAAGCGCTCAATAAATATGACTGAATGAATGAATGAATCCCATTTTACAGATGAGGTAACCGAGGCCCAGAGAAGTGCAGTGACTTGCCCGAGGTCACACAGCAGACAAGTGGCGGAGCTGGGATTAGAACCCAGGTCCTTCTGATTCCCAGGCCCAGGCTCTTTCCACTAGACCCTGCTACTTCCTCGTGAGCTTGGATTGTGAGTAATTTCTCCCCTGGTTGTTGATTTGTGGTGGTGGACCTTGCGGGTATCTGGGAAGACGGGGAGTTGGGTGGCAGAGGAGGGGGAGCAGCGAAGATGATGATTTTCAATTGATGAAATATCAAGAAACAGAACGGTAGACACAGCTGAAGGTCCCCCCAAGATCCAGGAGCGGTTGGACACCCTCCGTCACCCCCACCCGGCCCCAGCGGGTCCGGATGAGATGCAAAGATGGCAGGCGGGAAAACTCAAGATGCTGGCAAGCTCTTGACACAGTTAAAAACTAACATGGCTCTTCAAAATAGATGTGATTGGGCTCCTTATGTGTGGAAAGAGACACCAAGATTGCTTTGTGCAGGGATGAGCTGGCTCTTTGATTGTGTGCTTCCTAGATTTGTATAAAACAGAACATGGATGGCGTGTCAGAGTTTACCGCTCGCATACATTTTCTGCAGTGAGCTTTGCAAAATGTATCAGTCCAATCTCTGCCTCCTATATTCAGTGTTGATTAGACACTATTTCTGCCTAGATTTTCAGAAAGCTCAAGTGCTTTTTTAATCACTACAGAAGCTCATTACTGCTTTGCAGTGACTGTCATGTCCTTCACTGCTCCTTTCAGATTAGATTCTATAGTCAGATGAATATTGGATGATTTCATTACATACAAATGCAATCAACAGTTTTGCATAAATTTCTTCTCTTTTCTTGAGTTTCAATTGACCTCAGCACCCAAGGAGGCAGGCGCAATACACATGTAAATGAGCTGGATTTGCCGCAAAGACAGGAACCTATAGAGCCTGGCACAAACACAAAATAAACGACTGGGGAACGTTCGAGATTTTGAAAGATTTCTTTGGCAAGATCCACGAGTAAACTCCACTCCGGCTTCCCAGTTTATGTCCGAAGGCAAGGGATATGCGACAGGGAGGTAGGAGGCACTCGGGGCTGACCAGACCTGGGGGTGAGGGAATCAGTCTGACTCCAGGGGCTCTTAGGAAGTGGGCACCTTCTCCAGCCCGGACTCTTCCTCTGCACTTGCCTTCCTGGAACGAGGAGACAGATGCAGTCATTCAAGCGCTAAATACAGTGCTCTGCACACAGTAAACGCTCAATAAATATGATCGAATGAATGAATCTGGCTGTGTCATCCTTCTGAAGACTGGAAGCTCACTGTGGGCGGGTAATGCGTCTACCAAGGCCGTTCTATTGTGCTTCTCCAAGTGCTCAGTGTGGTGCTCTTCACACAGGAAGTGCTCAATAAATACAATTGATTGACTGATTGATCTGGCCCTAGTGTCCTGGAATGGCCAGGTTGGCTAAACGGTGGCAGCCCAGGGAGCAGGACCCCGCAAGTCCTCCCCTCGAAATCCTCCCACCTCCGGGGATTACTCTGCTTGCGGAGAAGGAACTGGGCCCAGTGACAAAAGACGTCTATCGGCTGGAACACAGGAAGTCCTGGACCAGTGGGTTGGTTAGCCCGGCACCTCGGCCACCCTCCCCCAGTTCCAATCTCCTTCCCCGATGTGAGCATCCCTGCAGGAGCCCGGAACGTGAAAGCCCAGTTCAGTCAGCATGCTCTGAGCATTCCTAGAGATTCTGATTAGGGAGCACTGTAGGACAGAACTGCTCCTAGCTCTACCCAAGCTGCCTCCTGCCTGCACTGCTCAGAGAAGTGAAGTCAACAAAACCACCTTACTTACCAATTAATCAGTCAATCTTAGTACAGTGCTCTGCACACAGTAAGCGCTCAATAAATACGATTGAATGAATGGTATTTACTGAACCCTTGCTGTTTGCGGAGCACTGTGCTAAGTGCTTGGGAGAGTACAATACAACAGAGTTGGTTGTAGAGGTTATCTGCAAGGTCACCTGAATGGACCAACTCCCTCTCTCTCACTCTTTCTCAATCTCTCGCTCTCATTTTCACTCTCTCTCCATATACACTCACCAACACTCAGTGTCTACATGATGACCCAAGGCAAGGACGATGCCCCAAATGCAAGTGAAGCACTCAATGGCTCTTCTCTCTCGTAATAATAATTGTGGCATTTATTATTATTGCTAATAATAATTGTAGTGTTTGTTAAGTGCTTACCATGTGCCAGGCACTGTACTGAGCGCTGGGATGGATACAAGCAAATCGGGTTGGACACAGTCCCTGTCCCACGTGGGGTTCACGGTCTCAATCCCCATTTTACAGATGAGGTAACTGAGGCCCAGAGAAGCAAAGTATCTTGCTCAAGGTCACACGGCAGGCACGTGGCAGAGCTGGGATTAGAAGCCATGACCTTCTGACTCCCAAGCCCATGCTCTAGTCACTACACTGGGGGCTCCCCTGCCCGGCATCAGGTGTGTTTGCTTTTCCAGAGCTGAATCGAGAGCTAGATTAGTCCCCAACAGAGGGAAATGTGGCCAATTCTGTGAGCCGTTTCCTGGGCAGGGGCTAGCTGGAATGGAGGAGTGAGAGGAGGAGGGGCAGAGGGGCATCCAAACTCCTGGGAGGCTCCAAGCATCCTGACTGCTCTGCAATTGGGAACGTGGATGAGGGAGAGAAATAGATAGGAGAGGGGAGCCCATCCATCTTCTCGGAATATGAGTTTCCTCCCCCACCCCTGGGGCAGTGTGGGGAGTCAGAGGGAGGGGAGAAAGAGTTCACAGAAGCCATTACTCTTTCCCTCAACACAAATTCCCTTCATTATGGCTCCCAGGCTGGGCCGGGATAGATTAGAGTTGAGTTTGCTCCTGGGAAAAGCAGAAATAAGGGAGGGAGGGGTGAAGAGGGGCAAGATAAAGGCAGCAAAGAGCACCTAGCAGAGCTGAGAAGTTTGGGCTTGGCCCTCTCACCTTCCCAGAATCCAAACTTCCCCCAGCTTCCTTAGAGATCTGGGGGAGTGTTTCCTGGGTCCTCCCTTCTCAGCCTCCACGGGGAGCAGACAGTCCCTGAGCAGTGAGGGCCAGGAAGGAGCCCATCTCCTGCACTGTATTTCCTGTCTGCTGATCAATCAATCATATTTATTGAGCGCTTACTGTGTGCAGAGCACTGTACTAAGTGCTTGGGAAGTACAAGTAGGCAACACATAGAGACAGTCCCTACCCAACAGCGGGCTCACAGTCTAGAAGGGGGAGACAGAGAACAAAACCAAACATACTAACAAAATGCTGATCCCTCGGAGGAGGAGCAGGCGTGCTCAAGGGACCTCCGCCCCTGCCCTTCTCAGCCTTGTCTGTCTGTCTGCCTCCCTGCCCGCCTGCTCCCAGCCTCCTCTAAGGCACAGGCTGCAACCAGCCCAGCAGCTCCATCCCTTTTGAGCCAGACCTCGAAGAGTTTCAACCCAGTAGGTTCAGAGTTACCCACTTTTCTCCTGGAAGCCCAGGTCTACCAAGAGCAAGTGGAAAGCAGAGAGAGTAGCTCCAGTGACAGGGCCTATATATGGTTTCCCCACCCAGGGACAGGGCCTAAATATGGTCCCCCCCGATGCAGGGACAGGGACTACATATGGTCCACCATCCCAGGGATCAATCAATCAATCAATCGTATTTATTGAGCACTTACTGTGTGCAGAGCACTGTACTAAGCGCTTGGGAAGTACAAGTTGGCAACATATAGAGACAGTCCCTACCCAGCAGTGGGCTCACAGTCTAAAAGGGATGGGGCCTAGCTATGGCTTTCCCCTCCCAGGGACAGGGCCTACAGAAGCAGCGTGGCTTAGTTGAAAGAGCACGGGCCTAGGAATCAGAAGTCACGGATTCAAATCCCGGCTCCGCCAATTGTCAGCTGTGTGACTTTGGGCAAGTCACTTAACTTCTCTGGGCCTCAGTTACCTCTTCTGTAAAATGGGGATTAAGGGTGTGAGCCCCCCGGGGGACAACCTGGTCACCTTGTAACCTCCCCAGTGCATAGAACAGTGCTTTGCACATAGTAAGCGCTTAATAAATGCCATCATTATTCTCTGTGAAGGTCATGGGTTCTAATCCTGGCTCTGCCACTTGTCTGCTGTAACTTCACTTCTCTGTGCCTCAGTCGCCTCATCTGTAAAAGGGGGATTAAAACTGTGAGCCCCACACGGGACAACCTGATTACCTTGTATTTACCAAAGCGCTAAGAACAGTGCTTGGCACACAGGAAGTGCTTAACAAATACCATCATCATCATATGGTTTCCCCACCCAGTGAATAAGTATATTTCCCCTGACCCAAGGATGGGGTTTAGATGTGGTTCCCTTCATCCAGGGACAGGGCCTAGGTGCAGTTACCCCTCCATCCCACCTGGACAGGTCCTTGATATGGTGCCCACCAGGGCACCAGTCACAGACAGGGACTAAATACAGCCCTCTAGACCATAAACTCGTTAGGGACAGAGAACGTGTTTGCTAATTCTGTTATACCGTGCTCTCCCAAGTGCTTAGTATATTGCTCTGCACGTAGCAAGTGCTCAATAAATGCCATTGATTGGTTGACTGATTGACAAATAATGATGGCATTTGTTAAGCGCTTACTATGTGCAAAGCACTGTTCTAAGCACTGGGGAGGTGACAAGGTGATCAGGTTGTCCCACTTGGGGCTCCCAGTCTTAATCCCCATTTTACAGATGCGGTAACTGAAGCACAGAAAAGTTAAGTGACTTGCCCAAAGTCACACAGCTGACAAGTGGCAGAAGTGGAATTAGAACCCATGACCTCTGACTCCCAAACCTGTGCTTTTTCCACTAAACCATGCTGCTTCTCTATGGTTCCCCCCATTCCCACCCTATGGTGGCCCTGAGGAGAACCCTGCATAAGCCAAATCAGAAAGCCTGTGCTGGCTTCTCCCTGGGGAATCTTCTCTCCTTCCCAGTCACAGCATCCCCTCAGCCACCTTAGCACTCAGGCCTTGATCTCTTTGCTTATTTTTCATTGATTTATGGAGCCATCGGTTTATTCTTTGTATCAGCTCTCACGATCTGGTCACTACTGTTTCTTCAATGGATGGCAGCATGTTTCCTCTAATAGAGTGAAAGCTCCCTGAGAGCCAGGAAAGAGCAGGAATGGCATTTATTCTTTGGATACCCGAATGTCTCACCCACTGCCCTTCTCAAGTTGAGCTCATTCGGAGCTGGGATTAGAACCCATGACCTCCGACTCCCAAGCCCGTGTTCTTTCCACTAAGCCATGCTGCTTCGCACAGTTTTAGTAGTAATAAAGAGCACAAGCTTTGGAGTCAGAGGTCATGGGTTCAAATCCCGGCTCCACCACTTGTCAACTGTGTGACTTTGGGCAAGGCACTTAACTTCTCTGTGCCTCAGTTACCTCATCTGTAAAATGGGGATTAAGACTGTGAGCCCCATGTGGGACAACCTGATCACCTTGTAACCTCCCCAGCGCTTAGAACGGTGCTTTGCACATAGTAAGTGCTGAATAAATGCCACCATTATTATTAGTGGTAGTAGTAATAGTAGGGGCAGTAGAAGTAGTGTAATGGTAGTAGTATTAGTACTAATAGTAAAGGTACCCTTCCCTTCCTCTCTTCAAAGCTCTCTTCATCTCCCAGACTGAGCCCCCCTTTGCCCTCCCCTTCACCCCCTCCCACCTCGCCCCTTCCTCTCACCACAGCTCTTATATTTCTACATATTTATTACTCTATTTTATTTGTACATACTATATCTATTTTATTAATGATGTGTATATAGCTATAATTCTATTTATTCTAAGGGTATTGAAGCCTGTCTACTTGTTTTGTTGTGTTGTCTGTCTCCCCCTTCTAGACTGTGAGCCCGTTATTGGGTAGGGACCGTCTCTATATGTTGCCGATTTGTACTTCCCAAGCGCTTAGTACAGTGCTCTGCACACAGGAAGCGCTCAATAAATACGATTGAATGAATGAAAGGTAGTAGTACTAGTAATAGTGGTAGTAATAATAATAATAATTGTGGTATTTGCTAAGTGTTTACTCTGTGCCAGGCACTTTACTAAGCACTGGGGCGGATACGAACAAATCGAGTTGGACACAGTCTCTGTCCCACATGGGGCTCATGGTCTCAATCCCCATTTTACAGGTGAGGTAACTGAGGCACAGATAAATGAAATGAATTGCTGAAGGTCACACAGCAGACAAGTGGCTGAGCCAGGTTTAGACCCTAGCCCGCGTTCTATCCGTTACCCCACGCAGCTACACATAGTAATAGTAGTAGTGGTAGTAGTAGTAATATTGGTAGTAGTAGTAGTAGTAGCAGCAGTAGGAACCAGCGTGGCCTAGTGGAAAGATCATGGGCTAGTAGGTTGGCGGACCTGAGTTCTAATCCTGACTGTGCCATATGTCTGCTGTGTTACCTTGGGCAAGTCACTTAACTTCTCTGTGCCTGTTACCTCATCTATAAAATGGGGGTTAATGTGGGACAAGGACTGTGTCCAACCTGATTAGCTTACGTTACCTGAGTGCTTAGAACAGTGTTTGGCACATAGTAAGCACTTAAATCAAGCGCTTAGTACAGTGCTTAAGCGCTTAGTACAGTGCTCTGCACACAGTAAGCGCTCAATAAATACGATTGAATGAATGAACAAATACCACAATTATTAGTGGTAGTGGTGGTGGTTGTATTAGTAGTAGTAATACTAGTAATTGTATTTATTGAGTACCCAATAGGTGCAGTGCACTGTACTAAGCAATGTATTAAGCACAGAAAGAGACACATTCCCTGCCCACAATGGTAGATAGGAATAGAAATGTTCACAAAGAGAGCAATCAGAATAAATAATTCTACGATTGACTAAACATGTAAACACAGGACTGAGGGGAAGGTGGGAAAGAATGAATGCGTTAAGTGGTGTGGGTGGGAAGTGTGGTGTGAAGAGGAGCAAATTCAATGAAAGTGAAAGCCCATCCCTTTCAGAGTAGCCCCCATCCAGCCTTGGGGAAATGCAATGGTCCCCCTGCTCCCACCATGACTCCTTTGAACAAATCCCAAGGAAAATGAGAGCTTCTGGGTGGGGACATAGAGAGGCTCCACCGTCATATCTGAGAAAGCCGTTCCCCCGGAGCCCCAAGCTTGGCTTGGGCCTGGGCTGCCCCCCTCCCCGGGTCCTGACTCCGATGAGCCCTCTTCTCCAGCCCCCATCCCCAGGGGAGTGGGCCTCAGACAAGCAGTCCTGCCCCTGGATGACCCACATCCTAATCTGCTTAACTGTTTTTTAATTAATTGCAACAAAACACTTTCAAATTAGGATATGTGCTGGAGACGGGGGGAGGGAAGCAGAGATTGGGGGCCGGGTGTGGAGAGGGGGGAGGGGGTGGTCTGTACATTAGACAGAAACCGCTTGTCCTCGGAGCCCCCGGGCCCTCAGCGGTCCACCCTGGTCTGGACACTCCGAAGCAATTTCTATAAGATAAACTCCATAATCAGGTAAATAATTCCATAAGGTAGATTGGTCCCCGCCAGCTGCTTGTGTCTTCTGCCGGTAACCTGCTCAATTTCAGGGGAGTGAAAGCATGGGTCCAATTACAGGCCGAGCTCCGGCTGGACAAACTGCTCAGGGAGGAACTCGGGCAGGCAGGCACCCTCGCGGAAACGCGGCTTGGGGAGAATTAAACCGTTTAAGCTGTCACTCTGAATCCCAGAGAGGCCCTGATTACCCAGGGTGGAAACGGAGGGTACTTAGTACCGTGTCTGCTGCAATTTCCTGGCCCCCAGCATTGATGCCAAATGAGTTACTCTTCTCTCCAAGGCGGCCTCCATCGTCCCCCCTCAACCCTGTGCCCGCCCTCCCGCTGCTCCAGCCGGATAGAGGCCTCAGGGAGCCCTGGCATTTGACCCCTCTGTTGACTGTTGCAGGCAAACACCCGGGGTGACGGGGGCCACTAGTCCGGCCTGGTCTGCGGGCTGCAGGGAAATTCATGTCCAAGCAGAGAGAACGCCCTGAGTCTCAGAATTCCAGAATCCTTAAACTGAAAGTGACCTAGAGAGGTCATCCCACCCATCCCCCTGCCACCCATCACCCACCCTCCCTCGCCATTCCCTGCAGAGACAACTCTATCCCAATCGGCGGTATTTCTTGAGCACTTACTGCGCGCAGAACACTGTACTAACTACTTGAGAGAGTACAATACAGCTGAATTGGCAGGCACATTCCCTGCCCATAATGAGCTTATAGTCTAAGCATTTGAAGAGGAGAGTAAGCCTAAACTTTGAAACATTAAAACCCTGGAGAACTGGGTGTGGTCATAAAGGTTAGGATTTTGTGTTGGCATTAGCTCAGGAACGGTACCCGATCGATCATCTGCCTTCTTCCCCTCCTCCTTCCAGGGATCTGCTTCTTTGGCCACTGTATGAAGGGAAGCAGTGTGGCCTAATGGATAGAGCACAGGCCTGGAAATCAGACAGACCTGGGTCCTAATCCTGGCTCCACTTGCTTGCTGTATGACCTTGGGCAAATCACTTCACTTCTCTGTGCCTGTTACATCTTCTGTAAAATGGGGATTAAGGCTGTGAGCCCCGTGAGAGCCAGTGACCTAGTTGAATCTGAGTAACTTGTATCGACCCCTGTGCTTAGTACAGTGCCTGGCACATTCATTCATTCAATCGTATTTATTGAGGGCTTACTGTGTGCAGAGCACTGTACTAAGCGCTTGGGAAGTACAAGTCGGCAACATATAGAGACGGACCCTACCCAACAGCGGGCTCACAGTCTAGAAGGGGGAGACAGACAACAAAACAAAATATGCAGTCAAGTCATCAAAACAAACAGAATTAAAGCTAAATGCACGTCATTAACAAAACAAATAGAAGAGTAAATATGTACAAGTAAAATAAATAGAGTAATAAATCTGTCCAAGCATATGTACAGGTGCTGTAAGGAGGGGAAGGGGCATGGGGGATGGGGAGGAGGAGAGGAAAAAGGGGGCTCAGTCTGGGAAGGCCTCTTGGAGGAGGTGAGCTCTTTATTGAAGGAACATCTCCTTCAAGAGGCCTTCCCTAAGCACTCATTTCCTCTTCTCTCACTCCCTTATGAGAGGCCCTTGCACTTGGATTGACACTCTTTATTCAACCCTGTCTCAGCCCCACATACCATCCCCCCCAGAGACTTTAAGCTGGTTGTGGGCAGGGAACATGGCTGTTTATTGCTGCATTGTACTCTCCCAAGCGCTTAGTACAGTGCTCCGCACTCAGTAAGCGCTCAATAAATATGACTGAATGAATTGCATCGTACTCTCTCAAGCACTCGTTACAGTGCTCTGCACACAGTTGGCGTTCAACAAATACCATTGATTGATTGATTGACGCAACACTGCCTGAGGTCACCTCCCCCTCCTGCCCTCAGTGGAGGGAGGGGCAGCGAGATGCCAAGCCCAGGGTATCCCTCCTGCCCCACTGTGCTGAGATGCCACCTAAAAAGGAGCGAAGGATAGTGTGCCAGAGTTAGGGCTGGGGCCCTGGCCAAGGCCGGGTGAGGAGGGAGGGAGGGAGGGAGCCCACGCCCCGAGACAGCACAGCCCCGGTGGGCAGGCGAGGGTCACTGAAGATTCCTTCCTCCTTCTAGGAGGGGTAGGAGCAGGGCGGATCAAGAGGGGATGGGAGGAAACAGGGCATTGTTCGACAGGGAGGCAGGGAGCTAGGGGAAGTCTGTTTCCTCCAAGGGAGTTCCCTTAGCCATGTTCCACTTTACAAGAAAAAATAAAAATACACGGGCCAGAGCTTCCGAAAGAAGGGGGGCATCCGAGCTGGGCCAGGTGGGTGCCTCCTGGCATACGCGAGCCTTCCTGATCCAGTCTCCCAGCCCCCTCACAAGCCCACCTGCTCTCCCAGACCCGGAAAGTCACCTCTGGTCCACTGGTCCTCAGGCAGAGCCCTGGAAGGCAGAGAGATGGGCAGCAACGAGCTCCTCCCTGCTCACTCTGACACATCAAACACGAGCACAGTGAAGCCTCTTTCTAAGGGATTGATTTTGGAGGCCTCGGTTATAGGGGAGTCCTTTTCAAAGCGGAAACCAAGATAAAGTCAGTTGCTGGATGCAAATGAAATTTTCATGTTATCGGTTTTTTGTCAAATTAGTCATAATGAGATTGTCCTCAACTTTGTGTTTCTACAGTACCTTTCTTCCTGAAAACTCAAAGCACTTTAACATCTATTATCTTGGCTGCCCTCCCTGCATTCTTGAGAGCCAGGGAGGAGTTAGGATCATTCTCCACCATTTTGTGGAAGCAGCGTGGCGTAGTGGAAAGAGCACAGGGCTGGGAGTCAGAGAACCTGGGTTCGAATCCCAGCTCCACCACTTGACTGCCGTGTGACATTGGGCCAGTCACTTTGTATCTGTGCTTCAGTTACCTCATCTGTAAAATGGGGATTAAGATGTGAGCCTCACTTGAGACATGGACTGTGTCCAGCCTTATATCTATCCCAGCGCTTAGTGCAGAGCCTGGCATATAGTAAGTGTTCAACAAATACCTGTTCTCCTTCCTAGTTAAGCGATGAGCCCCTTGTAGGACCTGATTATCTTGTATCTACTCCAGCGTTTAATACAATGCTTGGCACATAGTAAGCACATAACAAATACCATAACAATTATTACAGATGGGAAAACAGGACAACTGAGGTTTAGCAAGTGGCCCAAAGTCACACAGCAGGCCATTAGATTAGAATTTGGGATTAAAACCCAGGTTTCCTCATCCTTAGGCCAGGCTCAACCTTTTACTGAAAGACTAAAAGAGACAAGCACTTAAAATAATATCCCCTCTTCTGAATTCTGCTTTTGCACCGATGTGTGTATTTGTAGTGGTGTGTATGTGTGGTGGAGAAATGTGTTACTGTGGGCCTGTGTCAGAGGGGAACACCTGGAAGGAAGAGGGGGGGGGGGGGTCTCTTTGTCCATGAATCAGGAATCCCTTCCCTTGGCCCTCATCCTGTCTGAGGATGGGAGTGTGGGGTAGGAAGGGTGATAGTGGTGGTTATGATGACCAAGGAAGTTCACCAACATCACAATCACCAGGAATAACAGCATCCAAACATAAACCACTCCCAAACAAAGTTGATTACTACCCACCTTAGAAGCCTCGCTGAGCCTGATTGACCATGAGGCCAGGGCTGGAATTATTACAATGCTCCCTCTCCAGCAGACTGAAAGCTTTGGGGCCCTGACTCATAGCTTCTGCGATACTAGTACATACTCATTTGCAGAAGGAGCCCAACAGGGGTTTTTAATAGCAAGTGCTCCAGGAACACCTGATCAATCATCTCACTCACCTCTAATCAATCAATGGTAGATTGTAAGCTCATTAGGGGCAGAGAATGCATCTCTTATATTATTGTACTGTACTTTCCCAAGAGCTTAGTACGGTGCTCTGCACAAAGCAAGTGCTCAATCAATACCATGGATAGCTTTATTGAGCATTTACTGTGAACAGAGTACTGTACTAAGCACTTAGGAAAGGACAGTACAGCAGAGTTGTTAGACGTGTTTCTTACCTGCAGTGAGCTTACAGTGTAGGGGGGGAGACAGACATTAAATAAATAAATAATTTATAACATATAATTTATGAATATATCATCTCACTCATTAGAGAAGCATCATTAGAGAAGCATCACTCAGAGAAGCAGCGTGGCTCAGTGGAAAGAGCATGGGCTTTGGAGTCAGAGCTTGTGGGTTCAAATCCCGGCTCCGGCAGTTGTCAGCTGCATGACTTTGGGCAGGTCACTTCACTTCTCTGTGCCTCAGTTCCCTCATCTGTAAAATGGAGGTGAAGACTGTGAGCCCCCCGTGGGACAACCTGATCACCTTGTAACCTCACCAGCACTTAGAACAGTGCTTGTCACATAGTAAGCGCTTAATAAATGCCATTATTATTGTTATTATTATTATATATGCGTAAGTGCTGTCAGGCTGTGGGTGGAGAAAATACCAAATGCCCAAAAGTCACGGATTCAAGCGCATACATGACATGAAAGGGAGTGGGACCTGGGGTAAAGAGGTCTTAATCAGGGAAGGCCTTTTGGAGGAGATGTGATCTTAAATCTGGGAAAAGTGAGGATGATTCTGCCCATTGTAGAGGGGATTGGAGAGGGCACATGACTTATCCAGGGTCACAAAGCCCATCAGCTACAGGGCTAGTTCTAGGAACCAATTCTCCTGGCTCCTGGGGGGTTCCACTAGATTGTGCTAAAAATAATAATAATAATAATGTAATAATATGGGACAGGGACTGTGTCCAAAACAATGTGGCTCAGTGGAAAGAGCCCGGATTTGGAGTCAGAGGTCATGGGTTCAAATCCCGGCTCTGCCACTTGTCAGCTGTGTGACTTTGGGAAAGTCACTTAGCTTCCCTGTGCCACAGTTCCCTCATCTGTAAAATAGGGATTAAGACTGTGAGCTCCACATGGGACAACCTGATCATCTTGTAAATTCCGCAGCGCTTAGAACAGTGCTTTGCACATAGTAAGCGCTTAATAAATGCCATCATTATTATTATTATTATTACCTCAGCTCTTAGTACAGTGCCTGGCACATAGTGAGGTCTTAACAAATACCACTAAAAAAAGATTTCTAAAGTGTCGGTGGGGAGAGCTATCACCCAGGGAGGGAAACAGCCTAAAATGGGGCAGGCTGATCGTGGCTCTCAGGGGACGTCCCCTGACAGATCCCGGCCATATCCTGTTTATTATTGGGCGGCCCACGGGACAGGGGAATCCTACACCAGGGGAGTAATTGACATCAGATGCTTCCTTGACCTACAGGATCTACTGAGGAGCCTGCAAGCATTTATTGTCTGGAAGAAAAAAACTCCCTCTCTCCCTCTGCCTTGTTCTCCGCATTTCCCTCCCTCTCCTCTCTCTTCTCTCTCTCGGTGGCTGGCTCTGTGTTCGTGTGGCCCGAGCTCAGGGAGACTAACGATTCGGAGCCGCAGCGGATGATGAATATGATTGCTGAAAGCGTTTTCCTGAGTTCTTCTTTCCTGGGTTTAGGGTTACAACGTACCAGACTTCCTGTCCAGCCTGGCCTTTTCAGTTCTGATTTGTTGGCCTTTCAAGCCCTGTCTGTCAAGTCCCTGAAGCAGGATGAGAGAAAGAAGGAGGAAGAGGAGGAAGGGTGTGGGGAGGGGGAGGAGAGGAGAAGGAGAAGGGGAAGGAGGAGGAGGGAGAAGAGGAGGGAGAGGAGGAAAGGAGGCAAGCCAAACTGGGACCAGAATGGAGGCGGAGGGGACCACTGGGGCCAAACCTGGTGGGATCTGGGCCTCTCTTGGCCCCCAGCCCCCATCCCCACCCACACGTGGATTTGCCCTCTGCTTCCACAGCACGTTCACTTCTGCCCTCTTACCATGATCCTGGCAATCAAGGAAATGGGAGCAGGGAGGCATCGTTCATTCAATCATATTTATTGAGCGCTTACTGTGTGCAGAAGGGGACACTGAGGCCCAAACAGGGTAAGTCACTACCCCAAGGACAAGTCACTTAACTTCTTTATGCCTCCATTTCCTCATCTGTAAAATGGGGATTAAATGGCCATTCTCCCTCGAATCTAGAGTGGGAGCCCAATGTGGGACAGAGCCTATGCCTGACCTGATTGTCATGTTATCTACCCCAGACCTTAGTACATAGTAAGAGCTTGACAAATACCATGCAGGGAGTCAGTGTCAGAGCTGGGACTAGGGCCCAGGCCCTCTGGCCCACAGCTCAGGGCTCTGTCCAACAGATGACCCTGTTGGACCCTGAGTTGCCAGTGGCCATCCTGGGGTTTCCATATCAATGCCATCTCAAGCTACTTCCTTCTTTCTCCTTATCCTCAATCAGTGGTATTCACTGAGCACTTACTTTGTGCAGAGCACTGTGCTAAGCCCTTGGGTGAGTACAATACAGTTGACAGATACATCCCCGCCCTCAAGGAGCTCACAAGGCCTTGGCTGTGCCTCAGTTCCTCCATTGGCCCAATAAGTTTGTCCCCATCCTTTCCTGGTTCCCAGGGCTCTTGGAGCTGCCAGTGGGGAGGAAGCTGAGGAGTCCAAAGAAGCTTTTTATTGTTATCACTATCAACGTTGTTATTATTGTTTTCATTTGAGCAGTCCTGATCCCTCCCTCCTGCCCGTGGTCTGAAGGTCCCTCCTCCAGTCTCACCCTGGGCCCTGTGGTCACTCATTCCAACAGTAGGAGCTCCTGGGCAGCCCATCCCTGGTCTTCCTCTCCTCTCACCTGTGGGGGAGAGTTTAGCCAGCCAGTGTGGGGTGCAGGCACTGAGATTGGGCTGGGAGGAGATGACAGGGAAAGGAAAGAGAATATGTGTGTGTGTGTGTATGTGTGTGTGTGCACACACACACACCCATGAGCAGAGGTCCTTGAGGTGCGGAAAAACAAGATGCTATCCTGACCCTCTCCCCGGCTCTTCCATGTGAATTGGTTAATTTTCTCTACTGACAAAGGGGAAAAGGAAGATGCAGGACAGAGTAGCAGAGTGGCAAAGCAGATGGGAGGCTAGAGGGGCAGTCCCAGGAACATGGCTGGTGCCTGGGTCCCAAGAGGTGCCACTCCCAGTCTTGGTACAAGGAAGTGGTTTACTTCCAGTTGGTTGGCCCTCAGAGGAATCTCCCCAGCCATTGGCCTAGGCCCGGGAGCTGTTAGCCAGCTGGCATTGGGTGGCATTTGACTTTTTGCCTAAGGAGGATGCCAGCTTCCATACTCACTGCAGGCTACTCCCGCAGCTGGGTGGAGGGGAAGAATATCCACTTCTACTTCTCGTGGTGGGTGGTTAAGGGGGTAGGGCAGCCCCCTTGCTCCACAGCCTTTGATCCCAGCCAAGATTACTGAGATTTTCCTCACCCCATTCACCCTGTTGGGCTGCCGCTGGCAGACCTAAGCCCCAGGGAGCTGTCCAATTTGCTTTCAATGAAGCCCCTGGGAGTCCCCAGCGCTCCCCACCCTGAGCCCCTCATGGGAGCCTACCTCTGCCACTCCAGCCCATTCATTCATCCATTCAATCGTATTTATTGAGCACTTACTGTGTGCAGAGCACGGTACTAAGCGCTTGAGCACTGTACTAAGCCCAGACCATGCACTCACTCGCTGAGCCCACCCGGAAGGCTGATATTTTCCCCCTTTCCTCCAGCCAGCCCCTCTCCAGCTTAGACGTTTAGCGTTTCCCCACCCTCCCCAGTCTCCAATTCCAGCCCTGGGGCAGGGGATGAGATGGGTGGACTTGGTTCAGGGCTAAGGGAGATGGAAGGAAGGGGAGGGGATGGGGCAGTGAGGAGGGATGAGGGAGGGGACAAGGGAGCAGGGGCTGTGATGGGGGAAAGGGGGAGAGACAGACAGACAGAGAAAGAGACAGAGACAGAGGGAAAGAGGGGCGCAGGGGAGGGGATTGCTGTGACTCAAGCTCGCTCTGGGTACAGTCTCCGCCCAGGGAGAGAAGGAGGATGAAGACAACGTGGAGAGGGAAGGGGTTGAGGTTGGAGGGAATGAAGCCAACCAGCCTCCACCCAAGTGTAGACCAGGGAAATAGGAAGAAGGGAGGAGAAGGAGAAGGTAAAAGGGAGGAAGAGAAGGAGGAGATGGTGGAGAGGGGAAAGGTAGAGGAGGAGGAGGTGAAAAGAATAAAGAGGAGGAGGAGGAGGAAAAGGTGGAGGAGGAGGTGGAGGAGGAATAGGAAGAAGAGGAGGAGGAAAAAGTGGAGGAGTGGGAGACGAGAGGGAGGAAGGGGAGGAGGAGAAAAAGTCAAGGAGGGGAAAGGGAGAAAGAGGAGGAGGAGGGGGAGGAGGAGAGAGAGGAGGAAAAGGTGGAGGAGGAGAGGAAGAGGACTTGGAAGGGAAGAAGAGGAGGAGGAAAAGTTGGAGGAGAAGGTGGAGGAGGAGAAGGTGAAAGGGAGGGAAAGGAGGAGGAAGAGGATGGGGAGAAGGAGGAGGAGGAGGGGGAGAAGGAGGAGGAGGAGAAGAAGGAAGAGGAGGAGGGCGAGATGGCAACAATGATGATAACAACAACAACAACAACAAAAACAACTTGGTGAGAGGGTCCCTGTCCCTGTAGTCAGGGTACTGGATGCTGAGGGGCTGGAGTCTGAAGAGGGAGTGGAGCTCCACAGAGCTGAGCTTGGTGCTGGATGGTTCTGACCCCCAGAGCCCAACAACCCCAGCAGAACAGTCTGTCCAGCCTGGGGTTGGGGTGGAGATTGACGAAGAAGATGCTACCCTCTATCACCATCCTCCAGCCCACATTACCCCCTTACCCCTTTCCTTATCCTGAATAACCTCAGCTGGGATGTGGGGGGGCAGAGGGAGGAGGGGGTGGGGGATGGAGGGGAAAGGAGAGAGGGAAGCATCATGACCTAGTGGATAAAGCAGGGGCCTGGGACCTGGGTTCTAATCCCACTTCCAACACTAACCTGCTGTGTGACTTTGGGCAAGTCACTTCAATTCTCTGTGCCTCAGTTTCCTCAACTGCAAATTGGGGATTGAATGCCTATTCTCCCTCCTACTTGGATTGTGAGCCTCCTGTGGGACAGGGTCTGCTTTAGACCTGATTAACTTGTATCCATCCCAGTGCTTAGACAGTGCTGGACACATAGTAAGTGCCTAACAAATACCATTAAAAATCCCAGCCCCCTGATGTGAGGGGAAGTCGAGGAACAGGAGAGGAGACCCCTGTAATGTACACTTCTTTGCCCACCCCCATCCCATGTCGCTGTGGACAGGCTGTTAGGTCTGGCCCGTCCCCACGGATTGATGACACGGGACCAAAGCTGTTTCCCTTTGTGTTTGGGAGAAGAGAAGATAATGGCCCAAATTACCAGCAATCACATCCCATTTCTGTGACGGAGGAAAATAGCCTAAATGGAGGATGTTTTGCTTTAATCCCTGAATTCAGCGTAATTGAGAAATTCTGTCTCCGAAATTCAAACACCCAAGTTTGTCTGACGCCTTCGCGGTCGGCGTCCATAGTAGCACATCGGCTCAGTACAAAGCCTTTACGATAAGATCCCCCCTACCCCTCTACCCCCAACTTGCTCCTACCCACCCCAGAGCTTCCAGGGAGCCAGGTAGGCCCCACTTCTGCCCACCCCCCTGCTCCCCAAATCCCCAGGGTGGGTGGACCAGCTTCTGAGTGGAGCTGGAGGTGGTGAGAGGACTGAAAAGGCAGAAGGAAGCATTGCCAATTTGGGGGAAAGGGGCTTCTCGGACTGAGAGTAACTCCAGGAGAGCAGTGGGCTGCTTCTATGCCCATGTCACTCTTATGAGTAAAGAAGATGGGAGAGATGGGGCGGGAAGAGCTGGGGGAAGTCAGAGGCCTCTGGGGATTGGCTTGAGAAGCCATCCTAGTTTGTACTGCTCCCATCAGTAAGCGCTTAATAAATGCCATTGTAATAATAATAATAATAATCTGGACCTCAATCCACCAGCCTTCAGCCTGGCCAGTTCACCGCTGCCATGGCTGGCCAAGCCTGGGCCTTATTCCCCAGCCCTCTGAGCAGAGCCAAGTCCAGAGAGGGATAGGCACAGATCTAGTCTGTGAGCCCACTGTTGGGTAGGGACCGTCTGTATATGTTGCCAACTTGTACTTCCCAAGCACTTAGTACAGTGCTCTGCACACAGTAAGTGCTCAATAAATACGATTGAATGAATGAATGGGGAGATGGATGGGGAAAGGATAGGCAGGTCCCGGGCCCTACCCACCCTTCTCAGGCCCTGGGCCCAAGCACCTGTGCTCCTCTCGAAGGTCGGATGAGGACCAGCTGGTCATGATTCAACTAGCACTCGCCCCTTCAGCTCCCCACAGCCCAGAGTCCTGATTCCCAGTCTAGGTGAACTAGGGAGCTATAGACACCCCTCTCTGCCTCTCCCTGCCCCTCTCCAACTCTCTTCCCCCAAACCACTGCCAGAGCTGGTCACTGCTCCCAAGGAATAAGCAGAGAACCAAGAACCGGCCAACATCAGCGTGGCTCAGTGGAAAGAGCATGGGCTTGGGAGTCAGAGGTCATGAGTTCTAATCCCGGCTCCATCGCTTGTCAGCTGTATGACTTTGGGCAAGTCACCTAACTTCTCCGTGCCTCAGTTAACTCATCTGGAAAATGGGGATTAAGACAGTGAGCCCCACGTGGGACAACCTGATCACCTTGTATCCTCGCCAGTGCTTAGAACAGTGCTTTGCACATAGTAAGCCCTTAACAAATGCCACTATTATTATTATTTCATCTCACCTGGTCCCCTGGTTTGTTTCCTGGCCCCATGGTCTCCGGCATCCCTCCCAGGGACAGAGATGGCGAGGGCAGAGGTTTAAGGGTCCTGTGTTTGAGTAAAATCTTCTCAGGCCTAGAGTTGAACTTCCTGTCCAAGCTAATCATGAGGACAACAGGTTCCCAGGCCCCTCAGCCAGATGCCAGAGTCTCCTGGCCTGCCTCAACATGCGGGCTGGCACTGTTCTCCTGGGAAGCAGCCTGTGGGGAAGACAAAGATTGACCAGAGAAGGGCAGGATGGGGCCTGGGGTAGTCGGGGTGAGGAGGGGAGCAAAGGGAGGAAGGAAAGAAGTGTGGGTAAGTCCTGGACAGGAGTGGCCAATGACCTGGAATTCTCCATTTACACAGCTCTGCCTTTCCCATCCCTCCTGTGTGCCCTTTCCTCACTTTCCCATCGCATCTATCACTTCTTTCCACAGGAGTGAAAGCCTCCCTCAGGGCTGCGGAGGTGGGAGGATCAGGATCACTCAATCAATCAATGGTATTTATTGAACATTTACCTTCCTGGGTGCAGAGGACTGTACTAAGTGCTTGGGAGAGAACAATAAAATAAAGTTTGTAGATGCAACCCCTGCCTTCAGGGAGCTTACAGTCTAGATAGGGCAATAAGACATTAAAATAAATGACAGATAAAGCGGCAGACTGCGTGGATCTGTACATAAATGTTGTGGAGCTGGGGGGTAGAGACTATCAGAGTGCTTAAAAGGTGCAGGTCTGGATGCACAGGTGACAGAGGGGAGAGCAAATAGCATGAGGAATTGAGGGTTTAGTCAAGGAAGACCCCTTGGAGGAGATGTGGTTGTAGTCGGGTTTTAAAGATGGGAGAGTGGTGGGCTGTCAGATACGAAGCGGGAGGGATTTACAGGCCAGAGAGAAAATGTGGGCAAAGAATCAAAGGTGAGGTAGAGGAGATGGAGCTACAGTGAGCAGGTTTGGCGTTAGAGGAGCAAAGTTTTCGGGCTGGGCTAGAGTAGGAGATCGGGGAGGGAAGGTAGGAAAGGGTGGGCTTAAAACTGATGGTGGGAGTCTTTCTTTGATGCAGAGGTGGATGGGCAACCATGGGGAGTTGGATGGGTAAGAGTCAGAACCCAAGGATACCTCTTTACCCACAGCTCAAGACTTCATCTTACACAATCCTCAGCCTTCCTTTCTGGGAAATGGGCCTAACAACTCCTGGCCCCTGCCCACTCCCTACCACGGGCTTTGGAGTCGGAGGTCATGGGTTCGAATCCCGGCTCCACCACATGTCTGCTGTGTGACCTTGGGCAAGCCACTTAACTCCTCGGAGCCTCAGTTACCTCATCTGTAAAATGGGGATGAGGACTGTGAGCCCCACGTGGGACAACCTGATCACCTTGTATCCCCCCCAGTGCTTAGAACAGTGCTTTGCACATAGTAAGCGCTTAATGAATGCCATTATTATTATTATTATTATTCTCTGAGCCTCAGTTACCTCATCTGTAAAATGGGGATGAGGACTGTGAGCCCCACGTGGGACAACCTGATCACCTTGTATCCCCCCCAGTGCTTAGAACAGTGCTTTGCACATAGTAAGCTCTTAACAAATGCCATCATTATCATTATTATCTGAGCCTCAGTTACCTCATCTGTAAAATGGGGATGAAGACTGTGAGCCCCACGTGGGACAACCTGATCACCTTGTATCCCCTCCAGTGCTTAGAGCAGTGCTTTGCACATAGTAAGCGCTTAACAAATGCCATCATCATTATTATTACCTGAGCCTCAGTTACCTCATCTGTAAAATGGGGATGAGGACTGTGAGCCCCACGTGGGACAACCTGATCACCTTGTATCCCCCGCCAGTGCTCAGAGCAGTGATTTGCACATAGTAAGCGCTTAACAAATGCCATCATTACCATTATTATTATTACCAAGAGAGATGAAAGAGATGAAAGCCAGGCAGCACTGAGACCACCCCCTCCTCCAATTTCTCCTTCTCTTCTACCTCTTCCCCTGCTTCCTCCGCCTTCTTTTCCTCCTTCTTTTCTTTTTCCTTCTCTTCTTTCTTCTGGTCTTCTTCCTCCTCCTTCCTTCCCTTTTTTTATTTAAATGTTCTTCGTGGAGCAGGACCCTGGTGTGGACCGCTGAGGGTATGATTCCGCTGGATGGACGAGGGGAATCCTGAGTGGGAAGTAGGGACCAAGCCGGGCCCTTGCTCCCGGCGCAGGAATGGTGGCCGTGTGCTGCCACCCTGTGTAGGACGCAGGGATGAGAGGGGAGATGAACCTGCTGTGGTCTAGACGACACTGGCGGAGGGAGCCCAACTAGGCTAGTGCCTGGGTTCCCCTGTGAAACTTGAGGCTTGGGAGGGATGAGAGGGGAGATGAACCTGCTGTGGCCTAGACGACACTGGCGGAGGGAGGCCAACTAGGCTAGTGCCTGGGTTCCCCTGTGAAACTTGAGGCTTGGGAGGGATGAGAGGGGAGATGAACCTGCTGTGGTCTAGACGACACTGGCGGAGGGAGCCCAACTAGGCTAGTGCCTGGGTTCCCCTGTGAAACTTGAGGCTTGGGAGGGATGAGAGGGGAGATGAACCTGCTGTGGCCTAGACGACACTGGTGGAGGGAGGCCAACTAGGCTAGTGCCTGGGTTCCCCTGTGAAACTTGAGGCTTGGGAAGGTGAGGCCTCTGCCAGGCGGGGCTCTGCACCCTTTCCCTTCCCTTCTCCCCTCTGCCAAGAGGCCCTTTAAGCACTTAACATCCATCCCACCTCAGCCCCACCACACCTGTGTACCTTTCCGTGATTCATTTTCGTGTCTGTCTCCCCCTTTGGACTGTAAGCTCCTTGTGTGCAGGTAACAGGTTTGCTAACTGTGTTGTGCTGTACTCTCCAAAGCGCTTAGTACAGTGCTCCGGCGATGAAGGCATTTGTTAAGTACTTTGTGCCAAACACTGTAGATGCAAGATAATCAGGTCGGCCCCAGTCCTTGTTCCACATGGGACTCTCAATCAGAGCTCAGCACATAGTAAGTGTTCAGTAAATACCATTGATTGGTTCATTGACTGATCGATTGACATAGGGCTGGGGCTACCCAAAGGGTAACTGGCTGGACAGAGGAGGCAGGAGAAGAGAAGGGGAGAGGAGAGGAGAGGAGAGGAGAGGAGAGGAGAGGAGAGGAGAGGAGAGGAGAGGAGAGGAGAGGAGAAGAGAAGAGAAGAGAAGAGAAGAGAAGAGAAGAGAAGAGAAGAGAAGAGAAGAGAAGAGAAGAGAAGAGAAGAGAGAAGAGAAGAGAAGAGAAGAGAAGAGAAGAGAAGAGAAGAGAGAGAAGAGAAGAGAAGAGAAGAAAAGAGAAGAGAGGAGAGGAGAAGAGAGGAGAGGAGAGGAGAGAAGGGAAGAGAGGAGAAAAGAGAAGAGAGAAGGGTGAGGCCAGCAACCAGCCCCATCTCATCCATCCCCTGCCAAACATACCGTAGAACAGAAGAGCCCTATTCCCCACAGTCCCATTTCTCAGCTGCAGGGCAAAAAGGATGGGTGAGTGGGAGGAGAGGAGGCAAAGAGATCCCTGAATTCAAGTGCAGAATCTGCTCTGGGCTCCAGTTCTTTCTTCCCCTGGGTTGCGAGAGGAGCAGAGTTGCTAGGGTACAGAGGACAGCATGACTTCTCTGCCCTCTTCATAAACCTGGAACAGAACAGGTGATTACTCCAGGCCCCGGACCGGAAGAGGCTGCAGTCACCTCTCCAGAATGCACCTGCCAAGGGCTCTCTGTCAGAACTAGTCAGCTGTTTATTTGCTCAGCTTTTTTAAGAGACATTGCTTCAGGTCAAGGATTAGTGGCACCATTGCTCTGGTTCCCACTGGTCTCAGCCCTGGCAGTGTGGCCTGGTGGAACGAGCCCAAGGCTGGGAATCAGGAGACCTGGGTTCTAATCTCGGCTCTGCCCCTTGCCTGGGGCCACCGTCCCCTTCCTCGGCAAGTCACGTATCCTTTCTGTAAAATGGGGATTAAATAAATAAGTCACCTTGCTACTATTCAATTTATTTTGTTAATGATGTGCATATTTCTATAATTCTATTTGTTCTGACGATTTTGACATGTGTCTACATGTTTTGTTTTGTTATCTGTCTCCCCCTTCTAGACTGTGAGCCCTTTGTTGGGTAGGGACTGTCTCTATATGTTGCCGACTTGTACTTCCCGAGCGCTTAGTACAGTGCTCTGCACACAGCAAGAGCTCAATAAATACGATTGAATGAATGAATGAATGAATGAACGAACTCCTCTCCCTCCCTCTTAGACTGTGAGCCCTGTGTGGGACAGGGACTATCTCCAGGCTGATTATCCTATATCTACTTCAGACCTTGGAATCAATCCATCGGTGAAATTCATTGAGCTTTCACTGCGTACAGGGCACTGTACTAAGCACTTGGGAAAGCAGAGTACAACAGAATTAGCAGACATGTTCCCAGCCCATAACGAGCTTACAGCCTAGAGGAACCTAGTAAGGCTTTAACAAAGGCTTATTACTGCAGTCTGAAAAGTGCCACCCCAAACCCCGGGGCCACCCCACCCTCTGTCAGAAGAGTTCGTTCCCAACCCCCGCGCCAATCGTGCCCAAACTCTATTCTCTGTGCCCTCATTCCCACCATGAAAATGCAGCCTGCTTTGGAGGGGAGCAGTTGTTGCGACAAGTAGCAGGGAGAGGGAAGGGAATGCCCCAGGTCACAATCATAAGACCTTGTACAAATGACGTTGCTGGGCCTGACGAATGGTTCATCCAGTGCAGTGCTGTACTGTCTCTCCAGCGCCGGGATGCCTGGAGGAACCGTGATCCACATCTAATAATAATAATGGTAGTAATTGTTAAGAACAATAGTAATTGCGGTATTTGTTAAGTGCTTACCACGTTCCGGGCACTGAACTAGACGCTGGAGTAAGTTCTAGGTAATCAGGTTAGACCATCCCTGTCCCACACACGGCTCACGGTCTTAATCCCCATTTTACAGCTCAGGTAACTTAGGAACAGAGAAGACTTGCCCAAGTTCACACAGCAAACAAGTGGCAGGGCAAGAATTAGAACCCAGGTCCTTCTGACTCCCGGATCCACAGTCTATCTTACCTCCAGTAACCCATTATGGACTACTCTCCAGGTTTTTATCCAAACCCATCTTAAATTTAATAGTAATAATGGTACTTGTTAATCGCTTAAGAGACGCAGCATAGAAACAATCAATCAATCAATCAATCATATTTATTGAGCGCTTACTGTGTGCAGAGCGCTGTACTAAGCGCTTGGGAAGTACAAGTTGGCAACATATAGAGACAGTCCCTACCCAACAGTGGGCTCGCAGTCTAAAAGGGGGAGATAGAGAACAAAACCAAACATGCTAACAAAATAAAATAAATAGAATAGATATGTACAAGTAAAATAAATAAATAGAGTAATAAATATGTACAAATAATGCAAAGTGCTCAACAGATAAAGGGCGTGGGAGTCAGAAGGTCACGGTTCTAATCCCGCCTCCCCCACTTGTCTGCTGGGTGACCTTGGGCAAGTCACAGTTTCTCTGTGCCTCAGCTACCTCATCTGGAAAACAGGGAATAAGGCTGTGAGCCCTATGTGGGACAGGGCCTACGTCCAACCTGATTAGTTTGTAGATATCCCAGTGCTTAGTATAGTGCCTTGCACATAGTAAACCCTTAACAGATATGTCACAAAAGTTACTATGTGCCAAACATCGTTCTAATGCTGGGGAAGACACAAGATAATAGGTTCAGACACGGTCCCTGTCCCACACAAGGCTCAAAATCTAAGTATGGGGGAGAACAGGTGCTGAACCCCCATTTTACAGATGAGGAAACTGAGACTCAGAAGAGTCCGTGGCTCAGTGGAAAGAGCCCGGGCTTTGGAGTCAGAGGTCACGGGGTCAAATCCCGGCTCTGCCAGTTGTCAGCTGCGTGACTTTGGGCAAGTCACTTAACTTCTCTGTGCCTCAGTTACCTCATCTGGAAAATGGGGATAAAGACTGTGAGCCCCACGTGGGACAACCTGATCACCTTGTAACCCCCCAGGGCTTAGAACAGTGCTTTGCACATAGTAAGCGCTTAACAGATACCATCATCATCATCATCATGTACCCGATCTCATGCGGCAGGTATGTAGCAGAGCTGGGACTAGAACTCAGGTCCTCTGACTCCAGTCCTGTGCTCTTTCTTCTCGGCCATGCTGCTCCTCTGATGCTGTTGTCGGACTGCACAACTTCTGGTGGCAATAGAGTTACCACCCACTGGGAAAAGCATTGCCTTTGGATCTGAATGTCCTAGCCTAGAGTTTCAGTGGATGGTCCCTTTGCCCTGGTTGAGCGGGTTTGGGGAGCAACAATTCCATGTTTGCCCTGCTCACATGATTTTGTACATATCGGTCACATTCCTTCAGTCTACACCTCTCCTCATTTTCTTCCACACCTCCTCACCGCTCCCTTTACGTTCTCCCACTCCCTTCCTTGTTGCCGTGACTTGCTCCCTCTGTTTGTCCTTCCCCACTCCCAGCCCCACAGCAGTTATGTACATATTTGTAATTCATTTATTTATATTAATGTCTGTCTCCCCACTCCCCAGACTGTAAGCTCGTTGCGGGCAGGGAATGTATCTCTTTATTGTTGCTTTGTATTCTCCCAAGCACTTTGTACAGTGCTTTGCACACAGTAAGTGCTCAATAAATACGATTGAATGAATGAATGAACCTTTCCGACCGAAGAATCTTAACCCTCTCACTACAGCCTCCTACAGAAACTTCTCCATCTCCTAATCATCATGGGGAATAAGACTGTGAGCCCTATGTGGAAGAGGGACTGTACCCAACCGGATTTTCTTGTATCCACCCCAGCGCTTAGTACAGTCTCTGGCACATAGTAAGCACTTAACAAATGCTATTATTATTATTATTATTATTATTATTATTATTATTATTATTATCTGGGCTATCAATCAATCAATGCTAATTTTTGAGAATTTACTGTGTACAGATCACCATGCCAAACACTAGGGAGAATAAAATACAACAGAGTTGGTAGACACATCCCCTGCCCACAAGGAGCATACAGTCTCGCTGACGGTCCTTTTCTGCCCCTTCTCCAGCTCCTTTCTGTCCTCCCCAAGATGCGGCAGCCAGAATTGCAGCGGGGACTCCAAGAGAAGGCATACCTGGGTCGTTTTGGGTGGTGGGAAGGGAAGCAGAATGAACCCTTTCATTTTCTCACCCATTTATGATGATGCCCACCTCCGGTTGGCCTTCTTGACCACGGCCTCACAGTGAATGGTCAAAAACGGTCAATAATGACCCCGAGAACTCTTTCCTGAGAGCCGACTGATGGCCCTAAGCCTGTCTCTCCCCACCACCCATACTCCTTCACAGCTGCCTTCGGTTCTGCTTTCTATTTTAAGAGTAGACCAACTTCTGTCCCCTCTCCTTCTCCCCCTTCTCCACTTTCCCCTTCCCCTCCCTAGTTCTCTCTTTTCCTTCCTGGAGCTACAGGCAGGGAGCTTTTGGGGGGCCTGGCAGGGGTGTGAACTGAGCTCAGGCCAGGGAAAGGTTGGGCTTGACCTCTGCAAGCTCGGAGGATTTGTCAGACAGAACAGAGGACCAAGTTTCCCACCCGTGGGAGACTCTGAAAAGGAGGTGACTGAGGGAAGCTAAGGCATCTCCTGCCTGGGAGATGCAAGAAGAGACATCTACAACATCCTGACTGTATCCAGCTAAGGGAGGGAAAAGTCTGTCTTGAGGCAAGGGGATGGTTGAGATGACTTCAGATGACCTGAGCCTTAAACTCTGCCAGCCCATCATCACCTGCCACCCAGTAGGATTAGGAAGGAATGCAGAGCGAAGGCCAAAAGAGTGAGGTGGCAACAATTCAGTTAGAGGGGCTGGGGGTACTTCCCTAAGGCATCCGTGCTCAGGGAAGGGCGGAGGGGGGTCAATCAATCATCATCATCAACATCAATCGTATTTATTGAACGCTTACTATGTGCAGAGCACTGTACTAAGCGCTTGGGAAGTACAAATTGGCAACATATAGAGACAGTCCCTACCCAACAGTGGGCTCACAGTCTAAAAAGGGGAGACAGAGAACAAAACCAAACATACTAATAAAATAAAATAAATAGAATAGATATGTACAAGTAAAATAGATAAATAGAGTAATAAATATGTACAAACATATATACATATATACAGGTGCTGTGGGGAAGGGAAGGAGGTAAGATGGGGGGGATGGAGAGGGGGACAAGGAGGGGGAGAGGAAGGAAGGGGCTCAGTCTGGGAAGGCCTCCTGGAGGAGGTGAGCTCTCAGCAGGGCCTTGAAGGGAGGAAGAGAGCTAGCTTGGCGGATGGGCAGAGGGAGGGCATTCCAGGCCCGGGGGAATTTATTGAGCGCTTACTGTGTGGAGAGCACTGTACTAAGCGCTTGGGAAGTACAAGTTGGCAACATATAGAGACGGTCCCTACCCAACAGTGGGCTCACAGTCCTACCAGCCTCTCAGAATGCCCTTCTTCAATTCCCTCAGTCCTCCGAGCAGCGAGCTCAGGGCCGGTTGCCAGGCGGAGAGGGAGATCTGGAGCAGGGCGGAGATGCCCCTGCTTCCCCTGCCCATGGGAGGAGCCCTCTCTGCCCAGCGGGGAGGGAGGAGATTAGGCCGAGGTGGAGTCCGAGTTCTGGGCTCGGGGAGCAGGAGGGGCCCGGCCAGGCTGGGTCAGGCTGGGTTTGGGAGAAGCCCCAGTTGGAGTGTGGGTCAACGAGGCCTGTGCCCTGTACCCCCTGAGATGCCCCACTTGGCTTGAGCCCCCAGGAGAGGCACGTACCCCACCTCCTGGATTTGATTAAAGGGTCTGGCCCACACTGAGGAATGACTGGGGGTGGAGATGGGGGGGGGGGGTGGACCATGCTGGGACCTCTCAGCTAAGACAGCTCTTGGCTCTGTGGACTCCCCCTCCACCCGCCAATGTCTCCGGGATGCTCCAAGTCCCTGGGCTCTCCGCTATTGCCAAGCTGAAGAGAAGGAGAGGCCCCAGGGTGTAAAGGAGAAGGACATGCCTTCCAACAGCGTTTTCAGCTTTTCTGGTGTTGAGGGAGGGATGGGCGGGATAATAATAATAATGTTGGTATTTGTTAAGCGCTTACTATGTGCAAAGCACTGTTCTAAGCACTGGGGTAGATACAAGGTGATCAGGTTGTCCCACGGGGGGCTCACAGTCTTAATCCCCATTTTACAGATGAGGGAACTGAGGCCCAGAGAAGCCCAAAGTCACACAGCTGACAAGTGGTGGAGCCGGGATTTGAACCCACGGCCTCTGACTCCAAAGCCCGGGCTCTTTCCACTGAGCCACGCCGCTTCGGGATGGGAGATGGCTGCAGCCACGGCGGTGTGGGGTACGGGCTGGGATTCTTCTCCGTCTTTTGGGCTGAGAAACCAGGATGTCCTATTGTTCCCAGGAAATAAAGCCCAGCCTATGGACAGAATGTGCCAGCCAGGCGCCGGGCCCCACCCTTCCCAGTGGAAAGCACAGCCCAGGCTGGCTCATCTTTTCCACTCTCCTCCCTTCCTCCCTCACCCCCCTACACCCCAGCCTCTCCTCACAACCTATAGTCCTCTAGACTGTAAGCTCCTTGTGGGCAGGGAACGTGCCTATTCATCCATTCATTCAATCGTATTTATTGAGCGCTTGCTGTGTGCAGAGCAATGTAATAATAATAATAATAATAATAATAATAATAATGGTATTTGTTAAGCGCTTACTATGCGCACTGTTCTAAGTGCTGGGGGGGATACAAGGTGATCAGGTTGTCCCACGTGAGGCTCACAATCTTAATCCCCCTTTTACAGATGAGGTAACTGAGGCACAGAGAAGTGAAGTGACTTGCCCAAAGTCACACAGCTGACAACTGGCGGAGCCGGGATTTGAACCCGTGAACTCTGACTCCAAAGCCCGGGCTCTTTCCGCCGAGCCACGCTGCTTCTCTACTAAGCGCTTGGGCAGTACAAGGCGGCAACATATAGAGACGGTCCCTACCCAACAACAGGCTCACAGTCTAGAAGGGGGAGCATATTCTATTATTATTATTGTATATATATTATTACATCATCATCATCAATCGTATTTATTGAGCGCTTACTATGTGCAGAGCACTGTACTAAGCGCTTGGGAAGTACAAATTGGCAACATATAGAGACAGTCCCTACCCAACAGTGGGCTCACAGTCTAAAAATATTATATGATTATTACTATTATTATAATATTCTATTATTATATTGCACTCTCCCAAGCAGTTAGTACAGTCCTCTGCACAATGCAAATGCTCAACAAATGAGTGACTGATGACAGCCAAAGGCTCCGCAGCTCCTCTATCCAGCAGACTAAGGCAACTTGACTCTTAGCCCAGGGCCCCTCATTTTGCGTCTTCCTGAGCCCAGGCTTGGATAAAACCCCCTTCTCTTCTCCCCAGAGAAGGATCAGTGAGCCCTCCCGCCTCCATCTCCAGGCCCCCAATCAATCATTCAACCACTGGTATTTATTGAGCGCTTTGCGATGTCCTCCACCCCAAGATCATCATTCAGGATTGTCAGGGCCGAGAGCTGTAGGATCATCCCTCACTGAGGGAACCGGCCACACTCCCTTGCCCACAGTAGGAAAGAGGTGGAGACCGGCAGAGGGGCCGGGGAAGGGACAGCGTAGGATAAAGAGAAGAATAAGGATGGTATTTGTTAAGCGCTGACTATGTGCCAAGCGCTGTTCTAAGCGCTGGGGGAGATACATGGTAATCAGGTTCTCCCACATGAGGCTCACAGTCTCAATCTCCATTTTACAGATGAGACAACTGAGGCCCAGAGAAATTGAGTGACTTGCCCCAGGTCACACAGCCGACAAGTGGCGGAGTCGGAATTAGAATCCACGACCTACTTCAAGGCCCTACCGAGAGCTCACCTCCTCCAGGAGGCCTTCCCAGACTGAGCCCCTTCCTTCCTCTCCCTCTCATCCCCCTCATTTTACCTCCTTCCCTTCCCCACAGCACCTGTATATATGTATATATGTTTGTACATATTTATTACTCCATTTATTTATTTTACTTGTACATATCTATTTATTTTATTTTGTTAGTATGTTTGGTTTTGTTCTCTGTCTCCCCCTTTTAGACTGTGAGCCCACTGTTGGGTAGGGAGCGTATTTATATGTTGCCAACTTGTACTTCCCAAGTGCTTAGTACAGTGCTCTGCACACAGTAAGTGCTCAATAAATACGATTGATTGATTGACCTCTGACTCCCAAGTCCGCTGCTAAGAGAATAATGGGTGTGCTATGGGAAGCAGTGTGGCTCAGTGGAAAGAACACGGGCTCTGGAGTCGGAGGTCATGGGTTCAAACCCCGGCTCCGCTGATTGTCAGCTGTGTGACTTTGGGCAAGTCACTTCACTTCTCAAGGCCTCAGTTCCCTCATCTGTAGAATGGGGATGAAGACTGTGAATCCCACGTGGGACAACCTGATCACCTTGTAACCGCCCCAGCGTTTAGAACAGTGCTTTGCATATAGTAAGTGCTTAATAAATGCCATTATTATTGTTATTATTATCTCCCGAAGAATGGAGAAGCGTCATGCAGTCAGCCATATGGGGTGGGTGTGTATGCAGGGGTATGTGTGGGGGTGGTGCTAAGCGCTTAGTACAGTGTTCTGCACACAGTAAGCGTTCAATAAATACAATTGATTGAATAAATGGTGTACGAAGTGACCTTGGGGTGTGTGTGTTGGGGGGGGAGATGGGGGTGTAGAGGAGGTGACTTGGGTAAGCCCCTGCCAGCCTTTTGTCACCTAGTAGGTCTCCCCTGCCTCCTCTGTCCCTCAGATGCTGGTCTTTGCCCAAGAGGGGGCGCCCTCCGCCCACCGCCCAGGAGTAGTGAGAAGCAGCCAGAAGGTCGTGGGTTCTAATCCTGCATCTGCCACTTATCTGCTGGGTGACCTTGGGTGAATCATTTCACTTCTCTGGCCCTCAATTCCCTCATCTGCAAAAGAGGGATTGAGACTGAGAGCCCCATGGGGGACAGGGACTGTGTAAACCTGATTTGCTTGTATCCACCCCAGCGCTTAGTAATAATAATAATAATAATGGCATTTATTAAGTGCTTACTACTACTACTAATAATAATGATGATGGCATTTGTTAAGCGCTTACTATGTGCAAAGCACTGTTCTAAGCGTTAGGGAGGATACAAGGTGATCAGGGGGTCCCACGTGGGGCTCACAGTCTTCATCCCCATTTTACAGATAAGGGAACTGAGGCCCAGAGATGTCAAGTGACTTGCCCAAAGGCACACAGCTGACAATTGGCGGAGCCGGGATTTGAACCCATGACCTCTGACTCCAAATCCCGTGCTCTTTCCACTGAGCCATGCTGCTTCTCCTAGAATGAATTCACTCAGTCATATTCCCCATCCCCCCCGCCTTACCTCTTTCCCCTCTCCACAGCACCTGTATATATGTATATATGCTTGTACGTATTTATTACTCTATTTAATTTGTACATATTTATTCTATTTATTTTATCTTGTTAATATGTTTTGTTTTGTTCTCTGTCTCCCCCTTCTAGACTGTGAGTCTGCTGTTGGGTAGGGAACGTGTCTATATGTTGCCAACTTGGACTTCCCAAGCGCTTAGTACAGTGCTCTGCACACAGTAAGTGCTCAATAAATACGATTGAATGAATAGTTCTGCTTCTCTTAGTATGGTGCCTGGCATATAGTAAGCGCTTAACAAAATATTATTGTTATTATTATTAGTAATAATAATAAAACGTCTCCGCGCTCCCGGCCCGGGGTCGCTGGGCCTTCCTCGGAGACCCCTGGTCCTCTGGTCCCGGCCGAGTCCCTGGGGGCTGGCACAGGGGCTGGCACGGGGGTGATGGACGGGGGGCTGCTAAGTGCAGAGCACTGTACTAAGCGCTTGGGAGGAGTGCAATACAACAGAATTAGCAGACGAGTTCCCTGCCCATAACGAGCTTACAGTCGACAGCCTTGTCGTCTCCCAAAGGTTTAGTACAGCTCTCTGCACACGGTAAGTAGCACTGATTGATTGATTGATTGATTGATTGATTGATTGATTGGTTAACGAGAGCCGGGAGCAGAGGGGGCGAGGTGGCATTGGCGTAGTGGATAGAACACTGGAAGGGCCTGGAAGTGAGAAGGTTATGGGTTCTAATCCCGGTTCCACCACTTGTCTGCTGTGTGGCCTTGGGCAAGGCACTTCACTTCTCTGGGCCTCGGTTACCTCATCTGTAAAATGGGGATTAAGCCCATGAGCCCCATGCGGGACAGGGGCTGTGTTCAATCCGATTTGCTTGTATCCACCCCAGCGCTTAGCACAGTGCCTGATTCTATTTATCTATTTTGATGGCATTGACACCTGTCTACTTGTTCTGTTGTCTGTCTCCCCCCCTTCTAGACTGTGAGCCCGTTGTTGGGGAGGGATTGTCTCTGTCGCCTGGGCTTTCCAAGCGCTTAGTACAGTGCTCTGCTCCCAGTAAGCGCTCAATGAATACGATTGAATGAATGGCACATAGGAAGCGCTTAACAAATACCATCGTTATTATTGGTGACCACCCCGGGGGGGGGGGGGGGGGGGGCGGGGGAGGACCCCCGAGGAAAGTCGTGTTTCCAGCTCCGCCCCTGTTGGGGACCCCACCCCCTCTGTGGGACCCTTCCTCACCTACCTGGAGGACCCCTCCCTCCCCCCCATCGCCCCCACTCCCTCCCTTTGCTCTACCCCCCCCCAGCACTGATGTATTCTGTAAATATCTATAATTCTATTTATATTAATAAATTGAATTATTTATTATTTATTATTATCTATTTATATTAATACCAGTTTTACTTGCTCTGATGTGTATATACAGCTCTAATTCTATTCATTTACATCGATGCTATTAATGCCTGTTTACTTGTTTTGATTGATTCATTCATTCAATCGTATTTATTGAGCGCTCACTGTGTGCAGTGGACTGTACTAAGCGCTTGTTGTCTGTCTCCCCCCTTCTAGACTGTGAGCCCGATGTGGGCAGGGACTCTGTTGCTGAACTGGACTTCCAAGCGCTTAGTACAGTGTGCCGCACACAGTAAGCACTCGATAAACAATAATAATGATGGTATTTGTTAAGTGCTTACTATGTGCCATGCCCTGTTCTAAGCGCTGGGGTAGATACAAGGTAATCAGGTTGTCCTACTTGGGGCTCACAGTCTTAATCCCCATTTTACAGATGAGGTAACTGAGGCCCAGAGAAGTTAAGTGACTTGCCCAAGGTCACACTGCGGGCAAGTGGTGAAGCGACTCAATAATAATAATAATTTGAAGTGCTTACTATGTGCCAAACACTGTTCTAAACGCTGGGGGAGGATACAAGGTAATGAGGTTGTCCCACGTGGCGCTCACACTTTTAATCCTCATTTTACAGATGAGGTAACTGAGGCCCAGAGAAGTTAAGTGACTTGCCCAAGGTCACACTGCAGACAAGTGGTGAAGCGAGCCAATAATAATAATAACAATAATAATGGCATTAGTTAAGTGAAGCAGCGTGGTTCAGTGGGAAAGAGCCCGGGCTTTGGAGTCAGAGGTCATGGGTTCAAATCCTGGCTCCACCACTTGTCAGCTGTGTGACTTTGGGCAAGTCACTTCACTTCTCTGGGCCTCAGTTCCCTCATCTGTACAATGGGGATGAAGACTGTGAGCCCCATGTGGGACAACCTCATCACCTTGTATCCCCCCAGTCCTTAGAACAGTGCTCTGCACATAGTAAGCGCTTAATAAATGCCATAAAAAAGTGCTTACTATGTGCCAAACACTGTTCTAAGGGCTGGGGGAGGATACAAGGTAATCAGGTTGTCCCACATGGGGCTCACAGTCTTCATCCCCATTTTACAGATGGCATAACTGAGGCACAGAAAAGCGAAGTGACTTGCCCAGAGTCACACAGCTGACGAGGGGAGGAGTAGGGATTAGAACCCATGACATCTGACTCCCAAGCCCGGGCTCTTTCCACTGAACCACGCTGCCCTCTCCCAATCAGTCGCATTGTTTGAGCGCTTACTGTGTGCAGCAGGGCACTGTACTAAGCGCATGGGAGGGTACAGCGCAGTAATATAACAGGTACGTTCCCTGCCTTCAACGATTCCGAGCGATTCCGTGGGTCACCCCCTGTGTCCTCGCTTTTTTGGGGGGTGGGGGGTGTCCTGGTGTGTGTGTGTGTGTGTGTGTGTGTGTGTGTGTGTTTGTGTGTGTGTGTGTGTGTGTGTGTGCGTGTGTGGAGAGGTCCCAGCCACTCTCCCCACCCCCGACCCTAGCGACAATAATAACAATTATTACTATTATAGTATTTGTTAATCGCTTTCATTCCTTCCTTCCTTCATTCATTCAATCGTATTTACTGAGCGCTTACTTTGTGCAGAGCACTGTACTAAGCGCTTGGGAAGTACAAGTCGGCAACATCTAGAGACGGTCCCTACTCAACAGCGGGCTCACAGTCTAGAAGGGTGAGACAGAGAACAAAACAGAACATATTAACCAAATCAAATAAATAGAATAAATATGTACAAGTAAAAGAAATAGAGTAATAAATAGGTACAAACATATATACAGGTGCTGTGGGGAGGGGAAGGAGGTAAGGCGGGGGGGGTGGGGAGGGGGAGGAGGGGGAGAGGAAGGAGGGGGCTCAGTCTGGGAAGGCCTCCTGGAGGAGGTGAGCTCTCAGTAGGGCTTTGAAGGGAGGAAGAGAGCTAGCTTGGCGGATGGGCAGAGGGAGGGCATTCCGGGCCAGGGGGAGGATGTGGGCCGGGGGTCGATGGCTCTGACTCCCCCTTTTAGACTGTGAGCCCACTGTTGGGTAGGGACTGTCTCTATATGTTGCCAACTTGTACTTCCCAAGCGCTTAGTACAGTGCTCTGCACACAGTAAGCGCTCAATAAATACAATTGATTGATTGACTGATGGCGGGACCGGCGAGAACGAGGCCCAGTGAGGAGGTTGGCGGCAGAGGAGTGGAGGGTGCGGGCTGGGTTGGAAAAGGACAGAAGGGAGGTGAGGTAATAACAATAATAATAATAATAATAATGGCATTTATTAAGCGCTTACTATGTGCAAAGCACTGTTCTAAGCGCCGGGGAGGTTACAAGGTGATCAGGTTGTCCCACGGGGGGCTCACAGTCTTCATCCCCCTTTTACAGATGAGGGAACTGAGGCCCAGAGAAGTGAAGTGACTTGCCCAAAGTCACACAGCTGACAATTGGCAGAGCCGGGATTTGAACCCACGACCTCTGACTCCAAAGCCCGGGCTCTTTCCACTGAACCACGCTGCTTCTCTGGAGGGGGCGAGGTGATGGAGAGCCTTGAAGCAGAGAGTGAGGAGTTTTTGCCCTGTGCCAAGCACTGTTCTAAGCGCTGGGGTAGATACAAGGTAATCAATCAATCAATCGTATTTATTGAGCGCTTACTGTGTGCAGAGCACTGGACTAAGCGCTTGGGAAGTACAAGTTGGCAACATATAGAGACGGTCCCTACCCAACAGTGGGCTCACAGTCTAAAAGGGGGGAATCAGGTTGTCCCACGTGGGGCTCACGGTCTTAACCCCCCGTTTTACAGAGGAGGTGACTGAGGCATAGAGAAGTTAAGTGACTTACCCAAGGTCACACAGCTGACAAAAAAACCAACCAGATCTAGGGGCAACCCGGCAGGGGGCAAACTGGGAGGGACGGGTCCTGCTTCTCTTGTACTTCCCAAGCGCTTAGTACAGTGCTCTGCGCACAGTAAGCGCTCAATAAATACGATTGATTGATTGATTGATTGCCTCGAGGACCAGCCAGGGCAGGGAGGCCTGCAGAGCCGAAGCATCTGCCCTCGGTGCCGGATCCACCCAGGAAGCAGCAAGTTTATCCGGTATCATTTCCACCCTAAAGCCAGCTGTCCGACCTCCTTTTCCTTCACCGACAGAACCGGAATGAGGGGCTTTTCCTGAAACGCCCCCCACCCACACAACCACACAACCACACACCCACACACCCACACACACCAATTCTCCAGCTAAGGCTTTCCGGAACAGAACTCTTTTTGGGGGGGTGTCAGTGTGGGGGTGGGTGGGGGGCTTGTGCTGAGTGGAGAGCCGATCCCAGGGGCCCCATAAGGCTGGGATTCAACTCAATTCAATCGTATTTATTGAGCGCTTACTATGTGCGGAGCACTGGACTGAGCGCTTGGGAAGGACAAGTCGGCAACATAGACAGACCATCCCTACCCAACGACAGGCTCACAGTCTAGAAGCGGGGAGGCAGACAAGGAAACAAAACAAGTAGACAGGCGTCAATACCATCAGAATAAATAGAATTATCATCATCATCATCATCAATCGTATTTATTGAGTGCTTACCGTGTGCAGAGCACTGTACTAAGCGCTTGGGAAGTACAAATTGGCAACATATACAGTCCCTACCCAACAGTGGGCTCACAGTCTATAGACACATCATTAATAAAACAGAGTAATAAATATGTACAAATCAAATAGAGTAATAAATATGTACAAATGCGTGACTTTGGGCAAGTCACTTAACTTCTCTGGACCTCAGTTCCATCATCTGTAAAATGGGGATTAAGACTGTGAGCCCCACGTGGGACAACCTGCTCACCTTGTATCCCTCCCCAGCGTTTAGAACATTCATTCATTCCTTCAATCGTATTTATTGAGCGCTTACTGGTGTGCAGAGCACTGTACCAATCAATCAATCATATTTATTGAGCGCTTACTGTGTGCAGAGCATTGTACTAAGCGCTTGGAAAGTACAAGTCTGCAACATATAGAGACAGTCCCTACGCAACAGCCGGCTCACAGTTTAGAAGATAATAATGGTATTTGTTAAGTGCTTACTTTGTACAAAGCACTGTTCTAAGCACTGGGGAGATTGCAAGGTGATCAGGTTGTCCCACCGGGGGGCTCACAGTTTTAATCCCCATTTTACAGATGAGGAAACTGAGGTACAGAGAAGTGAAGTGACTTGCCCCAAGTCACCCAGCTGACAGTTGTCGGGGCCGGGATTTGAACCCACGACCTCTAACTCCAAAGCCCGGGCTCTTTCCACTGAGCCAAGCTGCTTCCCTTGTTTCCTCCTCTAGTACCAAGTAGTGGGCTTGAGCCCACTTTTTAGACTGTGAGCCCACTGTTGGGTAGGGACTGTCTCTCTATGTTGCCAACTTGGACTTCCCAAGCGCTTAGTCCAGTGCTCTGCACACAGTAAGTGCTCCATAAATACGATTGATGATGATGATGATGCTTTGCTCATAGTAAGTGCTTCACAAATACCATCATCAATCAATCAATCAATCGTATTTATTGAGCGCTTACTGTGTGCAGAGCACTGTACTAAGCGCTGGGGAAGTCCAAGTTGGCAACATATAGAGACAGTCCCTACCCAACTGTGCTTTGGGAAGGGGAAGGGCAGAGGGAGAGAGGGGGGCGATGGGGAGGAGAAGGAGAGGAAAAAGGGGGGGGGGCTCAATCTGGGAAGGCCTCCTGGAGGAGCTGAGCTCTCAGTAGGGCTTGAGATGGGGTCCTCTCGTGCTCCTCCCTCCTTTCCCAATTTCCCGGCCGTGTCAATCAATCATCAATCGTATTTATTCATTCAATCCTATTTATTGAGCGCTTACTGTGTGCAGAGCACTGTACTAAGCGCTTGGGAAGTCCAAGTTGGCAACATATAGATACAGTCCCTACCCAACAGTGCTTTGGGAAGGGGTAGGGGTAGGGCAGAGGGAGCGAGGGGGGCGATGGGGAGGAGAAGGAGAGGGAAAAGGGGGTGGGGGGGCTCAGTCTGGGAAGGCCTCCTGGAGGAGCTGAGCTCTCAATAGGGCTTGAGATGGAATCCTCTCGTGCTCCTCCCTCCTTTCCCAATTTCCCGGTCGTGTCAATCAATCATCAATCGTATTTATTCATTCAATCCTATTTATTGAGCGCTTACTGTGTGCAGAGCACTGTGCTAAGCGCTTGGGAAGTCCAAGTTGGCACCATATAGGGACAGTCCCTACCCAACAGTGGGCTCACCGTCTAGAAGACTCACAGAAGGGCTGACTACAGGCAGACTTCCCTGGCCCCCAACCCCCCCTTTTCGGGGGAGGGGAGCGAGGGAAATGAGGGGCGGGGGGAGAGGAGGAGTCAGAAAGGAGAGGAGGGAGCCCAGAGTCGCCCAGAGGGAGCCCAGAGCCGGGCTGGCTGCTGTCCCCATCATGAGCCCCCAGGCCCTCCTCCCGCCCCCCCCTAGGACCGGCCCGCCTGGGGCTGCCGTCGATGATGCTGTTGCTGCTGCTGCTGCTGTTGTTGCTGCTGCCCCCAGCCCCCGCGGCCCCCAGCCCGGAGAGTGTCGCAGCAGGTATTGCACTCGCACCGACACCGGGGGCCCCGTCTGGTCTGTGCCTGTCTGGGTCTGGATGTGTCTTGGGGGGGTGTGGGTGTCTGAGTGTGCCTATGTGTAGGTGTGGGTGTCAATGGGTGGGTGTGTGTGTCTGTGTGTGGTTGTGGGTGTCTGGGTGTGTGTCTGTGTGTGGGTGTGGGTGCCTGGGTGGGTGTGTCTGTGTGTGGCCATGTGGGGGTGTGGGGGTCTGGGTGTGTGTCTATGTGTGGGTGTGGAGGGGTGGGTGTCTGGGGGTGTCTGGGGGTGTCTACGTGTGGGTGTGGGTGTCTGGGGGTGTTTACGTGTGGGTGTGGGTGTCTGGGGGTGTATCTGGGTGTGAGTGTGGGTGTCGGTCTGTGTCTACAGAAGCAGGGTGGCTCAAGTGGAAAGAGCCCGGGCTTTGGAGTCAGAGGTCATGGGTTCGAATCCAGACTCTGCCAATTGTCAGCCGGGTGACTGGGCAAGTTGCTTCATTCACTCATTCAATCGTATTTATTGAGCGCTTCAAGCGCTTAGTACAGTGCCAAGCGCTTAGTCCAGTGCTCCACACACAGTGAGCGCTCAATAAATATGATTGATTGATTGCAGAGCACTGGACTAAGCGCTTGGGAAGTACAAGTCGGCAACATATAGAGACGGTCCCTACCCAACAGCGGGCTCACAACTTCTCTGTGCCGCAGTTCCATCATCTGTAAAATGGGGAGGAAGACTGTGAGCCCCCCGTGGGACAACCTGATCACCTGGTAACCTCCCCAGCGCTTAGAACAGTGCTTTGCACATAGTAAGCGCTTAATAAATGCCATTATTATTATTATTATATTACTGTGGGTGTCTATGTGTGAGTGTGGATGTGAGTGTCTGTGTGTGTCTATGTGTGAGTGTGGGTGTGGGTGTCTGTA
Organism: Tachyglossus aculeatus; assembly: GCF_015852505.1. Classification (NCBI taxonomy): domain Eukaryota; kingdom Metazoa; phylum Chordata; class Mammalia; order Monotremata; family Tachyglossidae; genus Tachyglossus; species Tachyglossus aculeatus. The sequence goes on along the minus strand of NC_052069.1, from coordinate 104,243,533 downwards.
TGTCTATGTGTGAGTGTGGGTGTGGGTGTTGGTATCAGTGTGTGTCTGTGTGTGCCTATGTGTGAGTGTGGGGGGGGTGTCGGTGTGTGTGGGTGTCTGTATGTGGGGATGTGGGGGTGTTTGTCTCCCCATCCCCTCTCTCTGGCTCTGAGTCTCCTGCTCCCCCCAGCCCCCCGGCCCCGGGCGGGATCTGGAACGGTCTCCGGTGTCCAGGCCATTTGGCCTAGATTAGCGGAGCAGGGATGGAAGAGCCTGGACCTGTGGTTAGGGGACCTTCCCCATCCGTCCTTTTCTTGTGCTCGTTTGAGCTTCCCTGCCATCTTGGAAAGAGACAGCCCGGACCCTGGGGGGTGAGGGGAGGTGGCTGTCTGAAGACCCTGGCTGAGGGACTGGGGGGAACGGAGGCAGCGTGGCTTGGTGGATAGAACACGGGAGTCAGAAGGTCCGCCACTTGCCTGCTCTGTGACCTTGGACAAGTCACTTCACTTCTCAGGGCCCCGGTTACCTCAGCTGGAAAATGGGGGTTGCGACCGTGACTGTCCCACATGGGACGGGGCCGTGTCCAATCCGATTTGTTTGTATCCACCCCAATCAATCAATCAATCAACCAATCGTATTTATTGAGCGCTTACTGTGTGCAGAGCACTGTACTAAGCGCTTGGGAAGTACAAGCTGGCAACATATAGAGACAGTCCCTACCCAACAGTGGGCTCACAGTCTAGAAGGGGGAGACAGAGAACAAAACCAAACATACTAACAAAATAAAATAAATAGAATAGATAGGCACAAGTAAAATAAACAAATAAATAGAGTAATAAATATGTACAAACATATATACATATATACAGGTGCTGCGGGGAAGGGAAGGAGGTAAGATGCGGGGGATGGAGAGGGGGAGGAGGGGGAGAGGAAGGAAGGGGCTCAGTCTGGGAAGGCCTCCTGGAGGAGATGAGCTCTCAGTAGGGCCTTGAAGGGAGGAAGAGAGCTAGCTTGGCGGATGGACAGAGGGATTGGGGGCATTCCAGGCCCGGGGGAGGACGTGGGCCGGGGGTCGATGGCGGGACAGGGGTCAATGTCACCCCAGTGCTTAGTACAGTGCCTGGTGCACAGTAAGCACTCAACAAATACCAGAATTATTATTATTATTGTCATCAAGGCACAGACAAGGTTTATCCACCTCCTTCTAAACTCCCCCACACCCGCTGCCCTGTGTGGGCCCATCTGTCCCCAACCCCCTGTAGATCCACAGAAGTCAGGCTCCTGGGGATTTAGAGGATGGGGCAGGGGACCCACAGCAGGGAGGAGGTTTGGGGCAGAGGGAGCTGATCAGGCCTGGATCATCCTACCTGCCTCCCTCCAAAACAACTGTCACACTGGAGCTGGAAACGGGGCTGGGGCCAGGATTGGGGACTGGGGCTGGGACTGGGGGATAGCAGCCTTATCCACACCCCGGAACTCCCTCTGAGGGAAGGGTGTTTGGTGAGGGGAGATTCAGTATCATCTTCATTCATTCATTCAATCGTATTTATTGAGCACTTACTGTGTGCAGAGCACTGTACCAAGCGCTTGGGAAGTACAAGTTGGCATCATACAGAGAAAGTCCCTATCCAACAACAGGCTGGAGAATTGGACCAGATTCCTGCTAGTGCCGGTAGGGAAAAGGGGAAGTGAGCTGGCTGTTCCTCCCCCAGGCGCCGTGGAAAGGGGACCAGATCGAGGTTTGCACGTGACCTCAAGTTCAAAGTGTTTTCATCTCCGTCGGCTCCTGGTGTCCATTTTCCTAATTAAAAAACAAAACCCACAAGGGACCGGTAACAGTAATTATGGTATTTGTTAAGTTCTTACTATGTGACAGGCACTGTACTAAGCACTGGGGTGGATATAAGTGGATCTGGTTGGACACAGTCCCTGTCCTGCAGAGGACTCACTGTCTTAATCCCCATTTTACAGATGAAGGAACTGAGGCACAGAGAAGTTAAGTGATCATCTTGTACTTTCCAAGCGTTTAGTACAGCGCTCTGCACACAGTAAGCGCTCAATAAATATGATTGAATGAATGAATCTGCCAGTCTGTCTCCTTGTCTCCCTGTCTCAGTAAATTCCTTGAGGGCAGGGATCACACTTTATTACCCCGGTACTCTCCCAAGTGCTTCCTTAGTAATAATAATAATAATAATGGCATTTATTAAGCACTTACTATGTGCAAAGCACTGTTCTAAGCGCCGGGGAGGTTACAAGGTGATCAGGCTGTCCCACGTGGGGCTCACAGTCTTAATCCCCATTTTACAGATGAGGTCACTGAGGCACAGAGTAGTTAAGTGATTTGCCCAAAGTCACACAGCTGACAACTTGTACTTCCCAAGCGCTTAGTACAGTGCTCTGCACACAGTAAGCACTCAATAAATGCGATTGATGATGATGATGATGATGACAAGTGGCAGAGCCAGGATTTGAACCCTTGACCTCTGACTCCAAAGCCCAGTGCTCTTTCCACTGAAACACACTGCTTCTTAGTACCATGTTCTGCATACAGTAGGTCATGAATAAATATTATTGATTGACTGGGGGAAAAAGGTGGCACATTCTGGGGAGAGTCCTCTAAAGCCCAGGGTCCCGGCCCGCTCCCACTCCTGAAGCAGGGGCTCCTGTCAGCTTGCACATTAGCTTGCATTTCCTGCTTATAAGCTCGAAAGGAAGCTGTGGTAAGGTAGCGGAGAGGAGAGCGGACAAAAGTGACAGACTCTGGACTGCAAGGGTTGGGGTAGGGAGCTGGGGTGCTGGCTACATTTAGGGGGACTCTGAGAGTGGACGGCCTTGAGAACTTTGCTGGGGTTGGGGGGCCCTGTAGACCCTCCGCCTACGCTCACTGCCTTGTGGGGCGATCAGAGATTTGGCTCAATCATCTCTCTGAGTCCCTCACCCCCAAGGCAGGACTATACCGTCTCTCCCTGACCCCAAAGGGGCTGATGGGGTGGGCTCCCTCTTCTAGCATGTGGGAGAGAGACTCCCTTTGGGACGTAGGGTTCTTCTTCACCTTCTCCCTGCCTGCTTTGCTACCTGGCCCAGGGTTGTCTCGACCCGGATGCTTGTCCAGAATTCCCAGGTGAGCTGATCCCGCAGCCCAGGAGGGTCCATGGGAAACCGCCCTAGTGCACACACCCTCTCTATCGCACTCACTTAATTTTCCCCCCGGCAAGAGAACGGGAAAGAGAATTTAGATGAGATAAGCCACCGCTTGGAGAGCTCACGGCAAGTGCCAGCAGGAATGGGGAGCGAGGGAAATGAGATCATTCTACACTTTCACAGACTCCCCTCTGGGCCTCCAGTCCCTGCTGCAGACACCCCATCCCCACTGACAGTGACCCCGCTTCCTCCCCTACATCTTCCCCCATCTGCCTTCCATATCACTCCTGAATCTGCCCCTCACATCCTCCCCCATCGGGGGTTTCAGCCAACCAAGGAGCTCCTCCCTTCTCCCCACCCAATCCCCATCTCCAGCCCTTCCCAGACCACTGCGCTTCTGAAGCTCCTCGGCCTTTCAAACACCCGGGCAACTGGCATGGCTTCCAGATGTGTGCGAGCCATGGCCCTGGGCTCTCTTTCCCCTTCCTGGTCAGCTTCTGCCCTCAGTGCTGCAGGAGTAGGTAGTCACCTTGGGGCAAGAAGCAGCAGATGTTAAGCAGATGTAGAGATGTTAAACCAAAGTCCAGAGAGGAAAAGCGTGTCAGTGACCGCAGCAGTATTAGAACCCCCAGCCTCAGGCCCCCACAATTGCCTAGGTTGCTTTTAACCCCTCAAAGGCTCTGAGCTGTCGATCTCAGCCCCTGTCCCTTCGAGCATCCCCTCCCATCCCTCCTACACCCCAGTGACCCTTCACCCCTTCCTCTGCCGACTTCAGGAGTCCCCCACGGTGGACACGGGGATGGTGGGGCTAGGTTGGGGGCAGAGGTTGCAAGCCTCATGGAAGTTGATCAAGACTGACTCTAGACTTCTCCTGGCAGGCACAGCCTGGGGCATTTTATAAAGTGTTTCTTCTGTGCTGAATGGTGCTGGACTCTCTGCCTCCCTCCTCTCCTCCCTTCCTCCATCTCTGGCCAGGAGAAACACCTCCTGGCCAAGCAGAGCTCAGGGTAGGGGTTGGGAAAGGATGCAAGAAGCTGGGGAAGGGGGCCCTATGGGGCCACCGGGGAGGGGGGGAGGGGGCTTGGTAGAGAGGAGTTAGGGGCCCAGGGAGACATGAAGACAGGACTTTCTGGGCCAGGCGTCCATGCCCTAAGGGCTGGGTAGGTGTCGAGGGAAGGGAGGACACCCTACCCATCGCCTGGGCACACCCCGGGCCGGGCCTGCGTGTGAGTCAGGACAGGGAAGCCCAAGAGGCAAGAGAACAATAAAAGGAGTTCCTGATGCAGGGAGCCAGATTGTCTCTCCCTTCTCCCAGCACCTCAGTTTTCCCACCAACTAATGGACCCTATGGGGGTAGAGAAGCAGCGTGGCTCAATGGGAAAGAGCACGGGCTTTGGAGTCAGAGGTCATGGGTTCAAATTCCGGCCCTGCCAATTGTCAGCTGTGTGACTTTGGACAAGTCACTTAACTTCTCTGTGCCTCATTTACCTCATCTGTAAAATGGGGATGAAGGCTGTGAGCCCCACGTGGGACAAACTGCTTACCTTGTAACCTCCCCAGCGCTTAGAACAGTGCTTTGCACATAGTAAGCGCTTAATAAATGCCATTATTATTATTATTATAAGGGTGGATTAGGAGTGGTGCTGATCTCCTGATCTCACCCCTCTGGTGATTTGGGACCACTCTGGTGATTTGGGCATCTCTCCAAAGCCTAGGAGCTGGTGAATCGCATCTCTGGGTTCTCCTTCCACTCTCAGGCTCGGCTTTCCCACTTCTACCCCTTCCCTGGCCCCCCAGCCTCAGCTCTGCCCTGCAGAGAGCATCTCTGCCTGGCTGGAAACAGTAGGCTTGGGCCAAGTCAAGTCCAGCTCTGCTTATCACGCTGGCACTCAGAGCCGAGGCAGAGTGCATGGGGTGGCAGCAGCAGGGAAGAGGGGAAGGAAGGAGCGGAGCTGGAAGTCCTGGTCAGAGCCAACTTTCAGGGTCATATACAGGGCAGATGGGAGGAGGCGGGCAGGGGGTGAGCCCTGGTAAGGCTAGCAGGGCACTGGAGAGCATCGGATGGAAGGGAGGGGGAAATTGGCTCAGGTCCTGGAGCACAAACAGAGCAGAAGGATGGAACATGGTACAGGAGGCTCGGTGGAGGGGGAAACAAGCCCAATCCCAACAGGATCTTGAAGCTGACCTCTCTTTTTGAAACCCGGGACTTTTGAGAAGTGGAGAATAGAGTGGAGGGGTGGGCTTATGTTCCCAAGAGGAAGGTCACTGGATTGGATCCTCTCTCCCCCGCGGGAAGAAAGGCAGTGTGCTGGGCCCAGCCAAGGGAGAAAGAGCGAAGTTTCCTCTGAGCCTGTTCGTGCTTGGAAAGCCAACCCATCTTCTTCAAGAGAAAGGAGCTGGAAGGGGGTTGTGCGGGGTAGGGTTGGAGAGGAAGAAAGGGGAAGGAGGAACTGAAAGAGGATGGAGCAAAAGGGGTGTTGGAAGAGAAACCAGACAAAGCTCCCAGCTGGGACAGACCAGTCTTTATTGAGCACTTATTGGGTGCCGAGCACTGTACTAAGCTCTTGGGAAAGTACGATACAGCAATAAACTGACACATTCACTGCCTACAAGGAGCTTACAGTTTAGAGCAAAGAGAAAGACATTAATTCAAATGAATAAATTACAGATATGTACATAAGTGCTGTGGGGCTGGGGTGGGGGGGGCGAAGAACAAAGGGAGCAAGTCAGGGTGCTGCAGAAGAGAGTGGGAGAAGAGGAAAGGGGTGGGGGGGCTAGTGTGAGAAGGTCTCTTGGAGGAGATGTGCCTTCAATAAGGCTTTGAGGAGAGGGAGAGTAATTGTCAGATTTGAGGAGGGAGGGTGTTCCAGGTCAGAGGTAGGACGTGGGCCTGGGGTTAGCGGTGAGACTGTCGAGACCGAGGCACAGTGAGGAGGTTAGCACAAGAGGAGCAAAGTGTACATGCTGGGTTGTAAAAGGAGAGTAGCAAGGTGAGGTAGGAGGGAGTAAGGTGGTGGAGTGCTTTAAAGCCAATAGCGAGGAGTTTTTGTTTGATGTGGAGGTGAATGGGCAACCGCTGGAGTTTTTTGAGGAGCTCCAACAAAGCTCCTCTCCCGTGTCCGCCGTCCCCTGTCTCATTCATTCATTCATTCGTTCATTCAATCATATTTGCTGAGCGCTCACTGTGTGCAGAGCACTTTACTAAGCGCTTGGGAGGGACAATTCAGCAACAGAGACAATCTATTGCACATAGTAAGCACTTAACAAATGCCATCATTATTATTATTATTATTAATCCCTGCCCACAATGGGCTCACAGTCTAGAAGGGGGGAGACAGACATCAAAACAAGTAAACAGGCATCATAGCATCACTATAGATAAATAGAATTATAGATCTATGCACATCATTAATAAAAATAAATAGAATAATAATTATAGATATGTACAAATACAGCCAAGTGCTGTGGGGGTAGAGCAAAGGGAGCGGGTTGGAGCAATGGGGAGGGGAGAGGGAGCAGAGGAAAAGTCTTAGTCTTAGTCTAGCCTTAGTCTCCTGAGCCTTGTCCCCCACAGTCTGGCCAACCCTAGGATTGGAGCCGATTTACTCACCCAAGAGCTTCTAGGCCTAACTTCCAAGGCCCTGGATTTTGCACTTTCCCATCCAGTTCCTCAGGCCCCTGGGACAGGCGGATGAAGGAGCCTTCCTTCAGGAATGACTGAGGAGACTTCAGGACCGAGAACCTGCATGGAGGAATCAACTCCGATGCACTCTCTCTTCTCTGTCCTTCACGTTCCCTCCTGGGGCCCGCTTTACTAGGGAGTCGGCGTCAGGGGTGTGAGGGAGGATGGTACTCACAGGGTGTTTTCTGCAGGAAAACCGCACGATAACGGTGGATGGAGGTGGGCGGTGGGGGCCGTTGTTGATATCGTGGGCTGATGAATCCAGCCCTATCTGCAAGGCTGCATTAGGGCCAACTGCCGCATTTCTAAGAAGCCAGTGGGGACAGCAAGCTAGGAAGGCAGAAGGGAAGAAGTGTTCTGGAGGTGACCCAGAGGCTGACCTGGAGAAGAACATTCTTATCCCCTTAGATGGGAAAAGAAGCAGCTTGCCCTAGTGAGAAGCAGCGTGACCTAGTGGGTAGAGCATGAGTCTGGGAGTCAGGTCATGCGTTCTAGTCCTGCCTTGTCTGCTGTGTGACCTTGAACAAGTCACTTTACTTCCTCTGTGCTTCAGCACTCTCATCTGTAAAATGGGGATTGAGGCTGTTAGCCCCATTTGGGACAGGGACTGTGTCCAATCCGATTTGCTTGTATCCACTCCAGTACTTAATACAGTGCCTGGCACCTAGTAAGTGCTTAACAAATACTATAGTCATTATTATTATTATCATTATTCTCCTCACCATAGTGTTGCTTGCAATTCAGACAATCAGGAGTATTTATTGGGTGCCTATTGGGTGCAGAGCACTGTACTAAGCCCTTGGGAGAGTACTCTAGAGATAGTAAACATGGTCCATGCCCTTGAGGAGCATACAGTCTGGTGGGGGAGGAAGACCCTGAAATCCTTCCCCAACTTTCCCAGCAGGACATGAAGCCGAGCCCTTGGCTGAAAACACTGTGCCCATCAGGGCAGGCTCGTATTCCTGCTGGACTAGCCAGGACCCTCCCTCTGGTGTGGAATGTGCAGGGAGATTCCAGGGGCCAGGCACAGGCTGAGAAGGAGGGTGAGGGAGGTGCGAGAGGGAGCGGGTGGGGAAGGAAGTTACGCTGACTCCCCTGGCTGGGAGAAAGGATGTGCTCCTCTCCCCTCCTCAGTGATCCCTCCCACTCCTCCCTGCTCCCCAGGCCCAATCTGCTCCTGGAGCTGGAGCCTCTGGGAAGGGGAGGGGAGGAGAGGGTGTTCCATGCTCTATGTTGTCTGCTCCCTGCTCTGCCCAACTCTTCCAGGTAGAGAGGGTAGGGGAGCTTCCTGGAGCAGGAGAGGGAAGAGCAGGACTTTCCCAAAGTAAAGTTAGGGGCTCTGGCCCCACAGTGTGAGTACAAGGGAAAGCCCCACCACCCTTGACCACAGCCAGTCAGAGCGGGAAGGAAGAGGCATTGGGGATGCCCATTTTGGGGCATCCACCTCCTCCCAGCCCATCAGCCTTCCCGGAACAACCTGGCTCAAGCTGTCCCCGAGGTAGCCTTGGCAGGCTGTGGCTGCAACTGCCCGGGCTGGGCGAGCAGGGGCACACGCTTGCTGAGCAGGAGGAATGCAAGGAGCCGACTGGGCAGGCTGGCCTAGCCCCCCTCTGCCCTCTCCTGCTCCCTCACTCTTTATTCATTCAATCATATTTATTGAGCACTTACTGTGTGCAGAGCACCATACTAAGCGCTTGGGAGAGTACAATATAACAATAAGCTGGCAGATTCCCTGCCCACAACGAACTTAGAGTCTACTCATCGGGTTTCTGCCGTGGGCCCCCACCGTGTGCCCACATGGGCTCCTGTTTTCTCTGACGGTGAGGGAAGGGACTCAGGGACCCAGGGACCCCAGTTTCCTGCCTGTTCTGCCTCCAGATGTGCCAGGCAGCTGCAAAAGATACTGTCCCACCATCAAGGCTGAGGGAGAGGGGACAAGAGAGACAAGCAACTCACTCGGGTGTCCCTCTTCCCCAGTTCTCCAACTCTCCCCTCTCTCTTTTTCCCCCGACTCTTGCTTCTCCTCTTCTTTCTGTGTATTCTGTGGGAAGGGGATAGGAGGCTCCAGGGGGGGTCCCCAGTCCTCAAGTTCTTCGAGTGGGAGGCGAGGAAGCCCACAGTGTGTCATAGGGCGAGTGCCTGGGCCTTAAATGGTAGGGTTCACTGGCGTCTTCTTTCTCTATTCTTCCACCCCTCATCCCCCTACCCATGACATACACCTCTCTCCCTCTCACTCATTCACTCACTGTCTCTCTCTCTTCCCCTCCTGCTTGCAAAGCCAAAGCAGGCTCCAGGTGTCCTGTGGTCTGGTGCGGGGGCAGAGAGGGCATTGGGGTGAGGATGAAGGAGGGGAGCAGGAAGCCCCCCTGGACTTGCTGTGGCTCAGAGTGGGAGCCTGCCTCTGGGGGTGGGGCTGAGCTATTGTTTATGACTTTTCCGTGACTTTACAATCAGACGGCAGGAATGATTCTAAATATTATTCTTAGCAGACCCGGGAGGAGGCTGCTTTTCCCGATCCCAAAGTTGGGGGGGGTGTTCTTTCCCTCCCCCCGACCCCTCTGGGCCCCTCACACAGACCTTGTAAGCAGCTGAATCGCATGCCCTGACCAGGATGCATAGGCAGAATCCTCAACTGGGAGTGCCAAGTGCCAGGGTTCCAGCCCCTCCTCGCCCAGCCTTCTCCCAGGCTCAGACTACATCTCCTCTACCCAGGCTCTGAGGAAAGGCCAGGCTGGGGATGGCTTCAGGGTTAATAGGACCATGGCCACCCTCCCCCAGACCCCTGCACTGACTTGGCTTCCTGTGTTAAGTCGACTTCCCTCTTTCCAAGGCCCTCCCTGGAAGTTGTGATGGGGCAGAGAGGTGGCCAGGGATCTGTGCGCATGGGGGTGGAAGGGGGGGTGGGAGGGTTGTGCACGTGTGTGTGTATTCATTCAATCGTATTTATTGAGCGCTTACTGTGTGCAGAGCACTGTACTAAGCGCTTGAATGAGCGAGCAGGGAGCATAGAGCCTGTCAAGACTGTCTATCAAAAAATTGGATCACTCTCTTGAGTTCTATCCCCATGTTCCCTCACTGAATGTAACCAGGACAGTCTTGATGAGTAAAAGAAGGGTCCGAAAACGCCGATCAGGATGAGGGTCGGAATAATTCACAAGGAAAGGAAAGTATTCTGACAGGGAAGGATGGGTTTGGGGGTAATGTGGCAGAAAAAGATGCCGGGGTCAGAGTGGACCACCACCAGTTAAACATGAGTGGCACCAGCGTGAGGCTGAATTTTGAAAAGCAAGCAAAAGTCTGGGCTCTTCAGACTCTGACTAACCAAAAAGGGACCTGGAAATATGGGAGAACATGCAGAGATGGTGAAACATCCCAGAACAAAAAGCTTAATTTTATCATTATTAATAATAGTAAAAATAATACTATTTTTTAAGGGCTTATTGTTTGTCAAACACTTTTCTAAATGCTGGTGTAGGTACAAGTTAATCAGCGCTTAGAACAGTACTTGGCACATAGTAAGCGCTTAAAAAATACCATCATCATCATCATCAGGTTAGATACAGTCCCTGTCCCACTTGGGGCTCACATGCTAAGTAGTAGGGAGAGCGGGTGTCGAATCCCCATTTTACAGATTTGGAAACTGAGGCCCGGAGAAGTGAAGTGACTTGCCCAAGGCCACACAGCAGGCAAGTGGTGGAGCCGGGATTAGAATTCAGGTCCTCCGACTCCCAGGCCCGTGCTCTTTCCATTAGGGCACAGTGTTCCTCCAAAGGATTAAAGGCTCTAGGAATATTTATCCTGGAGAGGAGTAGGCTGAGATGGGATTAATAACTGTCTTCACATCTCGGAAGGTTTATTTCCCAGAGTAGCGGAGCCCATTCCTCCATCTTCACTGAGGCCGACTCATCAGGAAGCAAATATAATCTGTAGCTTTACAAATTGAGGTTAGACCCAAGGAAAAGTCTTCCGTCGGTGTTGCTAGACCGCATAAGAGAAAGCTGACCGTCGTCAGCCGGCTCGATCATTTAGGTTAGACACAAGACACGAGTCTCTCCGGGCAGAGAGGTCATGGAGTCTATTTCCCTGAGGAATTTCAATACAGTCCTGCTCCAAGTATGTGGATGAGGCCTCATTCCTGAGGATTCTGGGGTCCACGGTTCTCCTCACCCAGATTTTCTAGGGCCACCGACACAGTTGCCATACCTCTGGCACACTTTCTCCCCGACTACTTGAGGGCAGAAACCATATCTACTGATTCTTTTGTACCCTCTCAAGCGCTTAGTACAGGGTTCTGTGATGCTGCTGCTGATGGTGGTATTTGTTAAGCGCTTACTACATGCAAAGCACTGTTCTAAGCGCCGGGGGGATACAAGGTGATCAGGTTGTCCCACGTGGGGCTCACAGTCTTAATCCCCATTTTCCAGATGAGGGAACTGAGGCCCAGAGGAGTGAAGTGACTTGCCCGAAGTCACCCAGCTGATAATTGGCGGAGCAGGGATTTGAACCCACGACCTCTGACTCCAAAGCCCATGCTCTTTCCACTGAGCCACGCTGCTTCTCTAAGCAGAACAGGCACTGAATAAATTCCGTTGATTAAGCAATCGATTGATCGAATGGGGTCAGCAGCCTAGGATAAGCTGGATCTGACTCCCCTCGGCCGGGAGCTGAGTTGTCCGAGAACTCCTGGGATTCCAGGCCGTGGAGCAGGTGGAGACGCGCTCTCTGCACCCGCAACAACGCCTGCAAACGTCTGCCACCTTCCTCTCTTTTCTCAGTTGGCCTGTGACCGAGGAGTCACTCAGGCATCTTCCAAGACCAAGCCCTGACAGCCGAGTCCTTGCCTTGATGAGTTTTTCTGGTGCTTGGACCACCCAGCCCATGTTTATGGAAAAAGAAAGCAGACCAAATAGGCCAGTCTGACGAGGCATGGAATTTCTCCGCCTCAACGTGAGGGACCAAACTGCCAACAAGGGAGGAGAAGGTGGAAAAAGGAGGAGGAGAAGGAAGAGGAGGAGGAGGGGAAAAATCATGTCAAATCTGATTATATTGTGTGTAGCACAATACTTGACATATAGTTTTTTTAAATCATATTTGTTAAGTGCTTATTTTGTGCCAGCCACTGTTCTAAGCTCTGGGGTAGATAGCTAATCAGGTTTGGACATAGTCCCTGTCCCACATGGGGCTCACGGTTTTAATCCCCATTTTACAAATGGTGGGGTAACGGAGGCCCAGATAAGTTAAGTGACTTGTCCAAGGTCACACAGCAGACAAGTGGCTGAGCCAGGATTAGAACCCAGGTCCTCCTGACTCCCAGGACCATGGTCTATCCACCAGGCCATGCTGCTTCTCTTGAAATCAGGTAATCAATTAATGGTATTTATTGAGGTTTACAATGTTTAGAGGACTGTACTAAGCGCTTGGGAGAGTACCATACAACAAAATTAGAATACCACTATTATGGTTAGTGTTATTTTTATTATTGTTATCATTATTTAATATTGCTATGAAGAAGTGGAGGTAGATAAAGAGGGGAAGACGAGGAGACCCCTTATTCATTCAATCATATTTATTGAGCACTTACTGTGTGCAGAGCACTGTACTAAGCACTTGGGAAGTACAAGTTGGCAACAACTTACGCATTATTCTCCTGGAAATGAAGCCAACCCTTAGAGCCTTAAAGAATTCATTTTCTGAAGAGAGACTTGTTCTCTTTGGCCATAGAAAGCAAATCGAGAGGAATTGCAACAGAAGAGATTTAGGTTAGACATTGGGAGGAGCTTCGGGACTGCTAGGTCTGTGAGAGGCTGGCCTGGAGATAGGAGGGTAATAATAATAATGATAGTATTTGTTAAGTGCTTACTATGTGCAAAGCACAGGGTAGTGAGGCATGGATGTGGTCCTCCTTATTCTGAAGCAGGAACCCCTCCCAGCCCCCCTTTTCAGCTCTCTGTCAGCAGCGGGGCTCCTACTGCTCTCTTGGGAGAGGGTACCCTCACTTGAAGTCCACCAGGACTCCCTGCCATCCATAGTGCCCTTTGCCTGGACCCCTGCTGTCCCCGGCCCTGCAGCGATGTCTCCTTTGCCTGGATCCTTTGACATATCTGGATTCCAGTTCAGCTATGCATTCTCTCTCTCTCTCTCTCTCTCTCTCTCTCTCTGTTTCTCTCTGACTGTCTCTCCCTCGCTCCCCTCCAGCCTGATACACCTTCCCTCCCTCTGGTGTGGGTTTGCTGAGGGGGTGGTTAGTTGGTGGAGAAGGGAAAGTGAGGGATGGAAACCGAGATGTAAAAGGAGTTGTCAGTCTGGCTGGATCTCCGCCCCCTGTCCCGGTCACCTGGGCCCCCGTCCGTGCCTGAGGAGAAAGGGGGCAGTTGTCCTCGCCTTCCTTTCCACGCGCGAGGAGGAAGACGGAGTCGGGTGGCCTCTTGTGCGGCTGGGTATGGTGACTAGACAGAGTGGCTGGGCAGCGCAGGGGGCAGAGTGGCCAGGTAGTGCAGGGAGCAGAGTGGCCAGGCATTGTCTTCCTAGCATGTGTCCTTTCCCTCAGGGGGCAGGGCAGGATGGTGATGGCACCCCACCCCCTCCCCAGCCCACCGGGCGTGTTTGAGGGTCCAAGAAGCAACCGAGGGGCCTGGACATCACCTCCTCCTCCTCCTCTTCTTCCTCTCTCCTGGCTTTTTTCCTCCTCCTACCTCCAGCTCCCTGGTCCGGCCGGGAAACAGAGCAGGAGCCTATCCCGCGGCCCGGGATTTAGTTCATGTGCTCGCCCTGCCTGGGCTGCCCATGACTGGGCCTCTCTGCCCAAGAGGCTTTGGGGTGCTACCATGGCCCTGAGCCTTATGTTGTCTGGGAGCAAGGAGTGGGGAGCAGGGGTGTGTCTGTTGGTGGGGAGCTGGAGGTGGGGGACATTATGTTGGAGAAAGTGGCAGTGGGGCTTTAATAATAATAATAATAACAATAATAATGGCATTTGTTAAGTGCTTACTATGTGCCAGGCACTGCACTAAGTGTTGGGGTGGATACAAGCTAATCAGGTTGAACACAGTTCCTGTCCTACATGGGGCTCACATTCTTCATCCCCATTTTACAGATGAGGGAACTGATGCCCAGAGAAGTTAAAGTGACTTGCCCAAGTTCGCACAACAGACCCGTGGTAGAGCTGTGATTAGAACGGAGGGCCTTCTGACTCCCAGTACCATGTTCCATCCACTAAACCGTGCTTTATACTTAGAGGAGCAGGGGGTGGGGCTTTATCTTGGGGAATGGGAAGGAGGGAAGGGATTTATATTGGGAGAGTGGGAGCAGGGTTTTATGTTGGGGGGGCAGGGCTTTATACTGGGGAAGCAGGGGGATGGGGCTTTCTTTTGGGGAGAGCAGGGGGTGTGGGATGAGAGACAGGACCAGGAGCTGGAGGGAGAGCAGGAGAGAGGCTATTCTAAGATGCAGGGGCTGGAGGCAGGGGCCTGGCCACGGTGGCCACTCCAGGACCCTTCCAGCCAGTGACGGGGCAGCAGTGTCCAGGGGCATTGATCTCAGGTTTCTTACCCTGGCCCAGGACTTTCTAGCCCGCCCATTTCCTCTGGTCCCCACCCCCGGCCCAGGCCCAGGCCCAAGCCCCAAGCTGGCGCCGAGGGCCAGGTCTGTGGAGACTGGGTGTGCCAGGCCTGGGTGACCAGGAAAGGGGGCGTGAGGACAGGAATAGACTGGTTTCCCAGCAGCGGGCACAGCTGGCAGTTTCCTGTCATCTCCCGCCTATCCTCCGCTCTGGCGCTCGGGTGCTCGGCATCCCCAAGCCTGCCGTGGGGAACGGCCCTGCCTTCCCTCTGGGGAAGCAGGGTGCGGGGGGTGGGGGGGGGGAGCTGTGTCTTTGTCTTTCCTCAACTTTCACCCAAAGTGAATTTCCCTTCCAGCTGGCGTCAATGAATCCTTGCAGAATGGCTAGGGGCAGGGTTAGGGACAGTTGAATTTCTTCTGGGGCTGACCATCCTGCCGTCCCCTCTCTTCTTCCCCTGGAAGCCCCCCCATCCCACTCTGTCCAGGGACCATTCTGGGCCAAGGGAACGGCCATGTCGCTCGCTGCTGTCTCCCTCGGACACCCCGACTTCCCTGGGAGACTCCTCAGGAAAGTCTAAGAACTGATCCTGACAGAATAGTGCCCACTCCTTCCTCCTTACACTCTTTCCCCTCCCACTTCCCCCCCCCCCACACTCCCTCCTCTCCTGCTCTCTTCCCTTCCCACTCTCTTCCCCTAACACTTTCTCCCCCTCACACTCTCTCCCCTCACACTCTCTTCCCTCACATTCTCCCCCTCACTCTCCCCCTCACGCTCTCTCCCAGTCACACTCCTTCTCCCCAGCTCTCTCCCTGCCACACTCACTCCCAACTTGCTCTCTCCCCCTCACACTCACACTCTCTCCTCTTCCACTCTCCCCCCTCATACTCCTTCCCCTCCAGCTCGTTCCCCACCATGCTCACTCACTTCTCTCCTGCTCTCTCCCCTTCCACTCCTCTTCCACTCTCCTTCCCCTCCAGCTCTTTCCCTCTCACACTCTCTCCCCTCACACTCTCTTCCTTCACATTCTCTTCTCTCATACTCTCCCCTCACACTCTCCCCTCACACCCCTTCCCCTCCAGCTCTTTTCCTGCCTAACTCACTCCCCTCTCCCCCTCTCCCCCTCCCAGTATCCCCCCCTCACACTCTTTCCCCTCCCAAGCTCTACCCTCACACTCATTTCCCTCCTGCACTCTCCCCCCATACTCCTTCCCCTCCCCCTCTCATCCCTCTCCTGCTCCTCTCTGCTAGATAAATCTTGCGTGCTAGTGCCGCCAGCAGTACCCCTAGCCAGGCTTGAGTCAGCAGGAAGTGCCCTAACAAAAAACCTTATCGGTGCCATGGCTGCTGAGGCAGAGGAGGGAGGATGATGGGGTTGGGAGGTGGGGGAGAGTGGAAAGGGAGAAGGGTGGGGCCTGGATGTCTGGGTCCTCTGCCCCGAATCACCCCAGAGCCCCAGATCTGTTCTCCCTGGCATGGGGGAGAAGGGGCTTGGCCGCTGCCTCCCTCCTGCAGGAGTTCCACTCTGGAGACGGGATGGCCCTGGTCCTAAAAACCCTCAACTCCAGGGTAGGAGGCCAGGAGGGGCCGGAAGCCCAGGCTGATAGCTGCCTTCCCTGACCCCGAGCCACACGGAGCAGAGAGGAAGGGGAGAGGAAGGGAGTTGGGGGCGGGAAGTGGACGCCTATTGACTTTGGAGAGGTGGGCCTGGGCCGGGCTGGGGGCTGGTGGCTCGTTGCCCCCAGGGGAGACAAGGGAGGGCGATCACCGACCACCTCAGGGTAGTACAGAGCCAGGAAGCAGCCCCTGGGAAAGAGGAACAGTTGATCCAGGCAGGTCCAGGGAAGAGGCGCCACCCTCTCAGTCTAACCGAGCCTCCGCTGGGGACTTGGAAGCCACCATGCTCAGGAGTGTCCAAAATGCATGTGGTTGGTTTTCTGCCAAACACTGCAACCTCCCTGCCTCCCCACCCCCTGTTTTTCCTCCCCTCCTGGGTGCCCTCTCCAGTCCCCACAGGTTAAACTGATTCTTTTTTTGTGTGTATGGTATTTGTTAAGGGCTTACTGTGTGCCGGGTTCTGTACTAAACGTTGAGGTAGAAACAAGCTAATTATGTGGGACAGAGATCGTGTCCCTCATGGGGTTCATAGACTTAATCCCTACTTTACTGATGAGTTAACTGAGGCCCAGAGAAGCTAAGTGACATGCCCATGGTCACACGGCAGACAGGTGGCAGAGCTGGGATTAGAACCCAGATCTTTCTGACTCCTAAGCCCATGCTCTTTCCACAAGGCCACACTGCTTCACTACTGGCACTCTCCCTCCAAACTCACATGGGAATTGCATCTGTGTCCCTGGAAAGCTGTCCCCTCCCCAGCACTGGGGCCGGTCCCAACGAAGCAGCCACTGGTCCCAGGTCACAGTGCTGGGGGACTCTGTCTGTCTGGGAAGGTGAAGCGGATTGACTATGGAATTCTTTAGGAGAGTTGCCTTGGCTACCCCTCAGATTGTTCAATCAATCCGTAGAATTTATTGCGCATTTTCTGTGTGCAGAGTATTGGACTAAGCGCTTGGGAGAGTAAAATGTACCAGACACACTCCCAGATGGAACCCGAAAATCCCACCGACAAGGTCCCCTTTACCCTACCCTAAGCAAACGGGGTCCAGGGGTGCGGAAGGGAGGAGGCTTGGAATCTGGTTTCTAGCTCCAGACAGTTCGATCTTCCCTTGCTCAGCTCCCTGTACCCCTTGTCCCTCTTCCAGTGAACCCGTGTTGCTACTTCCCATGCCAGAACAAAGGCGTGTGTGTACGCTTTGGCTTGCACCAATACGAATGTGACTGCACAAGAACCGGCTACCATGGACGCAACTGTACCTCCCGTGAGTCCTGTTTGCCTTGCCCCCTATTCCTCGACCCTTCCTCCTCACTACTGAGACCCCATCCCCACCCCCAGGGGTTCCGGGATGGTCAGGTCAGCCTGCCAACACCGCTTCAGGTCTGGACCTGTGGTTGGGGAAGGCTGGTTGGGGAGGGAGTATTGCCTGTTCACAGTTTTCCGCCGGACCTGTCCCTTTACCTCCTCCTCCTCCTCCTTTTCCCCTTCCTCCTCATCCCCTTCCTCCTCGCCACCAGCTGAGTTCTGGACCTGGCTCCGGAATGCCCTGCGGCCCAGCCCGGCTTTCTACCACTACATCCTGACCCACGGCCGCTGGTTCTGGGACCTCATCAACGGCACCTTCATCCGCGACTTTCTCATGAGACTGGTGCTTACGGGTGAGGTTCCCCTGTCCCAACCCCCACTCCCCACCCTCTCCCCAGCAGGAGCCAAGAGGGCCCCTAACCCCCAAAGACTCCCACCCCCAGAGGGCTACAGATCTCCCCTGGCCACGGTGGTGGGCCCCCCTACAGCAAGCAGAGACCTTCCAGACAAGGCAGCTCCCCAGGGACAAAGAATCCCCATCCCCACCCCACACAAGGAGAGGTTCTGCTGAGGACATTTTGGCCCCCTCCGCTTTTTGTTCTCCAGTTCCTGGGGCGCTCTGGCCTCTTGTAGGGGTGGGATGGGGCCCGGGACCCGGTGTGGCCAACTGGTCCTGGAAGAAGCTGGATGGACCTCTGTCCCATCTGGTCCAGCAGCCTGACCCAGGTCTTTCCTGCAGTCACAGAGTTGGGGGGAGGGAGGGGAGGAGTGAGGACAAACGAAGGAAGGGACCAAGGAGGGTCTGTCTATCCGACTGTGGCTAATCTCTAGAAATTCAGATCATACTGTTTTGCCAGATGATGGCTCTCCAGATAACGATGAGGGGAATTCACAGCCTGTGGGGCCCATCTGATTAAGACCCCCCAGGCAGATATTGCGCAATACATTTCAATTGCCTGCCAGAAAAACCTCCGACAGCCAGCAAGTGTCTGGGGCAAATGGAGGAGGTCCCAGTCTCCTCCCTCCCCCAGCCCCAGACACAGCTTCCCCACCGCTCCCTCCTGGAAATTCAGAGCTGCAGGGGCTGGCCAAGCTTTGGGAAAGCATTCACCTCCTCGGCCCCTTCTGCTGGGGAGGAGGCCCAGGCTGGGGGGAGAGGAACTAGGGGAAGGTCCCAGCTTTGTTCAGTATTTGCGAGGTGGGAGAAGCAGTGAGACTTGCCCCAGTCCCACTCCCCTGGTCAATCTGCCCATCTCTGGGTACGGAAGGCTGGTTCGCAACCCTACCCCTCTCCCTGGGTCTCTCCCTCCACCTCCCTCATCTGTCCCTTCCTCCCCTGTCCTCTCTTTTCTTCTCATCTCCTCCCCTTCTCTCACCGCCACGGTTGGCCTCTTCCCGCTGCAGTGCGTGCCAACCGGATCCCCAGTCCCCCGACGTACAACTCCGCTTATGGCTACATCAGCTGGGAGGCCTACGCCAATGTGACCTATTACACCCGCGTGCTGCCCCCGGTCCCCGATGACTGCCCCACGCCCATGGGGGTCAAAGGTAATGACCGCTTTGCTCAAGGGCTCCTAGGCAGGATGGATTGGGGGGGGTCTCTACCCTCCCCCAGAGCTGGAAATCTTTTCTGCCTCTCCTCGCTCCCCCGGCAAGCTCCGGGCAAGTGCCCCAGCCTCCCAGGGGCACTAAGCTGAGTTGATCCGATCCCACATGGAGGTTCTGGTACCTCATGCCCCACTTACCAGTGCTCTCCGTTGGCTGGGGGTGCCAGGTTCAAGTTTGTAGAGTCTTGGTGGCTCAGTGGAAAGAGCCCGGGCTTTGGAGTCAGAGGTCATGGGTTCAAACCCCAACTCTGCCGATTGTCAGCTGTGTGACTTTGGGCCAGTCACTTCACTTCTCTGGGCCTCAGTTCCCTCATCTGTCAAATGGGGATTAAGACTGTGAGCCCCCCGTGGGACAACCTGATCACCTTGTAACCTCCCCAGCGCTTTGAACAGTGCTTTGCACATAGTAAGCGCTTAACAGAGGCCATCATTATTATAGAGAAGCAGCTTGGTTCAGTGGAACGAGCGCAGGCTTGGGAGTCAGAGGTCATGGGTTCTAATCCCGGCTCCCCCACATGTCTGCTGTGTGACCTTGGGCAAGTCACTTAACTTCTCTGAGCCTGTTACCTCCTCTGTAAAATAGGGATGAAGACTGTGAGCCCCACATGGGACAACCTGATCACCTTGTATTCCCCCCAGTGCTTAGAACAGTGCTTTGCACATAGTAAGCACTTAACAAATGCCATTATTATTATTATTATTATTATTATTATTATTATTATTATTATTATTCTCCCCACAGCCCAGTAATCTACTTAAGTGGCCTCCTGGACTGGGGTGCTTAACCCTTGACCCTGCTCCCTAGGCTGTGGCATGTCCGACTTGCCCAGGCCCACCCACCTCAGGGTGGCCTAGAAGGAGAGGCGGGGTCTAGCCATTCATTTATTCATTTATGTTTATTGAATGCTTACTGTGTGCAGAGCACTGTACTAAGCACTTGGGAGAGCACAATATAAAAATAAACAGGCATATTCCTTGTTCATAGAGGAGCAGGGAAGGCTTCTGGACATTTTAACTTTATGCCAGCATGCGAGGATATGCAGAGGCTTTCGTGCCAATTAGCGGGTGCTACTTCTGAATCGAGAGCTTAGGCCCCTTGGAAATAAGGCAGCAGACCTGCCTCGTGCTCCAGGGTGAGTGTGCGGGCCTGTCCTGCACGGAGGGTGGGCTGGCCAACGCGTTCTCGACAAGACCCCTCCGGTGAATCACACCCGTGTGTGTGAGTGTGGCGGTAAACAGCAGCATCCGTACCCCACACGGGGGCCCAAACTTGGTGGACAGCTGCAGATGTTCTCTGTGGCTGTTTTCCATCCTACCTCTTCGACCCACGGTCTGCCCCAAGTCCCCGCTCCCAAACAGCTCCCATCTCTGCCCGCCTACCCCCATGCCAGGCTGGCCTGTCATCATCATCATCAATCGTATTTATTGAGCGCTTACTGTGTGCAGAGCACTGTACTAAGCGCTTGGGAAGTACAAATTGGCAACATATAGAGACAGTCCCTACCCAACAGTGGGCTCACAGTCTGAAAGGGGGAGATAAAATCAATCAATCAATCAATCAATCGTATTTATTGAGCGCTTACTATGTGCAGAGCACTGTACTAAGCGCTTGGGAAGTACAAATTGGCAACACATAGAGACAGTCCCTACCCAACAGTGAGCTCACAGTCTAAAAGGGGGAGACAGAGAACAGAACCAAACATACCAACAAAATAAAATAAATAGAATAGATATGTACAAGTAAAATAAATAAATAAATAGAGTAATGAATATGTACATATATATATATATATATATATATATATATATATATATATACATATACAGGTGCTGTGGGGAAGGGAAGGAGGTAAGATGGGGGGGATGGAGAGGGGGACAAGGGGGAGAGGAAGGAAGGGGCTCAGTCTGGGAAGGCCTCCTGGAGGAGGTGAGCTCTCAGCAGGGCCTTGAAGGGAGGAAGAGAGCTAGCTTGGCAGATGGGCAGAGGGAGGGCATTCCAGGCCCGGGGGATGAGGTGGGCCGGGGGTCGATGGCAGAGGAGTGGAGGGTGCGGGGTGGGCTGTCCTTCTTCCTGCGGCGGCTTGGCTTGTCCTGGGCCAATTCTTGGAGCGAGGGCTGGGCCGGCCCGGTCCCTGACTCCCCCGGGGAGTTGCAGAGACCCTCCAGGCCCCTGACCCCCCAGGCGCATAGGCCTTCTTGTTCTTCCCAGCCCGCACGCTCCCCGCCTCCAGCCCCAAAGCCCAGTGGATCCAGATCCCCATCACCGGGCCCTTTGCCATCCTCCCGCAGGGTCCCCGACCGGTCCCCACTTGCCACCCTCGGTCTCTCCCCAGGGAGGAAGCGGCTCCCTGACCCCGGACTGCTGGCCGAGCGCTTCCTGCTGCGGAAGTCATTCGTGCGTGACCCACAGGGGACCAACCTCCTGTTCGCCTTCTTCGCCCAGCACTTCACCCACCAGTTCTTCAAGACGTCGGGCAAGATGGGCCGCGGCTTCACCAAGGCCCTGGGCCACGGTGTGAGTACCCGAGGGTCGGGAGGCCGGGGATGCGGGGGCAGGCTCTCCCTCCTAGGGCTGGGTGGCCGGGAGCCGGTCTGGTCATAGTCTTGCCAGGAGAGGGGAGGAAAGGGAAACTGAGACCAGAGCCTCACCCTCCCCTGCCCACCAGCATGGGGAGAGCCTTGCCGAAACATTTAACCATCTAGTCCAGCCCCCTGTCCCTGGGCAGGATGGTCTGGAAACTGTCCCATGCAAAGAGGACTCTTCTATCTCCCGTTTTCCTAAACACTCACTGAGTGCCTCAGTTACCTCATCTGTAAAATGGGGACTAAGACTGTGAGCCCCACGTGGGACAACTTGATCACCTTATTTAGAGAAGCAGCGTGGCTCAATCGAAAGAGCACGTGCTTCTCTATATGTTGCCAACTTGTACTTCCCTAGCGCTTAGTACAGTGCTCTGCACACAGTAAGCGCTCAATAAATACAATTGATTGATTGATTTGGAGTCAGAGGTCATGGGTTCAAATCTTGGCTCTGCCAATTGTCAACTGTGGGACTTTGGGCAAGTCACTTAACTTCTCTCTGCCTCAGTGACCTCATCTGTGAAATGGGGATTAAGACTGTGAGCCCTCCGTGGGGCAACTAGATCACCTTGTAACCTCCCCAGCGCTTAGAACAGTGCATTGCACATAGTAAGTGCTTAATAAATGCCATTATTATTATTATTATTATGTGTACAGCACTATACTAAGTGCTCAGGAGAGTACGGTAGAACAGAGCTGGGGGACACATTTCCTGCCCACAACCATCTCCAGAGGCGAAGCTGCCTCAAAACTTCCTGCTCTTACAAACACTTAATTAATCCATCAGTGATATTTACTGAGCACTTACTGTGTGGATGACATTACACTAAGAATTGTTTTTTTCATGGAATTTAAGCACTTACTTTGAGCCAGGCATTGTGCTAAGCTCTGGGATAGATAAAAGCTAATCAGATTTGACACAGTCCATGTCCCATATGCGGCTCACATGGGGTTCACGGTCATAATCGGAATTTTACAGATGAGATAACAGAGGCACAGAGAAGTTAAGTGACTTACCCAAGGTCACACAGCAGTGGCTAGAGCACGTGCCTGTATATATGTATATATGTTTGTACATATTTATTACTCTATTTATTTATTTATTTATTTTACTTGTACATATCTATTCTATTTATTTCATTTTGTTGGTATGTTTGGTTTTGTTCTCTGTCTCCTCCTTTTAGACTGTGAGCCCACTGTTGGGTAGGAACCGTCTCTATATGTTGCCAACTTGTACTTCCCAAGCGCTTAGTACAGTGCTCTGCACACAGTAAGCGCTCAGTAAATACGACTGATGATGATGATGATGAATCAGAAGAACCTGGGTTCTAACCCCGGCTCCACCATTTGTCTGCTGCGAGACCTTGGGTAAGTCACTTAACTTCTCTGTGCCTCAGTTACCTCGTCTGTAAAATGGATAGTAGGACGGTGAGCCTCAAGTAGGACAGGGAGTGTGTCCAACCTGATTACCTGTATCTTCCACAGCCCGTAGAATGATGCCTGGCACATAGTAAGGGCTTAACAAATACCATTTTAAAAAATGGTGGCGGAGCTGGGATTAGAACCCAAATCCTCTGACTCCCAAGACCGTGTTCTTTCCACTTGGGACTTGGGGGAGTATAATGAAATAGATCGATCCCTGGCCTTAAGGGGTTTACAGTCTAGCGGAGAAGTTTACCGTCTAGCTACCCTCTACATAACCCAACTATGTGTTGACCCAGGAGGCCCTCCTACTCCAGGCTGCCATGTTCAACCCGTGGTCATGGGTTCAAATCCTGGCTCCGTCAATTAGCCATGTGACTTTGGGCAAGTCACTTAACTTCTCTGGGCCTCAATTACCTCCTCTGTAAAATGGGGATTAAAACTGTGAGCCCCACGTCGGACAACCTGATCACCTTGTATCCTCCCAAGCGCTTAGAATGGTGCTTTGCACATAGTAAGCGCTTTACAAATGCCATCATCATTATTATTATTATCATTATTATGTTGCAGTGCCGATGGGAAACCCATCGATGAATGAATCAACAGTATTTTTGAGCAGCTACCGTTTGCTGATGTTGTACTGAGAGAGTACAATAGAGTTAGTAGATGTGATTCCTGCCTTCATAGAGTTTACAATCTAGCAGGGAAGACAGACACTAGAATAAATTACAGATCATCATCAATCGTATTTATTGAGTGCTTACTGTGTGCAGAGCACTGTACTAAGCGCTTAAGAGGTTAGGAATAAAGAAAAGGGGGACATGTGTGTATAGCTCAAAGCAGGCTGTGGGGTCTTTGGATCAGCAGCTCTGCCTAGCATTTAGAGCACTGAGAGGTTGAAGAGAGGAATGGAGAGATAGAAGGATCTGGATTCTAATTCTGGCTCTAGGACTTATCTGCTGTGTGACCTTGGGCAAGTCACTTCACTTCTCTGTGCCTTCTGGGATTAAGACTGAGAGCCCCATGTGGGACGGGGAAGGGGTCCCGCCCAATTTGCCGGTATCCACCCCAGCTCTTAGTACAGTGCCTGGCACAGAGGAAGCATCTAGCCAATACCAAAATTATTATTATTACTGGTGACCGAGGGAAGGTTAGGGGACAAAGCTGAAGAACTGACAGTCTTTCCCCTTGAGAGCAGACTGGGCGTGCCCTGCCCCATCTTCTTCCCTGGGTCCAGTCCTTCCTTTATCTCTTGCTGCTCTGCTCACCTTCCCTTCTGCTCTCAGGTGGACCTAGGCCACGTGTACGGAGACTCACTGGAGCGTCAGCACAAGCTACGGCTCTTTAAGGGAGGGAAGCTAAAACACCAGGTATCCGAGCTGCCCCCAACTAGGGCTCTGGTGGGTTGGGAGGAATTAATGGGGACCAGCAGCCCACCCCTCTGCCGTCAGTGGAGAAACTCCCTTGGGGCCCAGCCAGCCCCCCAGCCCTGCTTGCTCTTCCCCTCAGAAGATTACTCCCCAAGGTTTCTGGGGTGAGAAGGGCTGGAGAGAGGAGGGTTTGGGGGATGGGGAGGGAATTCTGGGGAGCACCTACGGCCACCCTCTTGCCCTGACATCTTCTGGGCCCAGCGGTGCCCAGAAGGGAGACTGGCATAGTGGACTCCTCAGGGAGGGAGCAAAACGAGGGACCCAGATGGTGCCACGGGGCCAGCGGATCAGGTCCTGGTGCCTAGCTAACCGGGAGAAGTGAGGGGGAGGCAGAGGGAGACAAGGAGAAAAGGAGGAAGAGGAGGAGGAGCAGCCGATTAATCAGTCGTATTAATTGACCACTTACTTTGCATTAAGTGCTTGGGAGAGAACAATCTAACAGAGTTGGTAGACACGGTCCCTGCCCACACAAGCTTACAGTCTGGAGGGGCAGACAGACATGAATATAAATAAATAAATAAATAAATCATATTTATTGAGCGCTTACTGTGTGCAGAGCACTGTACTAAGCGCTTGGGAAGTACAAGTTGGCAACATATAGAGACAGTCCCTACCCAACAGTGGGCTCACAGTCTTAATAAATTATGTATATTACACAACTGCTGTGGGGCTGAGGGAGGGGTGAATAAGGGTGCAAATCCAAGTGCAAGGGTGACGCAGATGGGAGTGGCAGAAGAGGAAAGGAAGGCTTAGTCAGGGAAGGCCTCTTGGAGGAGACGTGCCTTCAATAAGGATTTGAAGATAGGGACAGCGATCGTCTGGAGAATATGAAGAGGGAGGGTGTGGGCGAGAGGTCAGTGGTGAGATAGATGAGATTGAGATATAATGAGTAGTTTGGCATGAGAGGAGTGAAGTGTTCAGGCAGGGTGGTAATAGGAAAGCAGTGAGTTAAGGTAGGAGGGGGCATGGAGTTTCTGTTTGATGTGGAGATGGTTGGACAACCATCGGAGGTTCTTGCGGAGTGGGGAAATATAGACAGAACATTTTTGTAGAAAAATGATCTGGGCAGCAGAGAGAAGAATGGGCTGCAGTGGGGAGAGACAGGAGGCAAAGAGGATGGATGGATGGTGGATGGTTGGAGGATGGAGACAGGAAGGATGGTGGTGTCATCTACAGTGATGGGAAAGTTAGGGGGATGTTGTGATGGTTGAACCAAGAGGATTTAATGATAGACTAAATATGTGGGTTCAATGAGGGAGATGAGTTGAGGATAACATTTCTGAGACAGGAACGATTGTGGTGCTGTTTACTGTGACAGGAAAGTCAGGGAGAGGGCAGGGTTTGGATGGAAAGATAAGGAGTTCTGTTTTGGATGTGTTTGAGGTTTTGGTGGGACATCCAAGTGGACATGTCCTGAAGCCAGGAGGAAATGCTAGACTGCAGAGAAATAGAGTTTAGGGCTGGGGAGAGACAGGAGGGGAGAGACAGGAGGCAAGGAGGTCAGCAAGGAGGTTGAAGAAAAATCAAGGCAGGCTAGGATAAGTGCTCGGATTGACGAGGTAGCGGTTTGGATGGAGAGGTGAATCAATAAATACGATTGAATGAATGAATGAATGAAAGTGCTGTGGGGCTGGAAGCGAGGGATAAATGAACGGAGCAAGTCAGGGTGACGCAGAAGGGAGTGGGGGAAAAGGGCTTAGTCAGGGAAGGCCTCTTGGAGGAGATGTGCTTTCAATAAGGCTTTGAAGGAGGGTACAGTCACTATCTGTAAGATACGAGGAGGGAGGGCGTTCCACGCCAGAGGTAGGATGTGGGCAAGAGGTCGGCGGTGAGATAGACGAGATAGAGGTACAGTGAGAAGGTTAGCATTAGAGAAATGAATTGTGTGAGCTGAGTTGTAGTAGGAGAGTAGCTGTTGTTGGGTAGAGACCGTCTCTATATGTTGCCGACTTGTATTTCCCAAGAGCTTAGTACAGTGCTCTGTACACAGTAAGTGCTCAAAAAATACGATTGAATGAGTGAATAAATGAGGGGGTACGGGCTTTAAAGCCATTGGTGAGGAGTTTTTGTTTGATGCAGAAGTGCATGGGCAACCATTGGAGTTTCTTGAGGAGTGGGGAAACATGACCTGAAGGCTTTTGTAGAAAAATGATCTGGGCAGCAGAGTGACGTATGGACTGGACTGGGGAGGGACAGGAGTCAGGGAGGACAGCAGGGAGGCTAATACAGTAATTAATCAAGGTGGGGTACGATAAGTGATTGGATTAATGTGGTAGCAGTTTGGATGGAGAGAAAAGGGTGCATTTTAGCAATCTTGTGAAGGTGGAATCGACAGGATTTCAGGATAGATTGAATATGTGGGTTGAATGAGAGAGTCATAGGACAACATCTAGGTTACAGGCTCGTGAGACAGGAAGGATGGTGGTGCCATCTATGATGATGGGGAAGTCAGGGGGATGTTGTGATGGTTGAGCCAAGAAGAATTAGTGATAGATTGAATATGTGGGTTCAATGAGGGAGATGAGCTGAGGATAACGTTTGTGAGACAGGAAGGATTGTGGTGCTGTCTATAGTGACAGAAAAGTCACAGAGAGGACAGTGGTTGGATGGAAAGATAAGGAGTTCTGTTTTGGACATGTTTAAGGTTTTGGTGGGGCATCCAAGTGGCCATGTCCTGAAGACAGGAGGAAATGCTAGACTGCAGAGAAATAGAGATAATTCAGGGCTGGAAATGTACTTTTGGGAATCATCCGAATAGAGGAAGTAGTTGAAGCCATTTGAGCACATGAGTTCTCCAAGGGAATGGGTGTAGATGGAGAATAGTAAGGGGCCCAGAACTGAATCTTGAGAGACTCCCACAGTTAGAGGGTAGGAGCCAGAAGAGGAGCTCTTGAAAGAGTTTGAGAATGAGCTGCCAGAGAGAAAGGAGGAGAACCAGGAGAGGACAGTGCCAGTGAAGCCGAGGTTGGATAGTGTTTCCAGGAGAAGGGGATGGCCGACAGTGCCGAAGGTGGCCGAGAGGTCGAAGAGGATTAGGATGGAGTGGAGGTTGTTGGATTTGGCCAGAAGAAGATCATCAGTGACCTTTGAGAGGGCGGTTCCTGTAGAGCAAAAGGGGCGGAAGCCAGATTGGAGGGGGTCAAGAAGAAAATTGGAGAAGAGGAACTGGAAACGATGGGTTTCGACATTGGGAGAGGAATGGTAGGGGTTGGGATGATAACTGGAGGGAACCGTGGGATCAAGGGAGGGTGTTTTTAGGAAAAGGAGAAGGAGGAGGAGAAGGGGGAGATGCCCTGTCCCCTCAGCTCAGGGCCCAACCCTCTTCCCACCCTGTCACCCCGCAGCCTGCTCCAACAGCTCCAGGCGGCAGAGGCTGGGATGAGGATGTCCTGGGGAAAGGACCCTGAGTGAGGGGCTGGGGAAGGGGCGAGGAGGCTGGACACCAACCCCGTGCCTCACTTGTCTCCCGCTTCCATCATGGCGCCCGCAGGTGCTGAATGGGGAGGTGTACCCTCCGACTGTGATGGAAACACGGGCGAACATGACATACCCGCCTGGCGTGCCGCTGCACAGGCAGCTGGCCGTGGGCCAGGAGGTGTTCGGCCTGCTCCCGGGGCTCATGGTGTTCGCCACGCTCTGGCTACGTGAGCACAACCGCGTCTGTGACGTCCTGCAGGCCGAGCACCCGTCCTGGGCCGACGAACAGCTCTTCCAGACTGCCCGCCTCATCCTCATCGGTAAGAGAGGGGCTCACCCCTGGCTTCGGGACTCCTGGGGACCCAGGGAGGGGAGCTCTCCTGTCATGTCCCTCCCCTCCTCCATCTAGCTTGGGTAACCCACCTCTGGCCCTGCTGGCCAGCCTTTC
Source organism: Tachyglossus aculeatus (assembly GCF_015852505.1). Taxonomy (NCBI): domain Eukaryota; kingdom Metazoa; phylum Chordata; class Mammalia; order Monotremata; family Tachyglossidae; genus Tachyglossus; species Tachyglossus aculeatus. Next base: position 104,215,352 of record NC_052069.1, on the reverse strand, counting down.
CCCTCAATGTCCCTGCTCAACCAGCTCTCCTCTCAGTGCTCCCTGCTCATCCGGCTCCTCTCCTCAGTGCTCCCTGCTCAACCAGCGTTCCCTTCATTGCTCCCCATTCAGCCAGCCCCTCCTTCCTCGGAGAGCCCAGATAATCAGCCGGTGACCCAGTCAACCTGAGCAGGCCATCTTTCTAAATGTGAAATACAGAAACTCCCACCCAGATTCAGCAGATGCGGCGAAGGCAGGGGTTCTGCTGGTTTAGTCTCTGCTGACAGGGGTAGAAAGGAAATTGGCCCGGACAAATACCCCTGGTGTGGGGAGCCTAGGGAGAGAGTGCTCTCCTATGAGGATTCACCCCCAAATAGCTTGCCCTGTAGCGTAGACATCGGAGTTGGAAATGTACACTTGGCGCAGTCAGCGCTGTAGAGATAGCCGGCCCGAGGGAGCGTCCGAAGGCGTGGCCATGAAGGACCGTGGTCGGGTTCCAAGGCGTTGTGTCGGCCTCATTGGCTCTGCTTCATCTTGAGATGACGTGGGGTAGGGGATGAGTCTGCAGCCTGAAGGTCAAACCATTTCCTCTGCCATGATAGACTCCATCACCTTCCCGATGGTCGCGCAGACTGTCTGCATCCACCCCCGCCCCAGTGACGTTTACCCCTTTTGGCTAAGTGGAGTCGATTATCCGGGCCCTGTGAGTCACTGCTCTACCACACGGCCCTGGCCTCGGGCTCCACCATGGTTCAGACTGGGGGCTAGGGCCCCTGAAGTCTGAGACCATGATTCATCGGATGGTGCTGTGTCCTCTCGGATAGGCAAGGACACCCCTGGGAACGGTGAGGGAGGGTGTCGCAGGAAGGATCCAATCAGGATGTTGTGCGTGGCGGAATTGGATAGAGGAAAGGTTAAGAGGCCGCACACAGTACCGTACCAGCCACGAGTCCTCAGGTCCACATAGTGACCCACTTCCTCCGAACTGTCAAGCACGGAACCCCGTGCGCCATCATCATATCACTCCTGGGAAAGGAAGGCTGAGTGGGCAGGGAGAAAGAAGGGTGAATATAGATGGGGGTCCCAGAGAGGTCAAGTAACTTGCCAGAGGCCCTGCGGTAGTTTGGAAGCCAAGCCAGGGCTAGAGTGCTTGCCCAAGCCAAGGGGCCTCTGTCGGACCAGGGCCCCGGGCAACCCCTTCATCCCTCGCCTTTCCCCGTAGTGGCCACCAAATGACCCCTCTCTCTACTGCTAGGGGAGACCATCAAGATCGTCATTGAGGACTACGTCCAACACCTCAGCGGTTACCATCTGCGGTTGAAGTTTGATCCAGAGCTACTGTTTGGGGTCCAGTTCCAGTACCGGAACCGCATCGCAGTGGAGTTTAACCAGCTGTACCACTGGCACCCCTTGATGCCCGACTCATTTGTGGTTGGGGACCGGGAGTACAGCTATGAGGAGTTTGTCTTCAACACCTCCATGCTCCTGGACTATGGTGTGGAGTCGCTGGTGGATGCTTTCTCCAGGCAGCCTGCCGGGCAGGTTGGAGGGGGAGGTCTTCCTTCTGGACTCAGCCCCACAAACTTCCTAGGAATCCTTCCCGTGCTTATCCTCCCTCTCTCCCCTGCCCCTCTCACCCCCACTCTCTCTTTTATGGTATTTATTAAGCTCTCACTATGTGCCAGGTACTGTACTTAGCACTAGGGTAGGTACAAGCTAAGTCCCACATGGGCCCAAAGTCTTAATCCCCAAACAAGCAATCAATCATATTTATTGAGCACTTACTTTGTGCAGACTTAGTACAGTGCTCTGCACACAGTAAGCGCTCAATAAATACGATTGATTGATTGCAGACAGACCGCTGTACAATATACAGAATTGGTGGAAACATTCCCTGTCCATAATGAGCATTTTACAGACGAGTTAAATGGTGCACAGAAAAGTGAAGGGACTTGCCCAGAGTTACGTAGCAGACAGGGGGTGGTCAGGATTAGAACTCAGATCCTCTGACTCTCAGGCTCCTGCTCTTTCCACTAGGCACACTGCCCCCCGTTTTTTATTTTTCCCCTGCCCAAGTTGCCCTTCTTCTGTTTCTGTTCCCATCCTCTTGTCCTTCTCTCTTTTAGACCAGGGCTGTAGGCCACTGTCTCCTGGAAGCTCACCCTGATTTACCCAGCAGCCCTCTCCTTAACGCATCCCTCTCCAACTCATCCCTGAAACAGTTGAATCTCTGGGGACACAGGGATGCAGGTTGACAGTGCCTCAGTCTTCCGCATTGGACTGGGGCTCCCAAAGCCCGACATTAACTGTGTCCCGTTCCCACACCGGACTGGAGGCTCCAGCTTGGTTTCTCGAAGAGGGACCCTAGGCTCTCGGCGTCCAGCTGGGTTCCTAGTGGGCGCCTGATAGACGAGGGGACTAAGTCACCAGCTGTTCCCTAGGATGACTAGGAGGGTTGAGGGCCAGCCTGGCAGTGGGAGATTGCCTCCGGTGTGCAATTGCCTCTGTATGCCCAGTTGGGCAGGGGCGGGCGATCTGGACTGTCCCGATGCAATCCCTAGAGGTTGAGACTTTCCAAAGCAGAGTGCTTCCCAATTCCTGGATTCTGCCGGCCTCTGCTGCCACCCCACAGTCCTGTCCTAGGCTCTATCCAATGCCAAGGATACAATGCCTACAGTAGTAAGCACTTAACAAATACCATCATCATCACTATTATTATAAAGCACCAGGGCTCTGTGATTTACGGAGGTCATCTTTTCCACCCTCCAGCCTCCAGAAAGGCTTCACCCAACCCTATCCAAGCAGATGGTACTATAATGATGGCATTTATCAAGCGCTTACTATGTGCAAAGCACTGTTTTTAGACTGTGAGCCCACTGTTGGGTAGGGACTGTCTCTATATGTTGCCAATTTGTACTTCCCAAGCGCTTAGTACAGTGCTCTGCACATAGTAAGCGCTCAATAAATATGATTGATGATGATGATGATGATGTTCTAAGCGCTGGGGAGGTGACAAGGTGATCAGGTTGGCCCACGGGGGGCTCACAGTCTTAATCCCCATTTTCCAGATGAGGGAACTGAGGCACAGAGAAGTTAAGTGACTTGCCCAAAGTCACACAGATGACAAGTGGCAGAGCCGGGATTTGAACCCCTGACCTATGACTCCAAACCCCGTGCTCTTTCCACTGAGCCACGCTGCTTCCCTAACAAGTACCATAGTTTATTATTATTATTTTTCTATGACACCTGCTCTTGGGTGTAGCAGATCCAGACACTGGGTATGAGGCTAGTCCATTTTTTTTAACGGTATTTGCTACGCGCTTAGCGCTTAGTACAGTGCTCTGCACACAGTAAGCGCTCAATAAATACGATTGACGATGATGATGATGATGATGTGCCAGGCACTGTACTAAGTGCTGGAATAGATACAAGCTTATCAAGTTGGACACAGTCCATGTCCTACACGGGGCTCACAGTCTTAGTCGCCATTTCGCAGATGAGATAACTGAGGCACCAACAAGTTAAGTGACTTGCCCTAGGTCCCGGAGCTGGGGTTAGAACCCAAGTCGTCTGTCCCACAGGCCTGTGCTGACCCACTAGGCCTTGTTGTTTCTCACCTAAATATTTCTTGCTGTAGTTGAAGCCTGTACCCTCCCGCTTGGTCAGGCAAAATTATTCTGACCTCCTCTGCCATCCCAGTGGTCCCTTCCGCTCGGCCGGGTTTCCCTGGTCCGTCCCCGCCTCTCTCGGGCAGGGGCAGCTGGTGACGACCGCATGTTCTGTTTCCAGATTGGCGGCGGGGGGAACATCAACCGCCACATCCTCCACGTGGCCATCGGGGTCATTGAGGAGTCGCGGGAGCTGAGGCTGCAGTCCTTCAACGAGTACCGCAAACGTTTTGGCCTGAAACCCTACAAGTCCTTCCAGGAGCTCACAGGTCAGTGGCCCCACCCCCCGCTCACTCTCCCTTGCCCCTATCCACCCCCTGCCAAGATCCACCCCTCTCCCTCCGCTCCATCCCCATGGCACCCTGGGGGATGGTAGTTCATTCATTCATTCATTCAATCGTTTTATTGAGCGCTTACTGTGTGCAGAGCACTGTACTAAGCGCTTGGGAAGTACAAGGTGGCAACATATAGAGACGGTCCCTACCCAACAGCGGGCTCACAGTCTAGAAGTTGTTCCTCCACCGTGCCTGGGGAACGTGAGAAGCAACGTAGCCTAGTGGAAAGAACTCGGGCCTAGGAGTCAGAGGAACTGGGCTCTAATTCCAGCTCTGCCGCTTGCTTGCGGTGTGACCTTGGGCAAGTCACTTAGCTTCTCTGGGCCTCAGTTTCCTCAGATGTAAAATGGAGATTAAACCCCATTCCTTCCTACTTAGACTGTGAGCTCCAAGTAGAAGATGAACGGTGTGCGACTTGATTAACTTGAATCTACCCCAGCGCTTAGAACAGTGCTTGACACAGAGTAAGCGCTTAACAAATACAACAATAATAATAACAACAATAACTGCGTGGAACCCCCAAGAACCCTGTATATATGTATATATGTTTGTACATATTTTTTACTCTATTTATTTTATTTGTACATATCTATTCTATTTATTTTATTTTGTTAGTATGTTTGGTTTTGTTCTCTGTCTCCCCCTTTTAGACTGTGAGTCCACTGTTGGGTAGGGACTGTCTCTATATGTTGCCAATTTGTACTTCCCAAGCGCTTAGTACAGTGTTCTGCACATAGTAAGCGCTCAATAAATGCGATTGATGATGATGATGATGACCCTCCCTGGAGAGTCTGTCCCCGTCATTCTCCTGCTCCACTAGCCTGGGCAGGGATGATCCAGCTAGTCTGGAGGCCAGGGAAGGGAAGGCTGACCTCGGGATGGCCTGGCTGACACTACGATTTTGCTTTGGGGAGTGAGGAAGCCCCCAGCCAGCCCGGCAGGAGCCCGGACCCTTCACTCTGAATCCTGAGAACCCTCACGGAGCAGCGTAAAATGGGCCAAGAGTCCAGGCTGGGAATGGGGTATCCGTGTCAGGTGGCGGACAGAGAGAGAATGGGGGCGACCACATCGCTGGCCGTGTCACAGCTCGGGGAAGGCCCTGCCCTCTCCCATCTTGCCCCACAGCCTGTCTGATCCGATCAAGTCTGAGGGCCCCGTAGGTCCTGCCCCAGCCTGGGGGTTCAGGCCTGTGCCCATGGGAGGTGAGCCTCCTTGGGCCCACACGTCAGTGGCTTGCATTTGCCCTGCCCCACGCCCCAGCCCACCGGGCAGCTGGAAACAGGGTCCGGGAACTACCAAAACCGAACTGGGCCCCCAGATCTGCAGGTCACATCAATGGGCTTTCTTTGTGTGTGGTATTTGTTCAACACCTACTATGTGTCAAATACCGTTCTAATCCCTGGGATAGGTACAAGCTAATTAAGTCAGATAAAGTCCTCGTCCTGCATGGGATTCACGGCCTAAGCAGGAGTGAGAACAGGTACCCCGATTTTAAAGTTGAGGAGATGGATGCACAGAGAATTAAAGTGACTTACCACTTCTTCTCAGAGTGGCTTCTCAGCGTGGTCGGTCCTAAGCCGACCCCTGCCACTGCTCGCCTCCGTGGAATCTAGGCCACTGGCTGCTTTTGACCTATTCGGGGCCCAGCCCAGAGCCCCCCGTGCGTCCCCCCCAACCGTGTCCCCTTGTGCAGGTGAGCAGGAGAAGGCGTCCGAGCTGCAGGAGCTGTACGGCGACATCGATGCGCTGGAGTTCTACCCGGGGCTGCTGCTGGAGAAGTGCCAGCCCAACGCCATCTTCGGGGAGAGCATGGTCGAGATCGGCGCGCCCTTCTCCCTCAAGGGCCTCCTGGGCAACCCCGTCTGCTCTCCCGAGTACTGGAAGCCCAGCACCTTCGGAGGGGAGACTGGCTTCAACATCGTCAAGACGGCCTCGCTACGCAAGCTCGTCTGTGCCAACGTCAAGACCTGCCCCTATGTAGCCTTCCACGTGCCCGCCCCCGCCCCAGGCGAGCGGCCCCGTGAGCCGTCCAGTGAACTGTGAAGCGTTTGGGGGGAGCGGAGCGGGGAGAGAGGGAGCGAAGAAGAGCTGGCCACGTCACCGCAGTGGGAGCCAGCGGGATTTCTGTTGGATCAATCAGTCGATCGGTCATATTTATTAAGCGCTTTGTGCAGAGCACTGTACTAAGACTTGGCGGATATATTCCCTGCCCACGATGAGCTTACAGTCTAGAAGATCCTCCAGAGCACTGAATTTCCTTTCCCCCTTTTCCCGAGACGTTTTAAGAAATGACACCCGGGCTTTGGTCCCCTGAAAGACAATCCCCGCAACCTCGAATCCCTCCCGCCTCCCGCCCTCTTCCCAACCCTCACTTTCCAGCGGAATGAGAGCTCGCTACTGTCCCTGCCTTGGCCGCCCGGCCCTCTGGCCCACCCGACCTGCCCAGGGGATGAGAGAGGCTGCCCTTTTCCCACCGTGGAGCCCACTGACAGCCTTCTGAACACCAGGCATCCCTCTATCCACCTGGAAGCAGCAGACACACACGATGTTGTGTGCATCCCATAGGCTGTGTAACGCAGTGCAGTCGCGTCCCCAGAGTACGCAAAACGTTGGAGAAAATCTGCAGAACCTAGAACGTGTCACCGGAGAGACGTCCGCCTCCCCGTCTGTCAGTCAGTTGTATTGATTGAGTGCTTACTGTGTGCAGAGCACTGTACAAAGCGCTTGGGAAAGTACGATATCATAATAAACAGACACATTCCCTGCCCACAATGAGCTTACAGTCCACAGGGGGAGGCGTTGATATAAATAAATAAATTCCAGAAAACGTACGTAAGCTGCGGGGCTGGAGGGGAGATGAGTGCCAAGCGCTGTACTGGGCGTTGGGATAAATACGAGATAATTGGGTTGGGTTCAGTCCCTGTCCCTCAGGGGGCTCACAGTCTAAGAGGGAAGGAGAACAGGTATGGAATCCTGACAGATGAGGAAACTGAGGCACAGACAGGCTACGTGACTTCATGCTCCTGTCTGGGCCCCTGGGATCGCAGATGTTGCTGGGAGAGGGAGGCTGAAAATAAGACAGGCCGAGATCCAGTCTCGTCCAGGGTGAAACGGGCTGAGTGGCCAAGCTAGCTAAGGGATTGGGCTAAGAGAGGTTCCTGCTTGGCCTCCTGCGGGCTGGTTCCCTGCACCCACTGTCACAGATGCATCCGGTCACCGCGGACACACTCACTCACAGATGCACGTGTTTGTCTTCGAGCACACACTCACTGGGACACCCGCGAGGGCAGCGGATGAGCCTCTGGCCCGAGACTTCAGGAGCGAGAGCCTGCGCGAAGGAATCGATCAGAGGGATGGCGGTGGGCCCCTTGCCCCGTCGTCCCTTCCTATCATCATCATCATCATCATCAATCGCATTTATTGAGCGCTTACTATGTGCAGAGCACTGTACTAAGCGCTTGGGAAGTACAAATTGGCAACACATAGAGACAGTCCCTACCCAACAGTGGGCTCACAGTCTAAAAGGGGGAGACAGAGAACAAAACCAAACATACCAACAAAATAAAATAAATAGGATAGATATGTACAAGTAAAATAAATAAATAGAGTAATAAATATAAATAATATATATTTATTTATTTATATATATATATATATATATATATATAAATAAATATAAATAATAAATAATAAATAGCCTGTGCCCGCTGGGGCTCGGGGGCCAGAGACCGAGTTAGGCAGAGGTGCAACACGTCACCCGGTGTCCGCAGAGGCGGGAACCCGGGATAGCGGTCTTACTCGATTGCCAGCTCCGATCTGAGAGTCGGGGATGGACTCCAGCCACCTAGCCCTCTCATCATCATCGGTGGGATTTATTGAGCACTTACTGGGTGCAAAGCACTGTACGAAGCGCTTGGGGGGAGTACAATACAGTACAGAATTGGTTGAAACGTTCCCTGCTGACGACGAGTCTAGAGGAGGTGGTGGACATTAGCCCACTGCTGGTGCTCTGGACAAAAAATAATAATAATAATGACATTTATTAAGCGCTTACTATGCGCAAAGCACTGTTCTAAGTGCCGGGGAGGTTACAAGGCGATAAAGGTGTCCCACAGGGAGCTCACAGTCTTAATCCCCATTTTACAGATGAGGAAACTGAGGCCCAGAGAAGTTAAGTGATTTGCCCAAAGTCACACAGCTGACAATTGGCGGAGCTGGGATTCGAACCCACGACCTCTGACTCCAAAGCCCGGGCTCTTTCCACTGAGTCACGCTGCTTCTGGCTAAGAGGTGGCAGAGCCCTGCCTGGGCCGGGCACTGTCCCCTCCTCTGCCCTCCAGTAACAACCCTGCCCCACTCCTTCTCCTTCTTCCTCTTCCCGAGTCCCCATCCTGGAGCGCCCGTGAGATCTGGGGCTGCATCCATGTTGGGACTGAGAAGGAGGTCTGAGGTCGATCAGGGTCCCCCAAAGGTCACCTAATCCAGTCCCCTGCCTCTGAGCAGGCCTGGAGCACCATGGCCTAGTGGAAGGAATACAGGCCCCGGAGTCACAGAACCTGTCCTTTTTTTTTTTCTCCCATGGTGTTTGCTAAGCACTTACAACTTGTACTTCCCAAGCGCCTAGTACAGTGCTCTGCACACAGTAAGCGCTCAATAAATACGATTGAATGAACTATGTGCCAGGTAGAGAAGCAGCGTGGCTCAGCGGAAAGAGCACAGACTGGGGAGCCAGAGGTCGTGGGTTCTAGTCCCGGCCCCGCCGCCTGTCAGCTGTGTGACTTTGGGCAAGTCGCTTCACTTCTCTGGGCCTCAGTTCCCGCATCTGTCAAATGGGGATGAAGACTGTGAGCCCCACGTGGGACAACCTGATTACCTTGTATCTATCCCAGCGCTTAGAACAGTGCTTGGCACAGTAAGCGCTTAACAAATAACAACATTATTATTATTATTCTTATTACTGTCGTTCTAAAGCTCTGGTGTAGATACAGGGTAATCAGGTTGGACACAGTCCTTGTCCCACACGAGTCTCACTGTCTTAATCTCCATTTTACAGATGCGGTAACCGAGGCCCAGAGAAGTGAAATGACTTGTCCAAGGTCACACGGCGGACAAGTGGTGGAGCTGGGATGAGAACCCAGGTCTTTCTGAATCCCAGGCCCATGCTACATCCATTAGGTCATTCTGCTTCCCTTAAGTCATTTCACTTCTCTGGGCCTCAGTTTCCTCATGTGTAAACTTTGACATGACCTCCCACTTTGACTGTGAGGCCCATATGGGACAGGTGCCATGTCTGACCTGATTATCTTTTTTTCTACCCCAGAGCTTAGTACATAGTAAATGCTTAACAAATGCCACAGTTTATTATTATTATTATTATTCCTATTACTATGATCTTTATTAAGATTCTACTGAAAACTTCCCATCAGAAAGATTCTCCAGGGTCACAGGCCTTCCCTGAAGAGACATCGTGACCCGTCTCAGACACCAATATCCACCTCTCCCTTTTTAAAAAATGTAAACGGTATTTGTTAAACGCTATGCTACTAAGCACTGGGGTAGGTACGAGCTAATGAGGCTGGACACAGTCCATCTCTCACATGGGGCTCCCATTTTGCAGACGAGGTAACTGAGGCCCGGAGAAGTAAAGTGATTCTCCCAAGATCACACAGCAGACAAGTGGCAGAGCTGGGATTAGAACCCAGGCCCTCTGACTCTCAGGCTTGTGCTGTATTCACTGGGCCAAGCTGCTTCTCGTATCTAGCCCAGAATTCCTCCTTTTTCCTCTTGAGTTGTCCTCCAGGATGGTGGAAAACACAGTGAATAACTGTGAGCCTTCAGGAGGCAGTGACTAATTCCCCCTCTGCAGTCTTGGCTGTCCCCCGGAGCCAGAGGGGAGACTGGGCTGTGGGTGGGATGGAGGCCCAGGAGAGGCTGATGGCTTTATTATTCTTATTATCATTATTATTATTATGGTATTTGTTAAGCACTTACTATGTGCCAAGCACTGCTCTAAGCACTGGGGGAGAGACTGGGGGAGAAGGCCTCCTCCAGGAGGCCTTTCCAGACTGAGCCCCTTCCTTCCTCTCCCCCTTGTCCCCCTCTCCATCCCCCCCGTCTTCCCTCCTTCCCTCCTTCCCTTCCCCACAGCACCTGTATATATGTATATATGGTTCTACATATTTATTACTCTATGTATTTATTTTACTTGTACATATCTATCCTATTTATTTTATTTTGTTAGTATGTTTGGTTTTGTTCTCCGTCTCCCCCTTTTAAACTGTGAGCCCACTGTTGGGTAGGGACTGTCTCTAGATGTTGCCAATTTGTACTTCCCAAGCGCTTAGTACAGTGCTCTGCACATAGTAAGCACTCAACAAATACGATTGATGATTGATGATGACAAGGTAATCAAGTTGTTCCATGTGGGGCTCACAGTCTTAATCCCCATTTTCCAGATGAGGGAACTGAGGCACAGAGAAGTTAAATGGCTTAGAATGGGATTGGTTAAATGGGATTCGAACCCGCGTCCTCAGATTCCCAAGCCCGGGCTCTACCCTCTAGGCCACGAGACTGACCAATCCGGCCCATCACAGCCTCATGTTTCAGCCCTCTGTCTCCTACCCCTCTTGGACTGTCTGTCCACAATCCATCTGAACATGAGCCGTACCCCAGTCAGCCAGTCCGTGGGATCCAAAGAGACAAGAAGATCCGGAAGGAAGCGGTGTGGCCTAGTGGGAAGGGCCTGACCCAAGAGTCAGGGGACCTGGGTTCTAATCCCCGCGCTGCCACTTGTCAGCTGTGTAAACTTGGGCAAGCCACTTCACTTCTCCGGGCCTCAGTTCCCTCCTCTGTAAAATGGGGATTAAGACTGTGAGCCCCTTGTGGGACATGAGCTGTGTCCCATCTGATTATGTCATATCTAACCCAACGCTTAGTACAGTGCCAGGCACGTAGTAAATGTGTGTCCAATCTGATTATGTCGTATCTAACCCAACGCTCAGTACAGTGCCAGACACGTAGTAAATGTGTGTCCCATCTGATTATGTCGTATCTAACCCAACGCTTAGTACAGTGCCAGACACGTAGTAAATGTGTGTCCAATCTGATTATGTCGTATCTAACCCAACGCTTAGTACAGTGCCAGACACGTAGTAAATGTGTGTCCAATCTGATTATGTCGTATCTAACCCAACGCTTAGTACAGTGCCAGGCACGTAGCAAATGTGTGTCCAATCTGATTATGTTGTATCTAACCCAACGCTTAGTACAGTGCCAGACATGTAGTAAATGTGTGTCCAATCTATGTCATATCTAACCCAACGCTTAGTACAGTGCCAGACACGCAGTAAATGTGTGTCCAATCTATGTCACATCTAACCCAACACTTAGTACAGTGCCAGACACGTAGTAAATGCTTAACAAATATGACTATGCCTGTTCTACCTCCCACTTAGACTGTGAGTCCAATGTGGGAGGGGAACTGTGCCTGCCCTGATTCACTTATATCTACCCCAGCGCTTAGTACTTGACACTAAGTGCTTAGCACAATATAATCACAATAATAGTAATAATACCAATCATAAATAAAAATAAATAATGGCATTTATTAAGCGCTTACTATGTGCAAAGCACTGTTCTAAGCATCATAAAAGAATAAAACATCCAAGCCGTCTGGCCAGGAGGTGGCAGCTATGGGTCATTCATTAATAATAATAATAATAATAATAATAGCATTTATTAAGTGCTTACTACGTGCAAAGCACTGTTCTAACCGCTGGGGAGGTTACAAGGTGATCAGGTCGTCTCTTGGGGGGCTCACAGTCTTAATCCCCAGTTTACAGATGAGGTAACTGAGACCCAGAGAAGTTGTGACTTGCCCACTCTTGGGGGGCTCACAGTCTTAATCCCCATTTTACAGATGAGGTAACTGAGGCCCAGAGAAGTTGTGACTTGCCCAAAGTCACACAGCTGACAATTGGCGGAGCCAGCATTTGAACCCATGACCTCTGACTCCAAATCCCCTACTCTTTTCCACTGAGCCACGCCGCTTCATTCATTCAATCATATTGTCATATTTACTGAGTGATTACTGGGTGCAGAGCACTGTACTAAGCGCTTGGAAAGTACAATTTGGCAACAGATAGAGACGGTCCCTACCCAATAACGGGTTCACAGTCCTCCCTCCTCTGTCTCCTGACTCCCCTGCTGCTCACCCCCACCGCCACATTCATCCGAAGACCAGCTCCATCTACTTTGAAGGAACAACTGTTTTCCGTTTCCCATATTCACCAGTCGTATTTATTGAGCGCTTACTGTGTGCAGAGCACTGTACTAAGCACTTAGCACTGTACTAAGCGCTTAATCCCTGTCCATCCCAGCAGCAGGGCTTCTGGGATTCTGTTTCTCTGTGGAAAACCCCATTACTCTGATATTTTCCTTAAAATGTGGGCAGTGCCGGGGAGGAGTTCCATGTCCACGAAGTCTCTTGTTTATAGGGCACTGATTAATGGTCATTTGGGAAAAACATTTTCTTTCCAACCAATTTTTTTTCAGGCATTAAATGCGACTGGCTAATAGGGCTTTACCAAACACATTCCCCAAGTCTATACCATAAAGTATCTGAGCAGCTTCATCTCAATGTTTTTATTGTCCATAATTCCTTGATCGAATGAATTTTAACATACTTTGCCTCCAACATTCATTCATTCATTCAATCGTATTCACTGAGCGCTTACTGTGCGCAAAGCACTGTGCTAAGCGCTTGGAAAGTACAATTCGGCAACAATCAATTACTAAGCGCTTGGGAAGTACAAGTTGGCATCAGAGGCAATCCCTGCCCAACAGTGGACTCACAGTCTAGACAGAGACAAACAAAACAAGTAGGCATCAGTAGCATCAATATAAATAGAATTGTAGATATATATACATTATTAATAAAATAGAATAATAAATATGTATATGTATACACAAGTGCTGTGGGGCAGGGAGGGAGGGTAGAGCAGAGGGAGGGAGTCGGGGCGATGGGGAGGGGAGGAGGAGCAGAGGAAAAGGGGGGGAAAGTCAAATTAGCTTGGATCTATCCCACAGTACCTGGCATAGTACATGATCAACTCCTTCCCTTCCCCACAGCACCTGTATATATGTATATATGGTTGTACATATTTATTACTCTATTTATTTATTTATTTATTTATTTTACTTGTACATTTCTATCCTACTTATTTTATTTTGTTGGTATGTTTGGTTCTGTTCTCTGTCTCCCCCTTTTAGACTGTGAGCCCACTGTTGGGTAGGGACTGTCTCTATGTGATGCCAATTTGTACTTCCCAAGCGCTTAGTACAGTGCTCTGCACATAGTAAGCGCTCAATAAATACGATTGATTGATTGATTGATTGAAATTCCCAGGGTTTATAACCCCTTCTTTGGAGAGGCGACTCTCTTTAGTTAAGTCTACTGATGGCACTTTCCGGAGATGACACCAAACCAGACAGCGAAGGGGAAAGCAGAGAGGGAAATGTTGTCAGAAAGAACATGGAGTCTGTTTGGGAGTCAGGAAGGCCATCTCCCCTTACCTTCCATCCAGAGCTCTGCAAGAGCTGGGGCCTGGAGAGAGAGAGAAAGAGATCCAGTCTCCAGCCCTGCCGCCCAGACTCCTGTTACTCTTGTTTTTTTGGATGGCTTCCTTTTCGGGGTGATGGTGTCCTTTATTTCTTCTGGGTCTGGGGTTGTCCCAAGTCTCTTCCCCCATGGCCCCCCAAATCTTCCCGCCCACCTCGGGGCAAGGGGATTGGGTTTCCCTCCTCTGACAGGCCCGGCTTCTGCTGCAGAAATGTCTTCCCGGCCCACGGGAGCCTCATCTCGCGAAAAAAGCCCATGTTTCCTCAGACGGGCTGGGGTGAAGTTAAGAGGATAAAGCGACCGGAGGAATTTGCTACAGCAGCAGCAGCGTGGCTTATTGGAGAGTCTATGAAGGATGCGGGTTCTAATCCTGCCTCTGCCACTTGTCTGCTGTGTGACTTTGGGCCAGTCACTTCACTTCTCTGTGCCTCAGGCACTTCATCTGTCCACTGAGGGTGAAGATCGTGAGCCCCATGTGGGACAGGGACCACGTCCAATCTGGTTAGGTTGTATCTACCCCAGTGCTTAGTACAGTGCCTGCCATGTAGCAAGCACTTAACACATACCACGGAACCTTCTCCCTTGTAGTTATTTTCAACAATGCCTTTGTTCCCCTCCCTTGGTCTTTTGTAGATTAGGTAATCATCATCAATCGTATTTATTGAGCGCTTACTATGTGCAGAGCACTGTACTAAGCGCTTGGGAAGTACCAATTGGCAACATATAGAGACAGTCCCTACCCAACAGTGGGCTCACAGTCTAAAAGGGGGAGACAGAGAACAAAACCAAACATACTAACAAAATAAAATAAATAGAATAGATATGTACAAGTAAAATAAATAAATAAATAAATAGAGTAATAAATACGTACAAACATATATACATATATACAGGTGCTGTGGGAAAGGGAAGGAGGTAAGAAGGGGGGGATGGAGAGGGGGATGGAGAGGTAATCCCCCGAATTATCTGAGTTGGCTGGAATTTGAACTGCTTCAGCTCTAACTCCTGAAGGAGAACAGAGCAGAGCAGAGTAGAGCAAGGCAGATAGGGCTCCGTCAGGCTCCGGGGGATGGGAGAGAATGGAAACAAGCAAGAAACACTGATTTGGCTTCGTGCAGTCAAGCCCAGGCTGCTCCCCAAACTGCCCAGACAGAGACCATCCGGTTTGTATTTATTGATTTTTCCTGGTTGAGTCCAAAGCTGTTCCTGAGCAGATCCTTTGTCAGGTGCAGTGTGAGCCAGAATTGAGCTAGTGTCGCTCTCCAATGCCCGATTCATCTTCTTGGAGGCCCAGGGCTGTTGGATTTTTTTGCGACCCCCATGTGACACGCAGTGCCATTTTTCCTGGGTTCAGTAAGACCACCATGGCCCCCAACCTTCTTCCTCCTCATTTCCCCTTGAACTTTTGGTCACGGAACTGGCTCGTTTGCTGACTGGACAAATACAGAGCAGAGCCTCATCAATCGATCGATCAATCAATCAATTGAGCGCTTACTGTGTGCAGAGCACTGTACTAAGCGCTTGGGAAGTACAAGTCGGCAACATACAGAGACAGTCCCGACCCAACAGTGGGCTCACAGTCTGAAAGGGGGAGACAGAGAACAAAACCAAACATACTAACAAAATAAAATAAATAGGATAGGTACAAGTAAAATAGAGTAATAAATATGTACAAACATATATACATATATATAGGTGCTGTGGGGAAGAGAAGGAGGTAAGATGGGGGGATGGAGAGGGGGACGAGGGGGAGAGGAAGGAAGGGGCTCAGTCTGGGAAGGCCTCCTGGAGGAGGTGAGCTCTCAGTAGGGCCTTGAAGGGAGGAAGAGAGCTAGCTTATCAATTCTTCACTAGGGCTACATATCCATAAATGATTTATTTATTATTCATTTATTTATTTAGTGTCTGTCTCCTCTTCCAGACCATAAGAAGTGGCTTAGTGGATAGAGAACAGGCCTGGGAATCAGAAGGACCTGGGTCCTAAATCCCTGCTCTGCCACATGTCTGTTGTGTGACCTTGGGCAAGTGACTTCACTTTTCTGGGCCTTAGTGACCGCATCTGTAAAATGGGGGTAACGAGGGACAGGGACTGTGTCCAACCTGATTAACTTATATCTACTTCAGAGCTTAGAACAATGCTTGGCACATGGTAAGTGCTTAACAAGTACCATAATTATTATTATTATCATTACCGTAAGGTAATGGAGGGCAGGGAATGTGTCTACCAGCTACATTGTGTTGTAGTGTACTCTCCCAAGTGCTTAGTACACAGAGGAAGGTTTCAATCATCATCAATCATATTTATTGAGCGCTTACTATGTGCAGAGCACTGTACTAAGCGCTTGGGAAGTACAAATTGGCAATATATAGAGACAGTCCCTACCCAACAGTGGGCTCACAGTCTAAAAGGGGGAGACAGAGAACAAAACCAAACTAACAAAATAAAATAAATAGGATAGATATGTACAAGTAAAATAAATAAATAAATACATAGAGTAATAAATATGTACAACCATATATACATATATACAGGTGCTGTGGGGAAGGGAAGGGGGTAAGATGGGGGGGATGGAGAGGGGGATGAGGGGGAGAGGAAGGAAGGGGCTCAGTCTGGGAAGGCCTTTCAATCAATTGGTTGATTGCTTGATAGGGCTGGTACAATGGCAATATCCTCAGTACTTTCATTTTCCTTTTATGTCTTTTTTTCAAAGATATTTCTTAAGTGTTTACCCTGTACCCGATACTGTTCTAAGTGCCGGGTAGATACAAGCCAATCGGGTTGGAAACAGCTCCTCTCCCACACAAGGCTCACAGTCTTAATCAATCAATCAATCGCATTTATTGAGTGCTTACTGTGTGCAGAGCACTGTACTAAGCGCTTGGGAAGTCCAAGTTGGCAACATATAGAGAGAGTCCCTACCCAACAGTGGGCTCACAGTCTAGAAGGACTCCCCATTTTACTCCCCTACTCCATTTTACTCCCCTACTCCCCATTTTACAGGTAACTGAAGCACAGAGAAATGAAGTGACATACCCGAGGTTAGTCAACTGCATTTATTGAATGCTTTCTGTGCGCAGAGCACTGTACTAAGCACTTGGGAGCGTACAGCACAACAAAAACAGACACATTCCCTGCCCACAATGGGCTCACAGTCTAGAGACAAGTTTTAAAGTCTGGTCAAGGTCCCACAGCCCAAATGGAGGAGCAGGGATTAGAACCGAGGACCTTCTGACTCCCAGGCAAGTGCGCTATCCACTAGGAGATGCGGCTTCGCAAGTCTCAACTGGATGCTGGCCTTTGTGCTCAGAAACTCCTGCAGGGACCCCCTAGACTCACGATGAGGGTGCGGCAGTGGGGGTTGTCGTACTGCAGCAGTGAGTATCCCAGCCGACCGCACGGTACCTCGGCCTGCGAAGAAGATGCAGGTGGGAAAATCCTCCTGGAGAAGACTGTGAGCCCACTGTTGGGTCGGGACCGTCTATGTTGCCAACTTGTACTTCCCAAGTGATGAGGGAACTGAGGCACCGAGAAGTGAAGTGACTTGCCCAGAGTCACACAGCTGACGAGTGGCGGAGCCGGAATTTGAACCCACGACCTCTGACTCCAAAGCCCGGGCTCTTTCCGCTGAGCCACGCTGCTTCTCTTCCTTCCTCTCCCCCTCGTCCCCCTCTCCATCTCCCCCACCTTACCTCCTTCCCTTCCCCACAGCACCTGTATAGATGTATATAGGTTTGTACATATTTATTACTCTATTTATTTATTTTACTTGTACATATCTATTCTATTTATTTTATTTTGTTAGTATGTTTGGTTTTGTTCTCTGTCTCCCCCTTCTAGACTGTGAGCCCACTGTTGGGTAGGGACTGTCTCTATATGTTGCCAACTTGGACTTCCCAAGCGCTTAGTACAGTGCTCTGCACACAGTAAGCGCTCAATAAATACGATCGATTGATTGATTGATAGAAAACCAATCCTCAGAAGACGTTGGCAGCAAAAAAGGGTTTGCCCAAGGTTTCCGGGCAAAGCGTGTGACTTTGGGCAAATCACTTCACTTCTCTGTGCCTCAGTGACCTCCTCTGTAAAATGGGGATGAAGACTGTAAGCCCCCCGTGGGACAACCTGATCACCTTGTAACCTCCCCAGCGCTTAGAACAGTGCTTTGCACATAGTAAGCACTTAATAAATGAAATTATTATTATTATTTTCTTCTTAAACCGCCCCTCTGCTGCCATCTCGTGGCCATAACTGGGTGCTGACAATTTTGTCACACTTATTGGGAGTTGAATTCACCTTGAGACCCAAGCTGAATAATAATAATAATAATAATAAAAATAATTGTAGTTATTAAGCACTTGCTAAGTGCCAAGAGCTGGGATGGAGACAAAACAATGAGATTTAGATCCAGTCCCTATGAGTCCCATGATGTGCACAGAGCTATAATTCTATTTATTCTGACGGTTTTAATAATAATGATGATGATGGCATTTATTAAGCGCTTCCCATGTGCAAAGCACTGTTCTAAGTGCTGGAAGGTTACAAGGTGAGCAGGTGGTCCCACGGGGGGGCTTACAGTCTTCAGCCCCATTTTACAGATGAGGGAACTGAGGCGCAGAGAAGTTAAGTGACTTGCCCAAAGTCACACGGCTGACAATTGGCAGAGCTGGGATTTGAACCCATGACCTTTGACTCCAAAGCCCGTCCTCTTTCCACTGAGCCACGCTGCTTCACCCCTGTCTACATGTTTTGTATTGTTGTCTGTCTCCCCCTTATAGACTGTGAGCCCGTCGTTGGGTAGGGACCGTCTCTATATGTTGTCGACTTGTACTTCCCAAGCGCTTAGTACAGTGCTCTGCACCCAGTAATCGCTCAATAAATATGATTGAATGAATGAATGTTTAATCCTGACTTAGAGCAGCATGGCCTAGGGGAAATAGTGCGGGTTTTAAAGTCAGAGGAGCTGATTTCTAATTCCAACTCTACCACTTAATAATAATGGCATTTATTAAGTGCTTACTATGTGCAAAGCACTGTTCTAAGCACTGGGGAGGTTACAAGGTGATTGGGTTGTCCCACGTGGGGCTCACAGTCTTCATCCCCATTTTACAGATGTGGTAACTGAGGTCCAGAGAAGTGAAGTGACTTGCCCAAAGTCACCCAGCTGACAAGTGGCAGAGCCAGGATTTGAACCCATAACCTCTGACTCCAAAGCCCAGGCTCCTTCCAACTTGCCACTGTACCACTTGTCTGCTGGGTGTCCTTGGGCAAGTCACTTCACTTCTCTGGGCCTCAGTTACCTCACCTGTAAATGGGGGTTGAGACTTTGACCCCTAGGTGAGACAGAGACTGTGCCCAACATGATTATCTTGTATTTACCACGGTGCTTAGTACAGTGCCTGGCACACAGTAAGCACGTTAACAAATATCATCATCACCATTTTACAAATGAGGAAAGTGAGGCACGGAGCTCAATCAATGGTATTTATTGAGTGCTTACCACGTGCACTGTACCAAGTGCACAATACAAGTGTATTATACAATATACTTATACACAATATCTTATACAGCGTAAGAGTACAATAACAATATAAGATACATTCCCTGCCCTCAAGGAGCTCACAGTCTAGGGGATACTAATATGAATTGAGGATATGTACATAAGTGCTGTGGGGCTGTAGGAAAGAGAGAGTATGAATAATGGAGGAAAAAGCAGGATGCAAAAAGGAGTAGAAGAAAAGGAATAGAGAGGGCTTAGTCAGGGAAGGCCGCGAGATAGGAGGAGAACCAGGAAAGGACAGTGCCAATGAAGTCGAGATTGGATAATGTTTCCAGGAAAAGGGAGTGGTCCACAGTGCTGAAGGCAGCTGAGAGATGGAGGAATATTAGGGTGGAGTAGAGGCAGAGGGATTTGGCAAGATGGAGATCATTGGAGACCTTTGAGACGGGGGTTTCTGTGAAGTGAAGGGGACAGAAGCCAGATTGGAGGGGGTCAGGAGAGAACTGGAGGAGAGGAATTTGTGACAGCGGGTTCAGATAACTCGCTCAAGGAGCTTGGAGAGGAATGGTAGGAGGGAGATGGGGCGATAACTGGAGGGAACTGCGGGGTCAGGGAGGGGTTTTTTTTTTAGGTAGAGGGGACGTGGGCATGCTTGAAAGCAGTGGGGAAGAAGCCATTGGAGAGCAAACGGTTGAAGACAGCAGTTAGGGAGGGAAGAAGGGAGAGGGAAAATGTTTTCATAAGATGGGAAGGGATGGGTTTGGATGCCTAGGTGGAGAGGGTGGATTTTGAGAGAAAGCAGGAGATCTCCTCTTGAGATACTGCTGGAAAAGATCATTATCATCATCAATCGTATTTATTGAGCGCTTACTATGTGCAGAGCACTGTACTAAGCACTTGGGAAGTACAAATTGGCAACATATAGAGACAGTCCCTACCCAACAGTGGGCTCACAGTCTAAAAGATGGGAAAGTTGAAGGAGGGAGGGACTTGGGAGAGACAGGGCAGATTTTAGGGACATCCCACCTGATAGTTTCTATTTTCTTAATAAAGTAGGTGGCCAGGTCATTAGGGACAAGAGGTGTGGCGGGGAGGGAGACAGGAGGTTTGAGGAGGGAGTTAAACATCTGAAACAACTGGTGAGGACAGTGGGCTGGGGTGGCAGTAGGAATGGAGAGAAGTGATTTGCCCAAGGTCACACAGCAGGCCAATGGCAGAGTGGGGATTTCGAGGGAGTAGGGGAAATGAGGGCTTAATTGGGAGGAGTCTCTTGGAGATGGGATTTGAATATGTTTTTGAAGGTGAGGAGAGTGACGGTCTGTAGGATATGAAGGGGGAGGACGTTCCAGGCCAGAGGCAGGATATGGGCGAGAGGTTGGCAGCGAGATAGACGAGCTTGGCATTAGAGGAGTGAAGTGTGCGGGCTGGAGTATAGTAGGGAATCAGCAAGGTAGGATAGGAAGGGGCGAGGTGATTGAGTGCTTTAAAGTCAACGGTGAGGAGTCTCTGCTTCATGCAGAGGTAGATGGGCAATGACAAGAGGTTGCCGAGGAGTGGGGATACACAGACTGAATGTTTTTGCCGAAAAAATGATCTGGGCAGCAGAGTGAAATATAGACTGCAGTGGGAAGAGGCAGGAAGGTCTGAAAGGAGGCTGATACAGTAGTCAAGGCTTTTCTTCCTGCTCCCTTTGCTTCCTCAAACACTGCTTCCCTTTCCCTGTGCATGTTTTCTCACTCTCCTAAAGAGTGAAGGAGAGGTGAAGGCAAGTCGAGATCTCCATCCTTGGGTTTATGTGCTACTGTTAGCCTTCTCGGTTTACTTCTCCGCGGTCACTACTCCGTCCTATCGCCAGGAAACTCAGGCAGCTGTTTTCAAGCTTTTCGACTGTTCAAGGCCGTTCTCCTTGGCCGCCGGTAAGGAAGTCTGATTTTAACTACTTAATGAAGCTCATGTTTGGGTCTTCAGGGTGGCAGGGGTTCATTTCCCCATTAACCTTTTAGGAATTACAAGCCCCTCAACATCTAAACACCGAGTTCCAAACCAAAGCTTAGGTTGAACCCCATCTGATGAAATAAAATGGGGATTAAGACGATGAGCCCCAGGTGGGACAGGGACTGTTTCCAACTGGAATACACTGTATCTACCCCAGGGCTTGAAACAGTGCCTAGCACTAGTAAGCACTTAACAAAATACCATTTAAAAAAAAAACCAAAAAGTAAACAGAATATATCTGGAGTGACTAGCATCCTGCTATGATTGGGAGTGCTCGGTTCAGTGACGTAGGTCCCACAGACGGTAAGAAAATACAAGATGGCAAGGGGTATATGCAAAAGCAGAGTCAAAGCCCCATACACAGTTCAGAGTTGTGCTTATTTACACCACTGAGGGCATTTTATTGATGTAATTTAAGAAATGTTGAGAACTTTTGACTTTACACACACAACAGAGGAACTAACGCAGGACAGGTGAGAAGCCAAAACACATGGGAAGACACAAAAATAATTGTACGGAAATATGCGGCACGGACACCGGTCCCTTGAGCTGCGGTTTCAATCTATGTCCAGGTCACTATCCTCGCTATAACAAACGTTTGGGTTGTGCACGGAAGTCAAAAGCACAACATCTTTATCCGGGAGCAAACCACACTCCCGCAGAAACGCTTCCAGGTCCACGGCGAAAAAATCCTCTCCCAGCTGGTCGGTGACGCGCACGAAATTGCCGATTAATTCCCCGCCCCTGTAGATGAGGAGGGCCGGGAGGGCGTTGTTGGTGAAGCGGGCGCTGGCCCCGATGAGGGAGCTCTTGACTTTGCAGAACTTGACGGCCGGATACTCGGCGGCCAGGCAGATCATGCAGCCGTTCATCGACTCGGCCCCCGGGATGTCGTCCTCGTAGATGTGGACGATGACGAGCGTGCCCTTCGGCTCCTTGTCCACCGTTTCCAGGAAGCCCTCCCCGCTGGGGATCTCGAAGACCTGCTTGAACTGGGGCCCGCCGTGAAGCTGCTGCCTCATCTCCTCCATTCTCTGCTTCCTGTACTGCTGCAGGAACGCTTCGTCGTCCTGGCCGTCCTGCATTATGCCGTACTCCTTCAGCGTCATCTGCAAGGTGCGCGGACACGGGGGGGAAACGCAGACCTCCTGTGGGACCCCTGCAAAGACCCTAGAGCGGTTCACCTTTAAGCCGGAAAACCCCTGCCAGGTCAGCAGGGCTAAGGCCGAGTGGAAAGGACCTGGGTTCTCGTCCCGGCTCCGCCACTCGTCTGCTGCGTGACCGTGGGCAAGTCGCTTCACTTCTCTGGGCCTCAGTTACCTCATCTATAAAAGGGGGGTGAAGACTGGGAACCCCACGGTCCAACCAGACTAGCTTAGTACAGCGTTTAGTACAGTGCCGGCACGTAGCAAGCGCTTCACAAACACCATTTTAAAAAACCCCAAAAGTCACCCACCCCTACTCATCTTTAGTTCAGTGCTCTGCACACAGTAAGCACTCCACAAATACAACTGAACCAACGGCTGAATGAACGACATGTGTTGAACGCCTTTCCCTTCGTCTCTGAAACCAGGGGTAGTTTGGGGGGTCCGCGTGGGTCACGCAATTACCTTCCCGTTGATTTTCTCCTGAAGTTCCTTTTGTTTCTGTTTGTCATCCTCTTCATCAAAATGAGACCTACAGGTCATAGACAGCTTCTTGATAAGTCTTTCCATTTCTCTACACTGCTCTTCTCTCTGTTCTGTTTCCAGTTGCTTAAACCTCCGCCAGTCGTTAATCACACCTTTCGGACCTGAGGGCGGGAGACAATCAATCATAACTGAATCGGGCGAAAACAATGATGCCAAATTTCTACGGCATTGTTTACTCGGGCACTCCAAGTTCCCAGAAACAAAGAAAGCCGGGAGAACGCATTTCACTCAGAAAGTGCTCGGCGCTGCCTTCTCCTTCCCAGAGGCGCATACGATTTATGTGCTGGACATTTTTGTTCTCCACGGGCCCCAGAGTGATAGAAAAGATAATGCCATGATGCAAATGCCTTGGGGCTGTAGCCCCGGCCACAGAAACAGCTGCCACGGTATTGCAGAGAGCCTATGGGCCAACGACACTCCCCCGGGGAAGAGAAATAGACAGGGCTTCTAAAGGAAAAGTCTGACGTTTGATCGGGAGCTTCTGATCCGCCTTAAGAGACAAAAATGCACAAGAAAGAAGTCCCTCTGTCGCAGAGACACGAAACCCGGCTGCTGATACGCTTTGCCTTTAACGGTGGGGTTCGACCCCTGTGACTGCCTCCCAAATGGCGGATAGTCAGCTTTATAAACTCTGACAAATGTTCCAGTCTACTTTGCGGCAACATTTTTCAGTGGGAAAATGCCGGGGAGATTCATTCAATCATATTTATTGAGTGCTTACTGTGTGCAGAGCACTGTACTAAGCGCTTGGAAAGTACAATTCAGCAATCAAGAGAGACAATCCGTGCCCACACCGGTCTACAGTCTAGAAGTCCACAAATGAACCAATCCATTACTTAAAAGTAAAGACAGCTTGTGCAGTGAACTCTCTTGGTCTGCAGATGACCCAAAATGTGAGTGAAATGCCATAAAGGTAGGGATGTCCCCCAGGAAGCTCTTGTCTTGTCTTATGCCGTCGAGTCGTTTCCGACCCATAGCGACACCACGGACACACCTCTCGCAGAACGCCCCGCTCTCCATCATCAATCGTTCCGGTAGTGTGTCCGTACAATTTTCTGGATAAAAATACGGATGTGGTTTACCATTTCCACCTTCCACGCAGTAAACTCGAAATCTCCACCCTCAACTCTTTCCCGTGCCGCTGCTGCCCAGCACGGGTGAGTTTCGGCTTGTGGCAGGTTGCCTTCCAATCGCTAGCCACCGGCCAAGCTGGGAACGGAACGGGTAGGCCTCCGCTTGACTCTCCCTCCCACAGCCGAGACTGGTAGAGGACTGGAAACTCTCCAGGTGCGACCCTGAGAGGGGAGGAAGCTCTTACAAGGCTCAAGAATGGCACAAGTACTTCAACATGAGCAAGTGCGGCGTCATGCACCCCGGTGGGTAAAGGGACTCGGAGCTGTCGCTCACAGTTCAGGAGAGAGATCTTTGAGTGCCTGCTGACTGCTCCTTTAAGTCATCCATCCGCGGTGCTGCAGCAGCTGAAAAGGGCAACCACGTACTCAGCATCATCAGGAAGGTCAGAGAAGACCAAAGACCATTTTCCCACTGCATAAAAATATGGTGCCCCACACCTGAATATCCTGGGTAATAAATGATGATGATGATAATAGCAATAATAATAATAGCATTTGTTAAGTGCTTATTATGCGCCAAACACTATACTCAACTCTGGGGTAAATACAGAACACTCAGGCTGGACACTTGCTCCCCCTCCTCATCCGCCCTGCCTTAACTCCTTCCCTTCCCCACAACACCTGTATATATGTATATATGTTTGTACGTATTTATTACTCTATTTATTTATTTTACTTGTACATACTTATTCTACTTATTTTATTTTGTTAATATGTTTTGTTTTGTTCTCTGTCTCCCCCTTCTAGACTGTGAGCCCACTGTTGGGTAGGGACCGTCTCTATATGTTGCCAACTTGTACTTCCCAAGCGCTTAGTACAGTGCTCTGCACACAGTAAGTGCTCAATAAATATGACTGACTGAATGAATGAATGACACAGTCTCTGTCCTAAATGGGACTTGCAGTCTATTTAGGAGGGAGAACAGGCGAAGAATCCCCATTTTACAGATGAGGAAACTGAGGTATAGGGAAGTGAAGTGATTTGCCCAAGGTCACAAACAGCAGGTAAGTAGAGGGGCTGGGATTAGAACCCAGGTCCTCTGATTCCCTGGCCCATACTCCTATTAGGCCACACTATGTCTTGATATGGACATGGACTGTGTCCATCCGACTAGCTTGTATCTAGCTAAGTACTAAGCGCTTAGAAAGCAGTTAACAAATACCATAAGGAAAAGATGGATTGCAGTAATAATGACTGCGGTAGATGTGAAGTGCTTACTATGTGCCAAGCACTGTTCTAAGCACTGGGGTAGATACAAGATAATCAGGCCCCTTAGGGGGCTCACAGTCAAATTGGGAGGGAGAACAGGGATTGAATCTTAATTTTACAGAAGAGAGATCTGAGGTACAGAGAAGCGAAGTGACTTGCCCAGGGTCACACAGCAGGCTCGTGATGGAGTTGAGATTGGAACCCAGGTTCTCTGACTCCCAATTACCCTCAATTACCTCATCTGTAAAATGGGGATTAAGACTGTGAGCCCCATATGGGACAAAGACAGTGTTCAATCTGATAAGTTTTTACATGGCTGGGAACATGCAGAAGCAACGTGGCTTATGGGATAGAGCAGAGGCCTTGGGAGTCAGAAAGACCTGGGTTCTAATCCCAGCTGGGCCACTTGTCTGCTGCGTGATCTTGGGCAAGTTACTTACCTTCTCCGTTCCTCAGTTCCTTCGTCTAGAAAATGGGGATTAAGACTGTGAACCCTACGTGGGACAGGGGCTATGTCCAACCCGATTCTCTCCAGCGCTTAGAAGAGTACCTGGCACAGAGTTAGCGCTTAACAAATGCCACAATTACTGCTATTAGGATTAGGTCCTACATGAGGCTCCCAGTCTTAGTCCCCATTTCACAGATGAGGTAACTGAGGCCCAGGGAAGTGAAGTGACTTGCCCAAGGTCACTCAGCAGACACGTGGCAGAGCCGGCAAGAGTGGCCAAGACCTTCTAACTCCCAGGCCCGTGGCTCTATCCATAAGGCAATGCAGCCTCTCTGGACCATTTCTGTGATCCTCAGGCAAGAAGGCCTGAGGATAGTAAGAAGTAGAAGTAGTAAGAAGAAGAAGAGGGAAAAGGAGAAAAGTACTTCCAAACCATGGCAGGATTTCATATTATATTACCTGTGTTAACTGTGAGGCCATCACTGCCCAGCTCAGCCTCTCCTGGGACAGATTCATCCAGCGTGGCTCCTTTGCTCTTATCTTCCCTCTCGCTGTCTTCATCATCACTACTGCTGTAGTAGTACTGAAGTTTCTCCCCAAGCAGCTTGTCGTCCAGCGTCGTCATTGTTCCTAAAGGAGGGGAGCCCAACTGTTTCATTCGGGTCCTCTCTTGGCAATCAATCGGATTTACTGAGCTCTTGCTGTGGGCAGAGCATTGTACTAAGCACTTGGGAGAGTACAAGAAAAGAGACACAGTCCCTGCCCACAACGAGCTTACAGTGTAGGGGGTCTGTAAGACACATTTACTGATGCAAACGTGTTACCCTGATGAATGAGGTAGAGCACATGGTGGCTATCTGCTTCTCCTCCTGTGATTTGAATTGGGTCCTTTTCAAAATCTGAAGCGGCAGGTGAAAAAAAACACAACCATGCCTCGGTGAACATCTCAAATTGAAACGTGGATGGACCATTCCAAAGACTTCTAGGGCTCAAATTCAAATTTTCCAACTCAGCACAGTATATTCTACGGAAAACAGTGGGAAGGAATACTTTGGTCCATACCACAGGCCTTTTTCTTCTGGCAAAAACTATCAAGGCCTCAACTAAAATTTAGGTGTCCTAGTGAAAAGTAGGCAACTTCTCAGCACTGATTTCCTCTGCTGTTTAAGGGGAAGCTACCCACATCAATAAATCCATGGTACTTATTAAGTGCTTGGATGTATGCAGAGCACTGCACAGCCTGCTTGGGAGAGTACAACATGATCCCTGCCCTCAAGAAGCTTACACCTTATAGGTCATGGGTTCTAATCCCAGCTCTGCCACATGTCTGCAAGGTGACCGTGGACAAGTCACTTCTCTGTGCTCCAGGTACCTCATCTGCAAAATGGGGATTGCAACTGTGAACCCTACATGGGACAGGGACTGTGTCCAACTCAATTTGCTTGTATCCACCCCACCACTTACTATGTGCCCGGCACTGTACTAAGTGCTTAAGAAACACCATCACTGTTATTATTATTGAGTGCTTATTGTGTGCAGAACACTGTACTAAGCGCTTGGGAGGCTACAATACAACAATAAACTGACACGATCCCTGCCCACAATGAGCTTACAGTCTAGAGCGAACCCTTAAAACGATAACCTTAGTGGAAATAGGGCGGGCCTGGGAATCAGAGGATCTGAGTTCTAATTCCATTCCGGCACTTGGCTGCTGTGTGACCTTGCACAAATCACTTAGCTTCTCTGTTCCTCAGCTACCTCACCTGAAAAAATGACGGTGAGCTCCTAGTGGGAGGGGGACTGTGTCCAACCTGATAATTTTGCAGGTACCCTGGCGCCTAGAACAGTGCCAGGCACATAGTATGAGCAGTACCATTCTTAAGAAAAGCGGCAGAGAATAAGGATGTGTAGGTAAGTGCTGTGGGGGTGGGGTGAGAATCAAAGGGCTTAGTGGGTACAGACTGCACTGGTGATGCAGAAGGACCTTACGTATATATGTATATGTCTATAATTCCATTTATTTCTATTAATGCCTGCTTACTTCTATTGATGTCTGTCTCCCTCCCTCTACACTGCGAGCCCCTTGCGGGCAGGGATTGTCTCTCTCTACTGCTGTACTGTACTTTCCGAGTGCTTAGTACAGTGCTCTCCACACAGTAAGTGCTCGATAAATATGAAAATGAATGAATGAAGGCAAACAGAGTGGGAAAGGGAAGAAAAGAAGGCTTCTTAATAATAATATTCATTCATTACACAGTATGAAGCAGCGTGGTGTAAGGGATTCAGCCTGGGCCTGGGACTCAGCAGGTCATGGGTTCTAATCCCGGCTCTGCCACATGACTGCTGTGTGACCGTGGACATGTCACTTCACTTCTCTGTGCCCCAGTTACCTCATCTGCAAAATGGGGATTGAGACTGTGAGCCCTACATGGTACAGGGACTGTGTCCAACCCAATTTGCCTGTATCCACCCCAGTGCTTAGTACAGTGCCGGGCACATAGTAAGTGCTTAAGAAATACCATAATTGCTATTATTATTATTATTATTGAGTGCTTACTGTGTGCAGAACACTGTACTACAACTACAATACAACAATAAACTGACATATTCCCTGCCCACAAGGAGCTTACAGTCTAGAACAGACTGTTAAACGATAACAGGTGGCCACGGAAAAATCCTGCATAGCTATCCTGCAGGGTCAAATAAGCCATCCGAGGAAAAGGTCACCCTTTCAACAAGGGAAAGCACACCTGAAAGTGAACAAGAAACTCCATAAAGAGTGGCAGGGCTGGTGTAATTCAGAAATTAGTTGGGCTAAATACAAAGTGCAGCCAGTGCAAAGCCAAACCCAATATCCAATGCTTAGTACAGTAGCTGGCACACAGTAAGCACTTAACAAGTACCATTATTATTAACCAAAAATTCTTCAACTGCAGTCATTTCTGCTACACGGCAGCAGTTGTGTTCTTGAAAAACCTCCAGTTATTTGGAAAAATCACACGATGGTAACCCTGAGCCGATGAGAACTGCTAGGGAACAGATGGTTCAAAGATACCACCCGGACTGAACATTTAGCAATACCGCTTTCTTTTTAACGGTATTTGTTAAGCTCTTACTATGTGCCAGGCACTGTACTAAGGTGCTGGGTTAGATATCAGATCATCAGGTTGGACACAGACCGTATCTTACGTAGGGCTCACGGTCCTAGTCCCCATTTTACAGATGAGGTAACTGAGGCACAGAGAAGCGAAGTGACTTGCCCACGGTCACATAGCAGACAAGTAATGGAGCTGGGATTGGAACCCGGGTCCTTCTGATTCCCAGGCTCGTGCTCTACCCTTTAGACCACACTGCTCATTTCTATAGTATTGTCATAACTGCCCGTAGCCGAATGCTTTACACCCATGCCACTCATTATTATTTTAATTAAATCACGTAAAACTGCCCAGACACAAAGAGTCACTTAGTATTCTACAGAATGGCACAGTACGGCTGAGGCCGAGGCAGGAAAGGGTGGTAGGATCACGGGTATAACCATTTCAATCAATCAACCCCTCCAAGCGCTTAGTACAGTGCTCTGCACACAGTGAGCGCTCAATAAATACGATTGAATGAATTTCTGTGTGCAGAGCACTGTACTAAACGCTTTAGAGAGTACAAGAAACAGAGTTGATAGCCATGTTCCCTGCACGCAAGGGGCTTACAGTCGAGGGGGCTATGTATTGATGATAATAATAATAATTGTGATATTAGTTAAGCGCTTACTGTGTGCCAGGCACTGTACTGATCTATCGCACTGCCAACCGCTTGCCCACATCCTATCTTTAGCCTGGGACGCCCTCCCTCTCCATACCCAACTCTTCCCCGCCTTCAAAACCCTATTAAAAGCACGACTCCTTCAAGAGCTTTCCCCGATCCAAGCCCTCCTTTCCCCTCCTCCCGCTCCCTTCCGCTTTGCCCTGGCGCTTGGATTTGCACCTTTCACTCACCTGCCCCTCAGCCCCACTGCACTCATGTACATATCTGTAATTTACTTATGTATATTAATGTCTGCCTCCCCATCTAGACCTGTGGGCAGGGAACGTGTCTACCAACTCTGTTACATCATACTCTCCCCAGCACTTAGCACAATGTTCTGCGCACATGAAGTGCTCAATAACTACAACCGACTGATCGATCACCATGGATCCAGTCTGTGATTCCGGCGTGCCCCCTGCCAAACCTGCTCTGATCCAAGAGTCCCCTTCAGCTACCGGCCTACCTCCTTGCTCCAATTCCGAGCCAAACTCCTTGGGCAGGGGAAATAGTCTGGCTGCCTACCAATTCTCCCTGACTCCCTTCTTTCAATTCATTCATTCAGTCGTATTTATTGAGCGCTTCCTGTGTGTACAGCACTGTACTAGGCGCTTAGCCCTTCCTGACCTACTACAATCTGTTCTCTTCACTCAAAACTGAGGCTGCACTTTCCCAAGATCATCAGTGACGGTCTTCGTGCCAATCTGTCCTAATCTTCCCTTGTCTCTCATTCACCTTTGACACCGCTGACCGCTCTCTTCTTCTGGAAACGCTATCCAACCTCGGATTTACTGATAGAGGTCTCTCCCCGCTCCTTTATCTCTCCAGTAGCTCCTTCTCAGTGTCTCTCCCTGGCTCAATTCCTAATCATGCACATCCCCCCCGATCCTGTTCCAGTTTCTTCTTCTTGAGCCCCAGCCATCTCCACATGGATGCTCCACCGGCACCTAAAGCTCAGTGTGCCTGAAACTGAACTCATTTTCACTCTCACGGACACTTTACCGAACCACTCCTTTACAACCCACTCAATCAGCTCTCTCCATCGTAATCTCTTCTCCCATCATACTCCCGCTTGCACTTTTGCTCACCCTCTCACTGCCTTATTCCTCGTTCTTGGCCTTCAACCTCTTGCTCAGGCTCTTGCTTCAATCGCTTTTCAATCAATCAATCGTATTTATTGAGCGCTTACTATGTGCAGAGCACTGCTCCCTCCCCTTTCGGATTCGCCAAAGTACACCTCTTCCATCCTCAATATCTTCCTGTAGCTCACCTCCCCGGATTAATTTTTTCAATCCCAAATCATACCCTCCCATTTTATACCTCAGCATTCACACACTCACAGCCAACCACAGCACTTTTCTAAATATTAACTTATGCATCCTATTTCAGCACTTATTCACCTACCTGTCTAGTTTCCTCTGATGTATGTGCTTCCCTCTTTAGCTCATAAATTCCTAAGGACAGGAATTGTATCTACTTCACTATTAAACACTCCCAGCTGTGCTCTTGACACCCAGGAGACACTCATAACTACTACATATCCAACTCTACTGTGAGCTCTGCACACCGTAAGCGCTCAATAAATACGATTAAATACGGTTGAATGAACTACAGCCAAAATTCTATACTGTTTCTTGGTTTATTATCATTAATAACAATAATAATGGCATTTGATAAGCACTACTATACAAAAAGCAGAATTATACACTGTTTCTACGTTTACTATCATTATTATTAATAACAATAATAATATCATTTTATAAGCACTTACCCTGTGCCAAATACTATACTAAGTGCAGGGTCAGATAGGTCGGACACAGTCCCTGTCCCACATGGGGCCCACAACCTAAGCAAGAGGGAAAACAGCTGCTTAATCCCCCCTTTTTAGATGAAAGAACTGGGGCACACAGAAGTGAAGTGACTTGCCCAAGGTCACAGCAAGGGCAGCATGGCTTAGTGGAAAGAGCCCAGACTTGGGAGTCAGAGGTCACGGGTTCTAATCCTGGCTCCGCCACTTGTCAGCTGTGTGACTTTGAACAAGTCATTTCACTTCTCTGTGCCTCAGTTACCTTGTCTGTAAAACGGGGATGAAGACTGTGAGCCCCAAGTGGGACAGCCTGTCTATCTACAGTCACTCCCATTCATTCATTCACTCAATCGTATTTATTGAGCGCTTACTGTGTGCAGAGCACTGTACTAAGCGCTTGGCAAGTACAAGTTGGCATGTTTTGTATTGTTGTCTGTCTCCCCCTTCTAGACAGTGAGCCCACTGTTGGGTAGGGACCGTCTCTATATGTTGCCAACTTGTACTTCCCAAGCGTTTAGTACAGTGCTCTGCACAGTAAGTGCTCAATAAATACGACTGAATGAATGAAAGTGGCGGAGCCGGAATTTGAACCCATGACCTCCGACTCCAAAGCCCACGCTATTTCCACTGAGCCACGCTGCGCCTTACCTCCTTCCCCTCCCCACAGCACCTGTATATATGTATATATGTTTGTACGTATGTTACTCTATTTTACTTGTACATATTTATTCTATTTATTTTATTTTGCTAATATGTTTTGTTTTGCTACCTACCCCTCCTAATAATAATAACAATGGCATTTATTAAGCGCTTACTATGTGCAAGGCACTGTTCTAAGCACTGGGGCGGTTACAAGATGATCAGGTTGTCCCATGGAGGGGCTCACAGTCAGTCCCCATTTTACAGATGGGGGAACTGAGGCCCAGAGAAGTTAAGTGACTTGCCCAAAGTCACACAGCTGACAAATGGCAGAGCTGGCATTTGAACCCATGATCTCTGACTCCAAAACCCACGCTTTTTCCACTGAGCCACGCTGTGCCTTACCTCCTTTCCCTCCCCACAGCACCTGTATATATGTTTGTACATATTTATTACTCTATTTTACTTGTACATATCTATTCTATTTATTTTATTTTACTAATATGTTTTGTTGTCTGTCTCCCCCTTCTAGACTGTGAGCCCACGGTTGGGAGGGACCGTCTCTATATGTTGCCAACTTGTACTTCCCAAGCGCTCAGTCCAGTGCTCTGCACACAGTAAGCGCTCAATAAATACAATTGAATGAATGAATGACTGAGACCGTGATCCCGTTGTTGGGTAGGGACCGTCTCTGTATGTTGCCGACTTGTCTTTCCCAAGCTTAGTGCAGTGCTCTGCACACAGTCAGCGCTCAATCAATACGATTGAATGAATGAATGGCTAGGGACCGCCTCTATGTTGTCGACTTGAACTTCCCCAAGCGCTTACTCCAGTGCTCTGCACCCAGTCAGCGCTCAATAAATACGATTGAATGAATGAATGGCTAGGGACCGCCTCTATGTTGTCGACTTGAACTTCCCCAAGCGCTTACTCCAGTGCTCTGCACCCAGTAAGTGCTCAATAAATACGATTGAATGAATGAATGGTTAGGGACCGTCTCTATGTTGCCTTGTACTTACCCAAGAGCTTAGTGCAGTGCTCTGCACACAGTCAGCGCTCAATAAATACGATTAAATGAATGAATGAATGGCTAAGGACCGTCTCTATTTTGCCGACTTGAACTTCCCCAAGCGCGTAGTGCAGTGCTCTGCACACAGTCAGCGCTCCATAAATACGATTGAATGAATGAATGGCCAGGGACCGTCTCTATGTTGCCGACTTGTACTTCCCCAAGTGCTTAGTCCAGTGCTCTGCACACAGTCAGCGCTCAATAAATATGACTGAATGAATAAATGGTTAGGGACTGTCTCTATGCTGCCGATTTGTACTTCCCCAAGCGCTTAGTGCAGTGCTCTGCACACAGTCAGCGCTCAATAAATACGATTAAATGAATGAATGAATGGCTAAGGACCGTCTCTATTTTGCCGACTTGAACTTCCCCAAGCGCGTAGTGCAGTGCTCTGCACACAGTCAGCGCTCAATAAATACGATTAAATGAATGAATGAATGGCTAAGGACCGTCTCTATGTTGCCGACTTGAACTTCCCCAAGCGCTTGGTGCAGTGCTCTGCACACAGTCAGCGCTCAATAAATACGACTGAATGAATGAATGGGTAGGGACCGTCTCTATGTTGCCGACTTAGTCCAGTGCTCTGCACACAGGAAGAACTCAATAAATACGATTAAATGAATGAATGGGTTGGAACCGTCACTATATGTTGCCGACTTGACCTTCCCCAAGCGCTTAGTGCAGTGCTCTGCACACAGTCAGCGCTCAATAAATACGATTGAATGAATGAATGGCTAGGGACCGTCTCTATGTTGCCGACTTGACTCAATCAATCGTATTTATTGAGCGCTTACTGTGTGCAGAGCACTGGACTAAGCGCTTGGGAAGTACAAGTCGACAACCCATAGAGACAGGGAACATAGAGACAGTGAACAGTGACTTGTACTTCCCCAAGCGCTTAGTGCAGTGCTCTGCACACAGTCAGCGCTCAGTAAATACGACTGAATGAATGAATGGGTAGGGACCGCCTCTATGTTGCCGACCTGTCTTTCCCAAGCGCTTAGTGCAGTGCTCTGCACACAGTCAGCGCTCAATAAATACGACTGAATGAATGAATGGGTAGGGACCGCCTCTATGTTGCCGACTTGTGTTTCCCAAGCGCTTAGTGCAGTGCTCTGCACACAGTCAGCGCTCAATAAATACGATTAAATGAATGAATGAATGGCTAAGGACTGTCTCTATTTTGCCGACTTGAACTTCCCCAGGCGCTTAGTGCAGTGCTCTGCACATAGTCAGCGCTCAATAAATACGACTGAATGAATGAATGAATGGGTAGGGACCGTCTCTATGTTGCCGACTTGTACCTGCCCAAGCGCTTAGTGCAGTGCTCTGCACACAGTAAGCGCTCAATAAATACGATTAAATGAATGAATGAATGGCTAAGGACCGTCTCTATGTTGCCGACTTGTACTTCCCCAAGCGCTTAGTGCAGTGCTCTGCACACAGTCAGCGCTCAATAAATACGACTGAATGAATGAATGAATGGGTAGGGACCGTCTCTATGTTGCCGACTTGTACCTGCCCAAGCGCTTAGCGCAGTGCTCTGCACACAGTCAGCGCTCAATCAATACGATTGAATGAATGAATGAATAGGGCGGGAGGGGGGGCGCCTCTGCCTCGCCCCCGGCGCATGCGCAGGCCTCGCCCCCGGCGCATGCGCAGGCCTCGCCCCCGGCGCATGCGCAGGCCTCGCCCCCGGCGCATGCGCAGGCCTCGCCCCCGGCGCATGCGCAGGCCTCCCGCCACCGGAAATGGCCGAGGCCCCAATGGCGGCCCCGAGCCTGTGAGGGCTTCGGTCCCCGCTTGGAAACGAAAAAGTCCCGGGAAGAAGGGAGGGAGGGGAGGTACCTGACGCCGAGGCCGTCCGACGGTGATGGTGGGGGCTCCCGGGAACGGAAGGGAAAGGCAGCCCACCCCAAGGCGGCGGTGGCGGCCCCTCAGGGTAAGCGGAAGGGACGCTGCTCTCTTCTCCCTGAGGCGCCCCCCAGCCCGTCAGTGCGCATGCGCCCCCGGGAGAGCAGGGGGCGGGGCCGCCCGGCCTCGCGACGGAAGCCGGCTTGGGACAGATTCATTCGTTCCTTCCTTCCTTCATTCATTCACTCATCGTGTTTATTGAGGGTTTACTGGGTGCAATCAATCAATCGTATTTATTGAGCGCTTACTGGGTGCAGTCATCAATCAGTCGTATTTATTGAGCGCTTACTGGGTGCAATCATCAATCAATCGTATTTATTGAGCCATTACTGGGTGCTTTTAGACTGTGAGCCCACTGTTGGGTAGGGACTGTCTCTATATGTTGCCAACTTGTCCTTCCCAAGCGCTTAGCATAGTGCTCTGCACACAGTAAACGCTCAATAAATACGATTGATTGATTGCACTCATCAATCAATCGTATTTATTGAGCGCTTACTGGGTGCAATCATCAATCAGTCGTATTTATTGAGCGCTTACTGGGTGCAATCATCAATCAGTCGTATTTATTGAGCGCTTACTGGGTGCAATCATCAATCAATCGTATTTATTGAGCGCTTACTGGGTGCTTTTAGACTGTGAACCCACTGTTGGGTAGGGACCGTCTCTGTATGTTGCCAACTTGTCCTTCCCAAGCGCTTAGCATAGTGCTCTGCACACAGTAAAAGCTCAATAAATACGTGATTGATTGATTGATTGATTGCAGTCATCAATCGTATTTATTGAGCGCTTACTGTGTGCAATCAATCAATCGTATTTATTGAGCGCTTACTGGGTGCAGTCATCAATCAGTCGTATTTATTGAGCGCTTACTGGGTGCAATCATCAATCAATCGTATTTATTGAGCGCTTACTGGGTGCTTTTAGACTGTGAACCCATTGTTGGGTAGGGACTGTCTCTATATGTTGCCAACTTGTCCTTCCCAAGCGCTTAGCATAGTGCTCTGCACACAGTAAACGCTCAATAAATACGATTGATTGATTGCACTCATCAATCAATCGTATTTATTGAGCGCTTACTGGGTGCAATCATCAATCAATCGTATTTATTGAGCGCTTACTGGGTGCAATCATCAATCAATCGTATTTATTGAGCGCTTACTGTGTGCAATCAATCAGTCGTATTTATTGAGCGCTTACTGCGTGCAATCATCAATCAATCGTATTTATTGAGCGCTAAAGGGTGCTTTTAGCCTGTGAGCCCACTGTTGGGTAGGGACTGTATATGTTGCCAACTTGTCCTTCCCAAGCGCTTAGTACAGTGCTCTGCACACAGTAAACGCTCAATAAATACGATTGGTTGATTGCACTCATCAATCAGTCGTATTTATTGAGCGCTTACTGTGTGCAATCAATCAATCGTATTTATTGAGCGCTTACTGGGTGCAGTCATCAATCAGTCGTATTTATTGAGCACTTACTGTGTGCAATCATCAATCAATCGTATTTATTGAGCGCTTACTGTGTGCGATCATCAATCAATCGTATTTATTGAGCACTTACTGCGTGCAATCATCAATCAATCGTATTTATTGAGCCATTACTGGGTGCTTTTAGACTGTGAGCCCACTGTTGGGTAGGGACCGTCTCTATATGTTGCCAACTTGTCCTTCCCAAGCGCTTAGTACAGTGCTCTGCACACAGTAAACGCTCAATAAATACGATTGATTGATTGCAGTCATCAATCAATCGTATTTATTGAGCGCTTACTGCATGCAATCGATCAATCGTATTTATTGAGCGGACGGGCCGCTCCGGACTCCTGCCCTCTTTACTTTATCCTTCCTTCCTCCTTTCCCATCTCCTTCCCTTCCCATCTCCTTCCCTCCTCCTTTCCCATCTCCTTCCCTTCTTCTTCCCCTCCTCCTTTCCCATCTCTTTTAGACCGTGACCCACTGTTGGGTAGGACCATCTCTATATGTTGCCAACTTGTACTTCCCAAGCGCTTAGTACAGTGCTCTGTACACAGTAAGCTCTCAATAAATACGATTGATTTTGATAATCAATCGTTATTTATTGAGCACTTACTGTGTGCAATCATCAATCAATCGTATTTATTGAGCGCTTACTGTGTGCAATCATCAATCAATCGTATTTGAGAGCTTACTGTGTGCAATCAATCAATTGTATTTATTGAGCGCTTACTGTGTGCAGTCATCAATCGTATTTATTGAGCGCTTACTGTGTGCAGTCAATCGTATTTATTGAGCGCTTACTGTGTGCAATCATCAATCAATCGTATTTGAGCGCTTACTGTGTGCAATGATCAATCAATCATATTTATTGAGCACTTACTGTGTGCAATCAATTGTATTTATTGAGCGCTTACTGTGTGCAATCAATCATATTTATTGAGTGCTTACTGTGTGCAATCAATCGTATTTATTGAGCGCTTACTGTGTGCAATCATCAATCAATCGTATTTATTGAGCATTTACTGTGTGTCATCAATCAATCGTATTTATTGAGCACTTACTGTGTGCTGAGCACTGTACTAAGCGCTTGGGAAGGACAAGTTGGCAACATATAGAGACGGTCCCTACCCAACAGTGGGCTCACAGTCTAGAAGGGGGAGACAGAGGAAAAAAAAAAAAAACCAAACATACTAACAAAATAAAATAAATAGAATAGATATGTACAAGTAAAATAAATAAATAAATAGATAAATTCCATAAACCGAGTTTCAATACGATGTTCAGGGCTGCGGATTAACCGATCACATGTGTTGTGGGTAACCGAATGTACTGTCTGACCCATTTAAGGCGCCACGTCCGACACCAAGAGGCATTATTCCAATTTTTGATTTTAGATTTTTCAGGGGATGGTGGGAGCGCAGTGCTTTACACGGTAAAGATCCGGCGCTTAGAGCAGTGCCCAGCGCTTAGAACAGTGCTTTGCACGTAACAAGCACTTAAATACCATCATTATTAGTACTATCTTTTAGACTGTGAGCCCCTTTTAGACTGTGAGCCCACTGTTGGGTAGGGACCGTCTCATTATTAGTATTATCTTTTAGACTGTGAGCCCCTTTTAGACTGTGAGCCCACTGTTGGGTAGGGACCGTCTCTGTATGTTGCCACCTTGTACTTCCCAAGCGCTTAGTACAGTGCTCTGCACACAGTAAGCGCTCAATAAATACGATTGATGATGATGATCATCGGTGCAGACAACATTTTGCTGAGACGGGCACAGAGATTTGGTGGAAAAGGGGTTGGGGGGAAATTTGCGCTTTTTTGATGTGCCCTAATTCCAACCTTTTCCAGACCCTTCTGAAAATACGGATAGAGTTTTTCGTGCTTAAGGAAAATAATTGTGCCCTCCCCCCGCCCCCCAAAAATGTAACTAATCACTGGGGACATGGATCGACACACCTCTTAAACGGTAAATATTAAAGATGACTTTAATAACGCAAACGAAACCGATGACTTAAGGTGGACAAATAATTTTATTTTGTGCATGCAAATACATGTCAAGTACTGCAAACTTTTTCCATCAATTTTCTCTCAAACACTGAAAACCAGGATGCTCTATTCTGTGAACAGCCAAAGCTAATATCTCTTTACTTCAGTGCTACAGCAAAAACACACAGAATTCACTCTTGCTAGTCAGTATCATCACAACCCTCATTGTTCCGTCTCTGCCCACCCCCCAGTACAGACCTTAGAGTCTAAACTTTCCCCCCTTTAATCCTAGTCCTATAGCACAAAAGGGAAACATTACAATTTGGAAATTCAAATTGAAATACACGGAATAGAATTTATTCCCATAGCTTTCCCTTTTCATTGTACAGAATTATTTTTAAATTATAGTTTTAAATAGAAGCTGAGTATATGCCTTAAAAATGAGCATTAAATCCATCTTAGAGATGGTGCCTGCTTTATACATGATGGGTGTACACCATCTTTAATTTCATTTACATTTCAATCGAACAATAGATTTGCAAAGAAAATGTCTAATACAGACGTAAAAATATTCACACTAGAGCTTCACAATCGGTTGTACAATTGACAAACAGGCCTCTTTTCCCGAACTTTCCAGCTAAGCTAATTTATAAAAATGTAATCAATGCAACAAGAAAAGACATTTTCTTTAATTTCCAGGGAAAAGAATATGCAATAAACAGTATAAATGCCGAAAGCAGATGCTGCAAGCTAACCACGATACTCCAAAAGTGGCTGTACAGTGGGTATGTGCAGTACAAATAAAAGCCACGTGTGTTGTATCACAACTACAGTATAATGTACTTGTTTGCCCAGCTAAGTGAATGCATGCACCTCCATGCCTTGGATTAACTGAGGCCTAACTCGGAAGAGATCGACGGGATATGTGCAAATGACTGGCCTGTTGGCAGTGCCCGCTGCAGCCAGTTGCCTACATTTTGCTGGTTCCTTTCACAGAAATGGGCCCATTTCGCGGGACGGAGGTGGGGAGGTTTCGGGGATGGTTGCCGAAATCGGGTCTCTGCTCACGCGTGGGAAATTTCCACGCTCTGCCCGTAAACCCTGCCGTTAGGTGTCTTGATTACCTGGCTCGTTCCCTTGCCAGTAACGAGGTGCCTGGCTGCCACCAGTTCCAAGGAATTCACTGCACATTTATACTGAAATGTGGATCATTTCATGAGCACATTTATTTGCATTGTGCCTGCAACCGGGGCCCCCGTATTAGAGGGGACGTTGCGACAAGCGATCCCACCAACATTACACGTTCAAGTAAGACCTGAGAAAACATTTCCAGGGAGTTTCTCACGTAGTCACATTCTATAACGTGACTTTTCCCTTTAATATTAATGCTATTAGCGACATTCTGCCTAAAAATGAACCCAAATAAGCAGGTAGGGGACTCTCAGGCACGGTGCTGAAAACGGACGCTGCGTCCGACACTGGTAATACAGTGCCACTCCCGATCCGATCTCTGCCATCAACAGAGTCAAAGGCAACATTACGTCAGTTTCAGAGGAAACTTGCCAAATGATTTCCTTTTAGGTTCCCCCAACCGCTGTGCGCCTCTCTTGTCCTAAAACTCACTCAGTGCATAAAACGAGGATATGCTTTATACTACACATCAACACAAACTTCTGGTTAAAAGTATATTAAATGCATGACGATACCAATTGTTTCACACCAATAAGAAGTCCCTTGTGCCCTCTCTCTCTCTCTTACACACACACACACACACACACACACACACACACACACACCAAGAATCACTGTCACTTGGTTTTATGAAAGCTAGCTTTGCTTGGAAATTTACCCTTTTCAAACTCGGCAACAAAATTCTGATCCAGGTTGGTACTGGAATCAAGACTCGACTGCAAAGACAACTCCGATCAGGATATTCCTAAGACTACCTGCTTGACTTTCTGAGCAAGATAACAAAGCAGTAAAGCACGGTGACCTACCTACCCACCCACCCACCCGAGAAATACGGCAACCTAGGCTAACTTTACTGCCGTTGCTACGGCCAAACTGTCTGTGGTACACGGAATCCGTGGTGGGGACAGGAAAAACCACCAGCCCACTCTCCGGATTGTCAATCTTTTCCTGATCGTTCCCTCAGCAGCACCGGTTGGCCAAGTTAAATGGGCCTGACCCCAGGCAACCCATGCAGACGAGTAACTGTGGGTCAGGTGGTAAATTAAGCTCCTAACAGACCAGGGTCACATCATCTGACCCTAGAAACACACTGGCTTGTTTCTAAGGGGACAAAGGACCGGAAATCATCTTCCCAAAAACGAACGGTCACACCTATTTTCTGGTCTATATGTATGTAGCTTTCTCATCATGGAGTTACTAGCCTCCCCTTTAAAGGGACAGCCGCGCGCTCTCTACTTTCCTCATAAAAGTTTGCGTAAAATCGACTCCTTTGCTTCACAGTAAGCACACCCACATTTACACACACAAAGGCTGCCACTTGAATAATTAAGGATTCAATACGGAATTCACCCAACACAGAATTGATTCCTATGGAATTGGTGAAGGAGAGTGAGTTTCTCTGGTTAGGAAGGTATCTTTTCATGAGGACCACCTGCTGCAAGACAAGCATATTTTAATACATCGGTTCTGAAACATACCAATAAGGTATATAACACTAATGAAAATGTAGTTTCACTGGACGAGAAGGCGAATATGTTAAGCAGCTTATCCCAACTCCCTTCAGCAGAGCGTAACCAAGTTTTAAAATTGCGATTTTAAAATTAAAAAGATTCGGTTAAATACACAAGATCAATTTATGTAATATATATTCACCCTCAGAACGTGCTGAAGATGTTGTGTAGTTCTGTTGCACAGAGGGTTCTTTTTCCCTGAGGGCGAGTAAGGAGCTCTCAAACTGTTAATAGGTCTCTATTTTTGTAATAAAATAGCCATTTAAAAATCTAAAAAAAAAAAATACATCACTTTCAACATGGAAGATCTCACTATTTTAAATAATCATGAAATAGACCTACTGATTTGCATATCCTTGTTGGAATGACATACAGCAAAGAAAGTACGTTGGAAGCATTTCAAATGTACTAAGCTCATATTTATAGAAAGGCTCTGATATAAATTATACAACAATCATGTTCCTGTAAATATCCTAGACTAATTTTTTATGTCGGAAATAAGTTAATGTAACACAAGTTCATTCCTGTTCCTACTCATATCATCTTACAAAGTGAAATAAATAAAATCTCTTCGCAGGGGATGGGGGGCACTGGCCATTGCAAGGAAGTACAGTATTAGCCAAAGGAAAACTACTGAAAGGCTACTGTGCTGTTTTAGCTACAAACATCTCCAAGCAGTTGAGTTTTAAATAAATGTGTAAGATCTTCCATACTGATACCAGAATATCAAAACTACCCCTTTGTTTGTCAGGTATATTTACAACATATCAGTCACTTTATGGACACGTTCATTAAGACGGGTATCAAACACCGGTATTTACTCATTCCTATCAACAAGCCTCAGGGAACTGTGAGCCCTACCTCTCCTACCCCCGCTTTCCCACCCCCCCACCCCCTCCCCACCCCCAGCCTCCCTGGAAATGTGCACAAAACTTTTTTTTTTTTTTATCAAAATCTTATCTGACACATTGCTGTGGTTTTGTAAAACAACTGAACAACTCAGATGACCATTAACATGATCCCGTTTAAGCATTCTGCTAGCAGGAAAAGCCCTTACATACAGTACACCTGGTGAAAGATCGGCTTGGCTTAAAATATTCCAGTACAATCGTCAGAGTAAACAACTTCACAGAAGTTAATAAAAACACAAAAGTAAAACACCTTAAAGAAACAGAAAAAATAACGGACGAGCTACGGATCACCAGGAAGGCATGCCCTGATTTTGTTCGCCAAATGGTGACTGAAAGTTTCAGCACTCAAAGAAGTAGGATATTGTCCCCGGATATTCCGAGGATGATTGGCTGGGTACAACTGTCAAACGATTTTTCAGTCACATTTTAGCAGGGCACAAATGATTCACGTTTTTCAGGATAACTGAAGATCAGGCCATGCTATATTGCTTTATGGTTCATGGTCTGAAACCAAACAGCCAGAGAGCGTAAAAGCCAAATGAAACCTGAACACGAAGTTATGCCGAACAATATTTAACCAGGATGATGCAACGAACATCCAAAACGAAATTAGTTTAAATTAAAAACCCAGCAATACCATCTTGTCAGTCAGTGCAAACACTACATACAGGGTTTTCACAACGAAGCCAAAAGCACCCGATTCTTTGCCAACTCATCAGATTCAGTAATATGCAGATAGGAACCTGCATGAAAAAAACTGCCATTATATTAGTGCATAATTGATCAAAATTGTTCAAAACGATTCTGCATATAACTTAAGAGAATTCCATTTCTCGTACATTAGCTGAAGGACTTAGGCACTTGGTTACATTGTTTTTACTTACTTCAACAAGTAGCCTGCATATAAATACCAACACTAATAAAGCAGAAATTATTCCTGAAAATAACAAACGTTTCAAATGCGACGGCAAAGCACCGCACCGCACTCCGACACAAAACGCAGCAGAGCAAAGCTAAAGTGTGTTAACCCTGTAAAAGTCTAAGGTAAGATCGCCTACCTTTCATCATTCTTCAAAAGACAAAAAAAAATCCATGCAGAGTTCCTTTACGAAAGATAAATAAAGCAGCTACAATGAGATGGAAACTCCTCTCAGTGAAGTACGAAAT
This sequence comes from Tachyglossus aculeatus, assembly GCF_015852505.1. Taxonomy (NCBI): domain Eukaryota; kingdom Metazoa; phylum Chordata; class Mammalia; order Monotremata; family Tachyglossidae; genus Tachyglossus; species Tachyglossus aculeatus. Next base: position 104,172,318 of record NC_052069.1, on the reverse strand, counting down.
AGAAACAAATAAGTTAGTTTACTTTCACTAGATGTATCATTGTAGGATCCTGCTAGTTTAATAAGTGAGTTGTTAATTTTCCACAGAAGCCATTTTACACAGGAATGGCTCAGTTACCGCACCGGATTGCTACAAACTCATAAAAAGCTGCTTTAAGCTTAAGTAAAATGTTGTCCAAATTCCAATCACTTCTGGAAAGTGAACGCGTTACCCTAGTAAAGTAAATTCATTTCGTCAGAATGCTAATGCAAGAGGGCCTGAAGTATCAAAGAGTCCACAGGAAATGGATGCCCCCGCTATCATTTTTTTTAAAAAAAATATACATTATATAATATATATTATATATATATATATATATAAAAAGCTAGTGTAAATGCTTTCTTGGGGTTGGTCACCAGCTTGTAAGACGAACTCTCAGCTGTTAACCATCTTGCCATTTGCAACGGGCTGTAAAAAGTCATTTTTGTCTTCGGACGGGATGTGAGCGGTTTTCAGCATGAGGCTGCCGACGCTGACTGCTGCGGCGACGGGCAGGCCGCCCGCGCTGCTCGTGGGCGCTGGGACTGCCTGGCTGAAGCAGGCCGTTACCGGCAGGATTGCTTTTGGCTCCTCCCTTAGAGAAACCGAGACAATGAAAGAGGTTAGGCTTTGTAGCTTTCTAAATGACCGGCGTTGTAGTACCAACGGGCCCGGGCTGAAGGAAACTGAGTCTGAGCAAGAAGCAGTAGGTTTCGTTCCGACTTTGCGGTCCTAAACAACAGGGCTCGGGGCTACACTGAGGAAGTGTCCCTTGACGGTCGGTGAAATTTGGGTTTCCCGGTTCATTCTCCCGAGCAGGGTTGCCGAGGGGCCAGACGACGAGAGGCCTGACGATGATACAAGTAGCACGGCTTGGTGGATAGGGCGTGGGCCCACCCAGAGGGACCTGGGTTCTAATCCCGGCTCTGCCGCATGCCTGCTGTGTGACCTTGGGCAAGTCACTTCTCAGGTACCTCATCTGTAAGATGGGGATTAAGAGCGTAAGCCCCACGTGGGACAGGGACTGCGTCCACCCTGATTAATTGGTATCTACTCCAGTGTTTGGCACGTAGTAAGAGCTTAACAAGTGTCATAATTATTATTACTACATAACATTTTGGCTCCAAGGGAGAGGAGAGGGGCTACCTACAGCTGCCCGCTCTCCAAAAAGCTGTGGGAACGAAACCCCATGGGGATATTATTCATCCCTCACACACCTAAAAAGTGGGTGCTTGAAATAAATGAAGTTTCTGATTTTCACTAAAATTTCCCACCACAACTGGTTCTTTTTAAAATCCAAACTGAGGAAAAACTATTGTCCTAATCATATCCAGCCTTAAGCAGTTCTCTCCATGAGCCCCCAAATTCAGAATCTGGATTTAATCCGTCTTTTTCCAGTGTTGGTGGTTTACCCCCACCGATGCTAAATTTCTCTCTAACACTCACAGAATCACATGATCTTCACCTAAACTTTGTCTCTTCTTCTCCACGGGTTCTTTCTGGTGCTGCTTAAGCGGGTGTCCGTTTTCCAAAGGCGTTCCATTCAGGAGCTGATCATTCTGAGAATTGATACCAAGATGAATATCCAGAATCTCCTAAAAGGAAATAAAGCTGCCTTTTAAATACAGGCTTCAGGTTCTCCGTTCCTTTTGGGCAGGAAGTAATTCCTGGCCGGTTGTTAGATGGAGAGTCAGTCCCTCTATAATGTGGGACTTGCGTTCGGCTTTAAGGAAAACTTACATCACACCGCTCACCCCATGCACTGTGGGCATGTACACAATATTGCCGACTTGGACTTCCCAAGCGCTCAGCACAGAGCTCTGCACACAGTAAGCAGTCAATAAATATGACTGAATGAATGAATGAATGAACCATTCCTTCTCACACTGCACTATAGCCAATCAATCATATTTATTGAGCGCTTACTGTGTGCACAGCACTGTACTAAGCACTTGGGAAGTACAAGTTGGCAACATATAGAGACAGTCCCTACCCAACAGTGGGCTGGAAGAACGTTCTCTTAATTCTGCCATAATGTGTGGATCATGACTGAACTGACACTACCTCTGAATTTCCTTTTCTTTTCTTGAGCGGGGGATTTCTGTTCTCCGCTGTACCCTCCCGAGCACTTAGAACAGTCTGCATGAAGCAGGTGCCCAATAAATCTATAAATCTCTGGGGAACTTGAGATTTGGTCCACGACTGATGGCCTAACATTCCAGACTTACCATACAAGTAATTTCTTCCTTCATGTCCTTGGGCCCTACAGGGGTATTGGGGGAAATCCGGACATCAGGCCTCTGTCCAGCAACAGTGCTTCTCCTTATCGACTCCTGTTTCCACGCCAACTGTTTCCGACTTTGAATGCCCTTCTTAAACTCCTAGTCCTCCTCTTCTCTTGCCCCTGATGACCTTATCATCAATCTCATCAACAAAATTGCAACCATCAGGAGTGAACTCCCTAAAATCTCCTGGGCACATGCCAGTGCCACCCCACCCCTGCCACCCATCCACTCTCATCCTTGCCAGCTGTCTCTCAAGGCATCACCCACCTCCTTTCAAAATCTAGCCCCTCTCTCTCCTCCTCTGTCCCAATCGCTTGGCACCTTATTAAATCACTTACCTTCTCCTCCTTCCTTCCCTCCCTGACCACCATCTTCAATGGTTCCTCCCTCTGTTTTCTCCTACCTGTTAAGTTTAATATCCATCTCTCCCACTCGACTGTTCATAAGCACCTTGAGGGCAGGGATGTCGACCTTCACTACTGTATTCTCCCAAGCACTTAGTACAGTGCTGTGCGCACGGAACAAGTTTGTTTAATACCACCGATGGAGTAAACAATTACGCTCTGTTTCATTTGAGAAATGAAACAAGATTTGTTGGGAAAACTTTTTCTTATTTTGTATCTGGGGAATTACACTTCCAAGGGGCTTCTCATGACCAGAGCAAACCTTCTCTGAAAAGACATCAATTTACACAACCTGGATGATTAAAACAGATAATCTTCCTTTGTGTCAGCCATATTTTCAGCTACATAATGGCCATTATATTGTTTTTATGACAAATTTGGATAACAGGTGTACTCTGGTATGCATCTGACCAAGCTCAACATACCAGTCAAGGGCTTCAGGCAAGTAAATTACCTTTCCACCCCTTCCTCTTTTCCTGGCAGCTTTCCTGGGCCTCCCCGCACCTCAGTCTTGCAAACTCCCCTTGCCTGCCCAGTTATCCCCATGGCTATTTTGAGAAAAAAAAAAAGAAAAAAGAAAAGAAAATCCCAAAAAACTTAGCCTGGCCACCACCCACGCTCCCCCTGGCCTAGCTCCAATAACCAGCCTGGCTTTTTTCTAGTTTTAACTTTCATTTTAGCTTACCCATCCCTCCCCATTTCCCGGCTTGCAGCTCCATTTCAACCAAAGTCACAGAGACGGGGACAGATTGTGGGGAGAGGGGACAAAAGAAGACCCTCTACTAGGCCTCCACCTGCCCCCTCCTGCTTCCCACCCTGCTCCATCCTCATTCCTGTCCCCACAGCTCTGGCCAAGGTAGAGAAGTGGGGTTAAAAGCTGGGAGAGGGCACACAGCGCTAACTGCTGCGGCCGAGGTAAAAATTCAAGCTTGTCCGGCAGTGAGTTAGCTAGTGGAGGACTTGAAAAACTTATAGTAGTAGTCGTAAAGATTTTTTTTTTTTAATCGGGACCCACTTAGTGCAATGCATTTACAGGTGGGGGAGAGAGGGGAAGAGTGCAGGGGGCATTGGGGTGACAAAGAATGACTTGTAATGACCTTGTAATATTCGACTTGGTCCTGGAATGGACCCTAATTTAACAGGTAGTAAATCTATGAGGAAAAAGTACACTAACAACCCCATTTTCAAGACACATGGGGATATACCTGTACATTCTAGGGAATGCATGACTCTTGTACTGTCCCCCCAAGTAGAAGGATTGAGGAGAAACAGGACCGCAAATCCCTGCTTCAACATTATTTATTCACACCCATCATCTTGGTTGAAGCTATATCACGTAACACTAGCTTTCCTCTCTTGTAACCCTTCACTGATCCACAATTCACAAACCTAGCTTACCCATCCTGAGCTTTATACCACTCCCAATTTTACCCCCTAACCATCCCTAGTTTTACCATCTAATAATCCACTATGGAGCTCTTTTCCAAAGGAGTGGCTAGGCTATAATGGAGACAGAGAAAGAGAGGAGGAAGGAAGGGAGGAGAAAGGAAAACTTACCCTCCCCAACCCCAGGATATATTGCTATTAGTGCCCAAAGGAAAAGTTCTGTAGTCTATTTTAATCCCCAAGAACCACAATATTAAAGTGATCTAAAATGGAAGATCACTGGAAAAGTTTCCAAAGGAAATGGGAACTGGGAGAATACTGAATAAAACAATTTCAATGTTTTATCATTTGTTTGGAAATTGTTTTTAAAAAGCATGCTGTGATCAATACTGAAACAATAAAAAGGAAGTGATCGAAAAGTGAGATGCACACGTGAAATCTAAATTTGGGTACGAAGATGAAGAAAAGTTAGGAAATCAAGCACTGTGAGGATAAGGTGGAGTTAATAGTAATAATAATAATAATAATAATGGCATTTATTAAGTGCTTATTATGTGCAAAGCACTGTTCTAAGCGCTGAGTTACAGCAAACCCTTAAAGGCCAATGTAAAAAAAAAAAAATCCTTTAGTTATAAAGGTCTCCAAATCTAAGCATACAAATGAAGAGGTACAACTTTTTCGATAAAGCAGAATGCCTCAACTGTCCAGACTTTCTAATGGCTGTACTTACTTCTATTTGTTCACCTTGTCCATCAGGTTCATCAGTATCAAGTGCTGAGAGCTCTAATTCAATATCTCGATCAGGTTTAGTATCGGTGGCATCTTCTGAATAGTCAGTCTGTAAATCAAACAAATACTGTCTCTGCCCACAAGCACCCGTATTTTTTTTTTTTCCTCACAATCACCCAGGTCAATAAATACAGAATTACAAAAAGGCTGGAGGAGAGGCATTTTGCACTGATTTTAGTCACTGGAGAATGTCGCAACAGTTACCCCCCAAAAAATAAAAGAGGAAGGACCTTTCCCACTATGCACTGAAATCGCCTCATTAAATTACAAAATGCGTTTCTTTTTTTACCTCGCCATTTCTCAATTCTATTTCCTTGTTTAGGAGATTTAAAGCAAGGTGTCCGCCTTCATCCAAGGAAGTCCACTTCTGTTGCATAGCTAATGCATTGGCCTCCCTCTGAAGTAGCAGTGAATTACTCTTTGCCTGGACAAGACAAGATATTCAGATAACTTCACCATTTAAATATACCTTAAGGATTCCGAATCGCATACCGACAAACCAGCTGGATACTGAAAAGAACTAAAAGTCCAGGTTCCCTCCATCTCTCCACTCATCCACCTGCTCCTCTCTGCTTCTTTATCTCTGTTTGGCTTGTCTTCTGCTAACAGTAGTAGAATCTTTACAGGCTCCTTCTTAGTCTACCTGCCTGCTCTGACACCTCTCTCGGCTAATTCTGTTTTGAGCTATGGCTCCAAGACAATCAGTGGTATTTACTGAGCACTTACTAGGTGCAGAGCACTGTACTAAGCACTTGGGAGAGTGCAACACAAAAGAATAAGCAGAAATGTTCCCTGCCCATAACGAGCTTACAGTCCAGAGCGGGAAGCAGACACTAATATGAGGAAACGGAAAGTGTCAACAAGGGCTTTGGCCTACTTAACTAGAAGCATAGTATCAATGGAATTGAGTACTTACTGTGTTCAAAGCACTGTACTAAGCGCTTGGGAAACATAAGTAGACACGCTGGTAGGCAGTATAATTAATCTTACCTGCTGCAGTTCAACGCTCAGCAGATCTCCAGTACTGGAATGCTTTCTCTGACCAGACAAATCGGTAATTATAAATCTTTCCCTTTAAAGAGAAAGAATAATACGTTTCCTTACACACATTTTCAGGGGAAAATGAAACTACAGAACTACTCTGGATTTAAGAACGGTGATGTAATTCAAAAATACTGAAATCCGGATCCCAATCCTGATTGTGGAAGAGGAAAGAGCTGCTTCAGGCTACAGAGGGATGGGCTTGTGTGCTCCTATTGTGAGGCAGCAGGAGGCCTGGGAGGCCATTGGTGCTGGGAAGCAATTCTCCAATGGCACCGGATTAAAAACTTGGCTCAGGGAAAGGATTTGGAAGGGACTATTCTCCACGACTTCTTCAGAGCTACAATGGGATAAATGAATTCAATTTTTCATTCACTGTACCTAACTAAAAAAAAAAAAAAAAATCATGTATCCATAGAACATCTTTTGGGGAAACTGGCTCCAAATATTTTGTTGGAATTTGTACTGTGAACACACACGCCTACATGCCCTTTACGTTCTACAACACAGGACCAAAAAATTTAGTAGAAAAGTAGTCATACCGTTCGATATAGTGGGCTGACGAGGTGGAATCGGCGCCGTAAGAACTCCACCGCGAATCAACAGCATTGACGTACGGGACGTAATCTGCGGAAACGTGGAGCGATTTATTAGGGCAAGCAATTCAATCATCTGTAATTAACTGAAGGGATCAGAACAAGGGGGGTGCGGAACCAGAAAGCCGCTGGCGGTTTTCAGTATTACCTGAGACACTGATGGGCTTAGTTGTACTTCCTTGGGAAGCAGTGGCCTGAATAGGGTCTGTGGTGTGGTAACCTGTGCGGGATGACCTGGAAATTGCACCCCACTTAGAGATGATAGGCCCGTCACTGAAGGGGATTATAGGGTCTTCCTCTTTTGCCCTTCTCTGAGTTTCAAATAAATGCACTCTTCTCTTCACATCTCCACTGTCCAGATCCTGACCGTTCCGGGGTCGGGGACAAAACAAAAAGAAAAGCAAAAACACTAAAACGAGAGGTTCCCGTAAATTCCTTCAGTCACTGAACACTTCCCAAAAAGGCAATTGAACGTTAGCTTCGGCTTATGTGGACGAGTCCACATCTTCTCGATGCCTCAATGCAAGTTAAATGAACCGAGCTCCTAAACCCGGTGTACTCCCCCGCCACTTCACAGCATGTATGCAATACATCCTTAAATAGTGTTGCTCACCCCTACCAATTACTTATTTTGCTGCTTGTCTCCCCAGCTAGATTGTAAGCTCCTTTAGAGCAGGGATCATGACCATTAACTCTACTGAACTCTCCCATGGGCTTAATACAGTGCTATGCACAGAGTAAGAAGTCAGTACATATTACTGGTTGACTGACTGATATTTCAAGCCTCGATGAATAGAAGCCTGGGTTTTTAACAGACGGGTTTACTCGGAAATAAAATGAAAAGAAAGCATGTTCTTAAATGAGAGTCAGCATGCACTACCTCCCCCAAATCATACCATGAGCACAGCATTTGAATTGGCAATTACATCCTTGGGCTCTGAATCAATGGCATTCATACAGGAGCCGATAGTTCCACAGGACCAGGGTGAATAATGGGAAAGATGATCTTCCTCAAATTTAGTACCACGCAAATCACTTACGTTCTCAGAGAACTAGTTAAAAAAACAAGAGCAGAGTCGACCCTTAAGAAAGTCATACTTCACAAGCAGTACGGTGGGCTTCAGTTCAGTGAATTTTAGTAATTAACCATCACTTTTTTTTCCATAAAATGGAAGTGGCCAGAAACAGTTCTTGAGCAATTTAATGTGTCACTTATGACTAGAAAAAAAGGTTCTCTTCTTTCTCCACCAAATTCTTTTTTTTTTCTCCCCCCCAGAGGCTCATACTGTAAAACTGGCCTTACACTTGTCAAGAAAACATCTGATTTTAAAGTTGTACGATATACCTTCCTAACACAACCATCCTGAAAGGAAAATATTTTCCTGAGGACAACCGCCATTTTTGATGCCAAAATATGATACCTTTTGATACAATTCATATCAATCAAATCGCATTTATTGAGCGCTTACTGTGTGCAGAGCACTGTACTAAGCGCTTGGGAAGTACAAGTTGGCAACATATGAATATTTACTCACCTACATATTTAATTTTTCCTTTCTCTGCCCTATATATATAGTATTTTGTGTCTCTCCAACCAGCTAGAGTGTAAGCTCTTTGATGGCAGGGAGCTGATCACTCAAACTGTTGCACTCTCCCAAGTGTTTAGGACGGTGCTTGCAAACCGTAGCTGCTCCATACATATTAGTGATTGATTATTAAGTGTCTACTACACTGTAAGCTCTTTGTGGGAGGGAACGTGTCTACCAACTCTGCTACACTGTACTCTCTGAAGGGCTAGGTACAGTGCTCTGCACTCAGTAAACAATCAATAAATACAAATGATTGATTACCCTATTCCAAAGCACTGGGCTAAATGTTGGGGATGGAGACAAGATGATCAGATCAGATCAGATCAAGTTCCCATTCACCCCTGGGTTCGCAGTTAAAGAGGCAGGGAGAGCAGGTATCACGTCTCTTTGTAACCTCCCCAGCGCTTAGAACAGTGCTTTGCACAGAGTAAACGCTTAATAAATACCATTTTTATTATTATTATTATTATTTTACAGTTGAAGAACCTGAGGCCCCGAAAGGTTAAGTGACTTGCCCAAGGTCACACAAAAGGATGCTGGCAGAACTGGGATGAGAACCCAGGTTTCCTGACTCCAAGTCTCTCACTCTTTCCACTGAGCCATACTGCTGTCTCTAATTATGATACATTAACTCCTCATTCCAGATCTTAAATTGACCGATTGGTGGATATGCCCTAAAAAGCAAGAGCTAGAAACTTAGGAGTAAAAATAATTTTTTCGAACAGCAATTTTTATAGCTCCTCTAGCTACGGAAACGACATTGCTGGGCTTCATATGTGACAGTTATGTTCCTGGGAAGGAACACAACTTCTGCTGCTACGTACAATTAGCGGTGCCAACTTTTCATCTCGAGCTGGGGAATGGAGTTTTAAGGGGTGAGGCTGTGGAGGTGGAGCTCTGAGGCAACGGAGGTAGAAGTGGTGGAGGGAAAGGTGGGGAGAGGGGCGGCGGGAATGGAAGAGGGAGGGAGGGGAGGGGAGAGGAAAAGGGGAAGGAAGGGGAAATAAAAGGAAGGACACTTTCTTCTCCATCACCTCACCTCAGGCAGTGGGGTTAGATGCCAGCAGCTCCCTTTACCCCCGCTCCACATTCACCTTACTGTTTCCCTCACCCCCGACCCTAAAAGCGTGTCTCACGTCTGGGACCACACGAGTCTTACACCGGGACAGCCGTTATGCAGCCGGAACTCTGACTCACATCGCCAGGGACCCGGCCTGCAGTTCTCCTGCAGCGACTCTACGCCGTACCCGGCTTCTGCCAGGAAGACCCCAGCTCCTACTGCGGAGACCCCGTTCCCCATCTGCACTGCACTGACCCCAGCCCACGTCCAGTCCCTGTTCATGCCACGGAGACCCGCGGCCCCGCGGGCGCCGTGAGAACCCCAGTTCCCACGAGCACTCCTGGCCCCAGCTGGCAAGAGGTGAAGCCACCATCCTGTTTCTTCCTCCGACTGTTTTACAAATCCAAAGGGAGGGCAGGCTACGTATGCTCGCCTTTCTGCCTGGGAAACTGTGGTCCGGGCCTTGGAGTACGACCGAAAAGGCTAGGCCAGAAATTTCCACTCTAGATAGTCCTCGTTTAAATTCATGCCCGTGAGCCAGTGATGAAACATCTTACCTCTGTGCGAAAGTCTACACTGAAGAGAGGAGAAGGTGGTGTTGGAGACTGAGTGGCCATAGGGAGAGCCGATGAAACAAGAGGTGCTTTCTGAGTGTGGTATTGGGTCCACTGCTCCGGTTTCCGTCTTAACTGCTCATCGTAACCGGTCTTTAAGTGGCTACAAGATTCCTGGAGGGAAAAAAGTAGCACTCTTGGTACCTTAAAAATTAAGGACTACACTTTAAAAAAAAAAATGACACTTGTTAAGTGCTTTATTACAAGCCAGACGCTGTATTATGCGCTGGGGTTGATAAGAGGTTAGGGACCGTCTCTATATGTTGCCAACTTGTACTTCCCAAGCGCTTAGTACAGTGCTCTGCACACAGTAAGTGCTCAATAAATACGATTGAATGAATAAGAGATAATCAGGTTGGACACTGTCCCTGTCCCACATGGGGCTCACAGTCTAAGTAGGAGGGTGTAGGATTCAATCCCCATTTTACAGATGAAGTAACTGAGCCACAGGAAAATTAAGTGACTTGCCCAGGGTCACCCAAGGGACAAACGGCAGAGCCAGGATAAGAACCCAGGTCCTTTTACTCCCAGGCCCGTGCGCTCAACACTAGGCCACGCGGCTTAGCTTCTAATGAACAGTAACAGGACTAATGTATTAATAATAATGGTGGCATTTGTTAAGCGCTTACTATGTGCAAAGCACAGTTCTAAGCGCTGGGGAGGATACAAGGTGGTCAGGTTGTCCCACGTGGGGCTCACGGTCTTAATCCCCATTTTACGGATGAGGGAACTGAGGCAGAGAGAAGTGAAGTGACTGGCCCAAAGTCACACAGCTGACAAGCGGCGGAGCCGGGATTAGAACCTATGACCTCTGACAACCAAGACTGGGCTCTTTCCACTGAGCCACGCTGCTTCCCATGATGACGATGGTATTCGTCAAGCGCTTATCATGTGCCGAGCACCGCACTAAGCACTGGGGCAGATATGAGATCATCAAGGTAATATTAATGCCTATATTAAGACAGAGAAAGTACACTACCTTGTAGAACAAAAAAGAGGATAGGGCCTCAAATGTTCCACACACCTAAAACTGTCGTAAACGCAGAGGCTCTCGTTCCCTGTCGGCACTCCACCGCAGAGTCCGGAAGGTTTAGGGCTCGCCCTTCCCGTTGCTACTTACCCTCGGCAAAGGCACAGCCGTCCTCGGCTCGCCTGGTGGCTGACAAGCCATCGAGTAATATCCGTCCAAAGAGTTATACCTCTCCCGCAATGACGTCTGATAGACAGACGAATGCATCACATCCATGGGCGGTAAGGAATTGCTCCTAATAATGTCATCGCGGTGATACATTGGTGGACGCCAGATGCGTCTGCTGTCGTAGACGGGCGCGTACATTCCAGAAGGTACTGGGGGAACCGGTCCATACGGCTGCGGAGGAGGAGGTTGGTAAGGAGAAGAATTCACTCGATCTCGAGGGGGAAATGTACTGTAATGATCGGCATATGGCACGGAAGCAGGTGGGAGGGAGGATTCTGGAACATTATTGGACCTCACAAAGCGAGGAACACAGGGAGCCACACCAGCTGGTACCGTTGGAGGTGGTGGGTAGTATCCTTGAAAATCGGAAAGAGGTATATTTAATGTGGGCTCAGTACTAGCCAGAATCGTAATGGTTTAAGTTGTAAGCAGCACTCAGTCAATTCGAAAGAGTCTAACAGGCACGGTTTCCTCCATCTGAACACTAACCTCATACCTCCCCTGTTCGGCACCGCGGCTACAAGCTCACGTTATCACACCCCCACATGGAAACAGCTGACATTCTATCCCTTGCCAAATCACTACTTCAAGACGCGAACCACATTTACTAGCATCTTCCAGTTTTTCAGCCTGCGGGCCAATTTATTCTCCATGATCTCTGAGACCACGTGTATTAGATGACTGTGTAAGAAACCTGTGGCCTTCGTAAACGGTTTTAAATAAGAAAAATTCACTATAAATACCGACGACCTAAATTCCTAAATCTATTCTGCTTTCACGCCTAACTTTCAGGTGCATTCTGGATTTAGGTCTTTTTTTTTTTTCCTTGAGACGCTCAAATACATGACTTTTAAATCCCCGTAATTTACTCAAATTAGGCAGAGAATCCCTCTGAATAAACTAATAGTGCTTTTTCTATTCCATATTCAAATGGTTGCAGAAGGAATTCATCTCTATACCCAGACTGGGGACTACAAGGAAGACATAAATGTTGCTTGAGGCTTCAAAGACCTCAAATTTTCCCCAGTATAACTCCCATAGCACACGGGATGGATGGATGGATAATTCAACCGGCAACCCATAAACAATTTAGACTGATAATTTAGTAGCTACTTTTAGAAATAGCTACTGCACTCAGAAAAGAAACAGATACTGCACTCGGAAAAGAACTACATATCTGAAACATTCCAGTGCAAATTTCGGGCTCCGCATTAAATTGGCTCCCCAGTTACTCACCTGTCTGTGGGTACTGGGGGACTTCAAAGGATATCTGGGTCCTTGGATCTTGAAAGTAATGAATGTTTTCAGAATGCTGCGGATACACTGGTAGTCTGGTTATAAAAGGGCTCGACTTTGGAGGTACAGAATTCATCTCTGTTCCGACACTCGGGGGCCCGGCTGAGGTAGCTGCTACGTTACTTACAGGAGTCTTGGTGGGGGAACCAATTTTGCTGGAGGCGGAGGAGGAAAGACACCACAAAGGAAGACGATCAGTCCTTGAATCTCTCAGGAGGAATCTTTGCATAATTTCAGTTGTGAAGACAATCGGAAAAACCCCACCAAAGGACAATTCTACTTGGGCCAAAAAGGCCCTGGGTTCCAAATCTGCCACTCCACTGGGCCAATGCAAAGACTAGCAGCGCAAACCACGCCAACAGTCCCAGCCGGAGAACAATTCGTTTCCCTGAATTTTTCACCGTCCTCTGAGAGGAAGGCCTACTGAGAGGTAGGTCTTCTGAACGGGAAATCTTCGTTGAAAAGCTCACCGGGCCCAGCAGCGTGGAAGACAGTACTCCTGAAAGCAAAGCTTCTTTGGGACAGAGAAGAGACACTACACTGTGTTGTACTTTCCCAGATACTTAGTACAGTGCTCTGCACACAGTGAGTGCTCAATAAATACCATTGATGATTTACTCCTTGAAGTGTCATTCTTCCACGTTAGTCTAGCAATTTATCTATCTTGGGCAAAGCCATCATTTGGTAGCACGATGTTAAACTAAAGTCTCCTGAAATTACAACTGCATATAATGGCTCTTCTAACTCACAAAGACTGGAATCGAGGGCAGTTACCAGCCCAGCCAAGCCTTTCACTCTGAGAACTAGAACAGTGAATCCAGGATTAAGAACAAACAATATCCCAGCTGGATTACGGGGTTCCGTATCAAGCTCTACTAAACCTGAGGATGCAAAGATGGGCACGATTCCACTTGTAGCGTGGAATCTGGGCAAATTCTTCCTTCTTGGAGCAGCTCTGTGCATTCATTCAATTGTATTCATTGAGTGCTTACTATGTGCAGAGCACTGTACTAAGTGCTTCAAAAAATCAAATACGAAGTGGGGTAGGGGCTAATAAATTCAAGATTATGCTTCCTGCTTGCAATTTATATTTGAGGAGCATGTCGATCCGCCGCACAATGCAAGTGAAGGCCATAAGGAAATCAATTAACCCTTCCTTCTGTTTAATTCAGGACACCAAATTCATTGCATTAAAAAATACCTCTCATTAACCCCCTTTATTTTTAATTTTTAAAGCACTGTTGCTCTGCACATACCCTGGGAAAGGTTAATTTAATTGAAACTCAAAACGCTAGACAGGCTCACAGCCCAACACAACCCCATTGCTATTCATTAAGGTAACTAACGTTTTGCATTCCCCCGCTAAGAAACCTCTCTTTTGGTAAAGAAACCCAAGTGGAGCACCCAATTTCTAACATGCATTAATGTAGAAGGTAATGCTCAGTGAAGATAATTATTCTAGGAGCTGAGTAAGGTCAGAGCATTTGTGAGGTATTACATGATGGTACTAAGGACTCAAGAATTGGAAGAAGTAAAGGCAAATCTATTGTCTAAGGGCATTATCCCAGGTATTAGACCAAGGTTACAAATCGAATCATCTCCTATGGCCACCAACAGAAATACTCTATTTTCTTATGGAAAGTCTCAATTTTCAGGCATATAATTAAGTTCTTGTTTGCCTACAGACCTTCAACTTACAACCACAGTGTCATCTGCCAAAAGGGCATCAATTCAAAACCAATTTAAAAATGTTAAAATGTCATTCGCCTAATTTTCAGAAAAGGAGCACCCAAAAAAAGTTACGTGGCCAAAACAGCAGCCGAGACAAAACAATCTTTTGTGTTTTACAGCTGTAGGGAGGTTTCACTAATAAGTGAGTGTAAGATCTTAGTAAAATTAACAATCAACCCACCAAGGTAATTTACTCAGTGCCTTCAGAGCCCTGGCCTAAGCACTTGGGAGAAACAATAGAGTAAAAAGGCACGTTTACTATCCAATGGGGAAGACAGACGTAAAAATAATTTAAGGACAGGAGAAAGAAGGTAAAGGGGATATGTTAAAATACACCAGTGGTTGGGTGGCTGATGTAGTTGTTGCGGGGAGGGGAAGGGGATAATAAACAGTGGAGAGAGATTAATTAGGAAAGGCCTCTTAGGTAAACAGATTGCAGTTTCCCAATCTGTTTCCATCTACCTCACAGGTAGGTCTTATATATAGTGCATTAAGCTCCGGGAAAGTGTAGTATAAAGCGTAATGTAGTGCACATCAGCTCTCCCAAAACGTGCTCTTTCATTATACGTTTTACACAGAATGCTTTAGGGGCATCGGGGAACATTTTTCTGACAACACACCTGTCTGGACAGAAGGCAATGCAATGTTGGTTGAAGTATCTCTATGTGAGTTTTCCTTAATCTAATGGTTCTTCAACAACATAACGCCTGTTAGATTGGAGAACTGACTCCATATATCTTAGAACTAAAGTTTTAACTCAGATATACGCATCCCAAGGAATATGTGTGCTTAACAAATCTAGCAAATCACACCCGCCGCTAAGAATGTGAATACACAAACAGGAATTTTAGTCTCATCGAATACCCACTTTTCGGAAACAGGTTCTGTAGGAGACCCAGAGACACCTTGCCCATTTGTTCCAACCTTTCCCACTTTCTTCACATTCTCCAAAGCTCTTAGGGTGGTGTCAGTGCCACGGGGGATTAACTGGGAGACGCCACTTTCGGTACTTGAAATTCCATTTGTGCTTGGGATGATTTTCCCCGATGTCTCTGTACTTCCTATGACAGGGATGACATTTGCGGCTGTTGTGGTGACAGTGCTGTTCACACCAACTTTACTTAAGAGAGGAAATGTTCTCACAGTCGCACTGATCTTTTTGTTCCTTAATCGATATCTGAGTAAGACAAATGCAATAAACACTTGATCAAGTGTTACTGTGACGGAAGAATTTAAAAAGGGAGGAAAGTGCATTAAAAGGAATACAATAATTACTACTCTCTCCAAACAGCAGCGCACGCTGCATGTAAAACTAAACTTTTACATCCTCGCTTCATCTTGTGGGAAAAGGAATGCAATTTGGGGACATATTCAGTTCTGCCAGAATGCATCATATGGCTAGAATATGATGGCAGAGTTAGGAAACAGTCTTCTGACAACACATGCCTGCGTGGACACGGCATGGCATAGTGCTGGAAGAAACAGCTGTGCACATGCACACATCACCAACCACTGCGAATACAATGATGCAAATTGTTTTGGTAACAATTCAACCCCTTGTCATCAGATTTGACCTGAACTCAAGCCTCAGAGATAATGCTTTCTTCTATATACCTGTATATATGTGTATATGAGCCCATTGTTGGGTAGGGACCGTCTCTATATGTTGCCAACTTGTACTTCCCAAGCGCTTAGTACAGTGCTCTGCACACAGTAAGCGCTCAATAAATATGATTGAATGAATATGTTTGTACATATTTATTACTCTATTTATTTTACTTGTACATATCTATTCTATTTATTTTATTTTGTTAATATGTTTGGTTTTGTTCTCTGTCTCCCCCTTCTAGACTGTGAGCCCACTGTTGGGTAGGGACCGCCTCTATATGTTGCCAACTTGTACTTCCCAAGTGCTTAGTACAGTGCTCTGCACACAGTAAGCGCTCAATAAATACGATTGAATGAATGAATGAATGGGAGAAAAGTGCTAAAAATGTTGCTATCATTAAGCTCAATCAATCTTTATCCCTCAACAGCAGAATCCCCTACTCTAAAGATTCTGACGGAGCCCCTAGCAAAGTGAGGTGGTAAAGCATGATAAAAGAAACTGAAAACAGGACGGTTACAACAGAGCCCCTACACTCCTCTAGACTGGAACCTTGCTGTGGGCAGGGAATGTGCCTATCAACTCTATTAAATTGTACTCTCCCAAGTGTTACGTAAGTGCTCAATAAATATGACATACAAAATCGCAAATACCAAACTATCGTATGTCAGATTTTCTCCTCTCTGCAATGGCAATCAGGCAGTCGATGGTAATTTTTCAGTGTTTACACTGCTGAGTGGTGGGGAAGTTTGCAACTGAGCAGGCATGAGCCCTGCCCTCAAGAAATTTCTAATCTACCAGGCAAGAATAAAGATTTTTGATTCAATGAACGTGCACGCAAAGTTCCGCCCATCGTTTTTAAGGGGCTTACACCTTAAGGCATATTTATTTATTTTATTATTTATTTTTAAACATATTTATTACTCTATTTATTTATTTATTTATTTATTTATTTTACTTGTACATTTCTATCCTACTTATTTTATTTTGTTGGTATGTTTGGTTCTGTTCTCTGTCTCCCCCTTTTAGACTGTGAGCCCACTGTTGGGTAGGGACTGTCTCTATGTGATGCCAATTTGTACTTCCCAAGCGCTTAGTACAGTGCTCTGCACATAGTAAGCGCTCAATAAATACGATTGATTGATTGATTGATTAAGGCAGATTGACAAGTCAACAAAATGACTTCACCACCACCCTTACTGGAGTTCAATGGAGGGTGAACTTGATCATCGAATGTCCTTTGTGTTCGGATGAGCAAAAGAGGGCTAGAAAACCAAAGAGCTGTTTTGCAGTTCCTGGGATCTAAAATGAAATTACGCCCGCTTTACACTAATTACCAAAACTAAAACTATAATGCATCCAATTGCTCTCTAATGTGGGGGTTGTGTCCTTGGCAAAACCCTGTCTGTGTGAAGCTTGCATTGTAGTACCTACCAACTGGCTCCAACGCCATATGCCTGCACCAGCATGGCATGCTGTATACAAAAAGGCTCAAACCGTAGGGCAAATACGCTTATCTCCCTAACAGCGTTCCAGCCAAAACACATGGCGACACCACCACAGCATGCACGCTGCACACTTGCAAAAGCTCAGGCAGTATATCCCACAGGAAATTAACTGATAATACGTACTTTTCAAGCTCCTCCTGAGAATGAGCAAATGTACAATTTGTTCCGCGAGGACACCCTCCCTGCTGGCGTAGATCTCGGCACATACTCGTTTTGTATTTGCTGTTTGGCTGAGGCTAAAATAGAAAAAAGAAAAATTATTACACTTAAAATGTCAACGCATTATAGAGTTTTTAAAAAGATTTTTAAACATAATTCACTCGTGCCAGCTTTGACTTCGCTACACCATTTTAATTTTTTCCCCATTTCAGGA
The DNA here is from genome assembly GCF_015852505.1 of Tachyglossus aculeatus. NCBI lineage: Eukaryota > Metazoa > Chordata > Mammalia > Monotremata > Tachyglossidae > Tachyglossus > Tachyglossus aculeatus. The sequence continues at coordinate 104,154,824 of NC_052069.1, read as the reverse complement.
GACGAGAAAACCTCTCACTTCAATGTTGGCTAGCATTTAAATTATCCTGGATTTTCTATTGTGCACTTTGTAGCAGCACTAAATTTGGCACTCTAACAGTCCATAGTGGATTGTCTGAAATTGGATGAAGTCTTATGAATATGTATTTTTAAGCAACAATTCAAAGATGTCCATCAAATCCATGAGTCTTAGAAATTTTATTTCGTCACCTGAGTCCTCCTTAAACATTCCTTCAGTCTAAAAAAAGGCTGTAATCTCCAATTAACATTTCTAGGGTTGCAGAAGTCAAGCTATTTTAACTCAAACTCTTTTATAAAAGATGGTGCTTCTAAGGAAACAGCATGACCTAGTGGAAAGAAGACGTGACAGGGAGTCAGAGGACCTGGGTTCTAATCCCAGCTCAAGCGCTTACCTGCTGTGTGACCATGGGCAAATCACTTAACTTCTCTGTGTCTCAGTTACCTCATCTGTAAGATGGGGACTAAGACTCTGAGCCCCATGGGACATGGATTACATCCAACCCGATTAGCCTGTATCTATCCCAGCCCTTAATACAGTGCTCGGTACATAGAAAGCGGTTAATAAATACCATTAAAAAAATGAAGACAGCACACAATTTTCTCTTAAATAGCAAAGTTAGAGGGGCAGCAACCTAGAAATTCACTTGCTACTTTTCACTCCCTCTGCTGAAATCCACATGAACAAGGACATTAGGAAGAGCACTAAAAATGATTTGAGCACCTTGGAAGAGGCACAGTTTTTATTTTTCAGATTCATCTTACTCTTACACATTACGACAATGGGGCACTGGTCAACTACCATCACAGTTACTTTTAAATGCTCTATTTGGGACTGAGATCCAGTAGTGGGAACTTTTGACTAGAAGCTTACATAAATCACCTTTCCATAAGGTAATTAACTAGCAAATACGAAACTACCCTAAAGTAACTAGGTTTGGAAGTCAGAAACACTCACTAAGCAGATGGTATCATTATTATTATTCATACCCAACAGACCACTCTCCCCACCTTCGGAGCCTTATTAAAATCGCGTATCTCCTCCAAGAGACATTCCCCAAATAAGCCCTCATTTCCCCTACTCCCTCTCCCTTCTGCGGCACCCTTGTATTTGCATTTGCACCCTTTATTCATCCCACCCTCAGACCCACAGCACTTGCGTACATGTCTGTAATTTATTTTAATGGTTATCTCCCCAACTAGACTGTAAGCTCTTTGCGGGCAAGGTCTACCAACTGTTATATCGTGCTCTTCCAAGTGCTTAGTATAGTGCTCTGCACACAGTAAGAGCTCAAGAAATAAGATTGACTGATGTGAATCCAATAAAAGTATGAATAGATCCCAAGTTTTCACTGACAAACGAGAATTTAAAAAATCAAACTCCTCTTCCACCTTTCCAAACAATATGGTAATCCTTTCTAGTGCAGCTTTGAGCTGATGCACACTATGCTTTGTCTTTAACACTGATATATCTGAGGTCTTTAGTTCTGTACTGGGCCATTCTAGAACACCAAATGGATCTGTTTAAACTGGTGCTGTCAATCGTGTATTCCTCTGGAGTTATTATCTGCATCAAGATGCGTTCATTATTTTCCCACCTCATACACTGAATGCCTTCTTCCGTTTTTCTGCAATTGAGGTGCGGCTAATCCCTTTCAACTGTTGAGATTATTATAATCATAACTATTACTATCATCAAGGCTCCACAGATGTTGGCTGAGGTGTCCAGCCAAACAAAATGACTACTCCTCAGATGATCTCTGATTTATCTGTTCATGGTTTTAGTCTGATGTCTCCACTCAATGCAGCTGCCTCCAGCTACCGAATCTGCTGACACCAATTGGATTTAAGGAAGCAGCCCACTCATAACCTTGGTATTTCATTTGTCACTGACGTGTAGATAAGTGTACTGTATTTGTTGAACCCTAATTACTATTATTTGGAATGGTATCACAGTTGACAAAGCATACTTAAAGCACACTTATGAATTAACTCTGCTTGACAAGGCTCCATCTCTTGTATTGATATAGATACAAAATGATTACTTTGGTTATCACCTCGATCAAGTCCTAAATAATCCAACCACATATTTTTCAGTTACCACTTGAACTTTAGAATGCCTTCCAAGCGGGAACTGATGAAACAATTCCGACGCTTCACATTTTCAACTCAAATGAGCCCGTTGTTGGGTAGGGACCGTCTCTATATATTGCCATCTTGTACTTCCCAAGCGCTTAGTACAGTGCTCTGCACACAGTAAGCGCTCAATAAATATGACTGAATGAATGAAATGAAACAACACTCTAGAACGTTGCTTTGAAAAATAAAATGAGTGCAGAGAATGGGGGCCATTTCAGTTTTCAGGACAAACAAGAAACCACTTGGTACTAGGAAAAAAGCTTTTATTATTATTATTACGGTATTTGTTAAGTACTTAATCTGTGTCAACCACTGTTTTAAGATCTAGGGTAGGTACGAGTTAATCAGGTCAGACGCAGTCGCTGTTCCACATGGGGCTCACGGTCTAAGAAGGAGGCAAAGCAGACATTATTGAATCCCCATTATAGAGTTGAGGAAACTGAGGCACAAAGAAGTGAAATGACTTGCCCAAGATCACAGCAGGTAACTGACAGATCCAGGATTATAACCTAAGTCTTCAGATTCCCAGGCCTGTGCTCTTTCCACTAGGCCACGCTGCTCTTCAGAATGGTTTTTACTACAACCATTGTATCCGCAACACTAGCGGGCTAATAAAATGGAACTCCTCTGAGATCAAGTCAATGATCTATAATGGTTCACGAGCGTTCTGCAAAACAGCACCTGAGATCCTCACCAAACTCTCGCTGAGCTACGAAACTGAGGGCCAGGGATACTGAAATGAGACCTCCCACACTGTTCCCGTCAAAAAAAGGAGACCATCAGGGATGAGTACTTCACCAGGGACACACTTCGCTATTCTAGTCAGTAAGTGAGCTATCCTGACTAAATATGCAACTTCCAAAACCGCCCAATTCACTTAGTACCCACAAGACTCACTCTCATCTCTGCAGGATCACAACATAAATATTTCATTTAGTCTAGATAATTGGCCAGTATCTGTCTGGTTGCCCTGTAACCTTTATGACCCCCAAAATTCAGTCTGCTTTGGATTCAAAGCTCCTAAAAAAGCCAGGAACCCCGTCTATCTAACTGGCTTTTAAAAGCCCCTTAGACCAGCACCAGATGCCGAGAAGCTCTTGAGAAATGTTTCTGAATACAACAATGAGGAAGTTTTTGTTAGCATTGATATAAATAATAAATAATATGCATACCTGTGGTGCTTCATGGCCTTTTCTACTGTAATTCTGTATAAAATCTACTAGCCCATGCACAACCGTTTTGACGGCTACCATTGCATTTTCTAGCTGTTCCCAGGTTGGAGAGACAGCGTCTAAGAATAACAACCATAAGAAGTGCAATCAACATTAGAAATAGCTCTTTTACGCATACCGTCATCACAGAATTCTTCGAAGAGCAAGAACAAAAAAATGGAGGGGGGGGAAAAAAAAAATCAAGGCTTTTCATCTCATACCTGGATTGGGATCTATGTTTGCAAGAAGCTCTAGATGAGGTCTCAGTCTATTCAGATTAGCTGGATCGCCTGTACGCTGCAAGACAATTGTCAACTCCTGGACACTCTTTGCAAATGATTCTGGAGACTGGAGCTGAAAAATCAAAATCAGAGTACTACTCTTTTACCTGGGGTTTGCCAATTTTCAAAATTCTTCACTGCATTTTTCCCCCCAACACAGTCTTTCAAGTGTCTTCAGACTGCATCAAACAAGTATCAGTGATGAGTTCAGTTCTCACCTCAGAATCTGCCCTGAGTCCTCATCATTAGACACTTTTTAACTTTAATTCACTTCTAGTCTGATGCTTTCTATAAAATATTGCAATCTTTCCAAGTATTGAATCGTGCACTGCAAGGATATTTAATATCCTCAGACTTATATATAAATGAGGGCATGTTTTTGATAAACTCTGAGATGAACTCTGGCAGAGTACCAGTTCCTTAATTAGCATTGCACACAAGCACACATCCATCTTTTCCAAAACCACAATCACCTGCTATCCACACAGAAGCTTGTGAACAGAGGAACATTCCCTAATTCCCCATCAGCCATCTACTCAAAAGGTGTAGTAAAACACGTCTTACGAAAGAACCGGGTCTACTTAACTATTGGCCAACCTAATTATCCATTTACAAATTGGGTCAAATCTCCGGAGAAGAACAGCATCTGACATCACAAACCTTGTCGATGATGGATTGCATGTGTGACTTATGGGCCAAATCACCATAAAGAAGGGAAGACCATTGCTCAGGTGATATACGAAGTCCTGCTTCCATAGCAATGTGAACAATTTGGGCATCATGCTCCCTGCGCAAAGCCTCATAGCTACGAAATTCCTCCTTCAGCTGCATCAGAGAAGAGTCTTCATCCCTTTTAGTAACCTAAAAAAAAGGAGAGAAATTAATTTACAATTTGAAACAACAAGACATTCCCAAATGCTCATGCTTAAGGTATAGCAATCCCTCAATCTTCATGGGGAATTGGTAAGAGAAAATCCAGTGCCTGGCACGCAGTGTGTGCTTAAATACCAGAATTATGATTATTATTATTACTACCCCTCTGCACCCAATGGCGGCTGCATCTAAAGCACGGGAAAGTTTATCTTAAACGCCGGATTATTCAGGCCTTCTGGTGTTGGCGGCGGGGAAGGTGGTCAGTCAGACCCTGAAGAGGTGGGATTGTGGATGCTGGTGACCAGAGACCGTCAGGGACTTTGCCAGGGCTAGGTGTCACTGCCATGGCAGTGGCTGTGAGTATGGGCACAGCCAACGGCAAACACCACCACCAACAAAAAATCCACAAACAGCATAACTTGGTCAGTTTTGGACTGCAGGTAGAAAGTTATGACGAGTTCTCCCCAGGATACCCTCACTTCTTATACGACAATAATGAAACAACACGCTAGAGGAACCAGAAGATCTACCCCAGGACAAAAATGTCTGTCAAACAGTTCTTTTCCATGAAACATAGAGAAGTTTGGTTCTTCTGTGAAAAAAGCACAGGCGCGTGATGTGCTTAAGGAGCAGAGCGTCCTAAAGAGCACAGGTCTGGGAGTCCGAGGACCTGGGTTCGGATCCCGGCACACACTTTACAATCATTGTGAAGGTAAGTCACAAATGCCCCAACTTGAAGAAAATAAGGGATCACAATATATGAACTATTTTTTTTACTTAATAGTAAAATGATCTGCTTCACAGTTGGTGGCAAAGATCAGAATGCAAATTCCAGATGAGTGGTCCTGTGTTGAACACTATGCCACACAGCCATTATGATGGTTCTGACTTTAATGTTATTAAAATTGGCATATCAAAATCAGTGACATCAGACATACCAGAATCTTGCACTTTATTCATTCTTAAGCTAGCAAATAAGGTCACTATTCTTGGGCGATATTTTGGAAATCAGAAGTATCAGAAGATCTAAATGGAAGAACCAACAGTAACCACCCTTCTCTGTGTCAGAGACTGGCCAGTTAGTTGCTTTCTGTGAGTGAGCCTCTAATTCAGTTTTCCAATTTCAAATATCCATAAACTGGATAGCATCTTTCACGAAGAATAAATTCACTTCCCTTAATTTTTCCCTAATTCAACACATCATTTTCAATCAATATCAATCAACTGCATTTACTGAATGCTTATTCTGGGCAGACCACTATATTCAAAACTTGGGGGAGTGCAATAGAGGTAGGAGACCCGATTCCTGCCCTCAGGGAGCTTAGAGTCTAACGGGGGAATCAGACACAAAGCAAATACAAGGGGAAGTAACTGAATATAAAAGATCTATTCGGAAGTGCTGTGGGGCGATGGGGTGGGGTGAGTTCCTAAATGCGTAGGAGGTAAGGACTCAGGTGAACAGGGATGCAGTAAGAGGGAAATAGGGTGGGGAGATGAGAGACGCCAGGGAAGGATACCTGGATATGTGATTTTAATCGACGATTAGGGAGAGAAAAGCGAGGCACAGTGAGTAAGCTGGTATTAGAGCAGTGAAGTATATGGGCTGGGTTGTACTATGAGTGGAGAGAAGAGAAATACCAGGGAGGGAGCTGACTGAGTGCCTTAATGCCGACGGCAAGGCGTTTTCTCCTTGAAGCGGAGAGGGATGGGCAACCAGTAGATGTCTTGAGGAGAGGGGAGATGTGTGTGGAACACAGCTTTCGGTCTTAAACTAAACAAAGTCTTAATTTTAAATCTAAGCATTTTACCTTAAAACATGAAGCACGATACAGTAGTTGCACAACATGACCAATGCTTGTTTTTGATGCCTGTGGAAATCTTGGTTCTAGCCTTTGCACAACAAAAAGGACCAAAACTTTCCTTGAGAGAGCAGAACCATCTTCCAGTGCTAGCAGCACCAGCTTCAAAGCCTCTTCTTGCATAGCTGGAAATATCCACAATACTGAGGAATTAATTACCACAACTGGGCAGCACATGCTGAAATTTCATTTCAAGATGTATGCAAACAGAAGCAAAGACAGAAGCTATACTGACTAGCATTCCATAAGGGTTCATTTTTCATTATCTAATAATGGTGGCAACGATGCAAGTGTTACATGTGACGTAGAGAATATATTTAATCAAAATCTTAAGGCCCTGGCTGTCATTAAACAGAAGCTGGAGCAAATTATGTCAATGGGAGGCCAATTTTTCATTCTGAGCAAAGGGGCAGAATAACGAAGGGGCAGGCCCTGAGAAAAAGGGGAGTGAGAGAGAGGAAGAGAAGGAAAGGGAAAAAAATCAAGGAAGATACGATGGCCCAGAGGTTAGAGCATGGGCCCAGGATGCAGGAAAACCTGGTTCTAATTCCAGCTCTGCCATTTGTCTGCTGTGTGACTTGGGGCAAGTCACTTAACTTTTCTGGGTCTCAGCTGCTTCAGCTGTAAAATGGGTATTAAGTCTGGGGGCCCCGAGTGGGACAGGGACTGTGACCGACCCAATTTGCTTGTATCCACCCCCAGCACTTAGTACAGTGCCTGGCACACAGTCAGTGCTTAACAAATGCCACAACTATTATTATTACTAGGATGGGGAGGGAGGAAAAAAGAGGGGAAGGTGGGGAAGAGAAGGGTAACAAAGGGGAAGGAGCCGAGGGAGAGAAGGAGAAAAGGAGTAAGGGGGAGATAGGAGAAAAGGGAAAGGTGAGGGGAAAGGAGAGGAAGGGAAAGAAATCATCTTCCCCTGCTACTCATTCGCTGCCCCAAAGGATGAACCCCACTGAGCTGCATGGTTTCTGCCTACCTCCCTAGCTTTTGCTGAAGTGGAAGTAGGCGATGACTGACAGCCGGGTAGTGGCATGGAGAGTTTGTGGCCCTAAAAAGTTCCCACCATCAAGGTGGCTTCAGAGCCACAGTTCTTGACTCATCCTCATGGCCAAGGATGAGAGGGGCCTCGCCGGCCCGGCCTCATAACCCAGTAAGGGTGAGGAAAGGCATGGTGCCAGCAGCCCTCTGTTGGGCAACGTTTGGCAGTAGATGGAACCAATATTTTGTTCCACTTCCAGTCCCATCCGGGCTGCAAGGGCAGAGAGGGCTAGTACAGTGCCCGGCACGCAGTAAGGCTGCTGGGTCGTTCTGCCCCAATAGCCCCGGCCTTGGTCTCCCTCGCACCTATGCATTTCTCATTCCTCAATACCTGGATTCTGTGTCTTCATTTCATCCTTTAGGTTCACGGTAAGGAGCGAGGAAGGAATACTCATTGAGAAACTTTTCCCAGCATCACCCATACCCTCCAATTACTATTATGAAACACTCAGTTTTCTTCTCGAACACAATTAATGAAAAGTCCATCAGGTTTGGGAAAGTGAGAGGGTGAGGGAAAGTGAGAAAAGAGGAGAAAAACGCAAAGATATAGCAAGCTTCACCTACACGCTGCTTGGGTTTAGCTGCTCTCTAAAAAGACTGCAAATGAATAGAGTACATTACGTTCCCCATGTGCTTGAGCAGACTAATTAGGGAACTCATGTTGCAGTAACGGGGGCTTGGCCGATTTGCTCAAAAAGAACACTTCCCTGTCATCCTATGAGAGGGAACTCCTCTGCCCTCCTTGGAAAACTTTCCCCTTGCCTCCGTTAGGAATTGTGTTCTCTAGGAAAGGGATAAAACCGGTTGGGCTTGAGGACTCCTACCTGGCCCGAGAAACTGGCATCCTCGAGCCCTCACGGCAGCCCACAGATTGGCAGACAGCTGCTGAGGGTTCTGGTGCTGTAAAATCAGTTCCGTTACAGTTCTCTCTCCGAGGGACCGTGCTGCTCGCATGGCTCTTACGCGACCTTCTTCCTCGACCAACTGACAGTTCACCAGGGTCACCAGTTTCCTCTGCATTGGACGGCTCAGTGCGCTTTGATTCAAACTGGCAACACCTTTAGGGGGAGGGAGGAAAAAAAAAGGAACCAAGCCTTTTAGGAAAAGTTGCACACAAGACGAGAACCGGTTTTCCCTGTGAACGTTTAACTACACCAGCTTGGAATATTTATCGGCATCTCCAGGAAATATCCTTTGAGACATTATTGTTTAATGGCCCTTTCATAAACACTCTCCTTGGAAAATTCCAACTGAACTCTGATGAACAACACTGCCTTTTCGTTCCAGAGCTTACCTGGTCAACTTGCTTCCGAAGAAGCATGTAGCTTTCAGCAGGTATCACCATCATTATTTACTGCGGAAAAGAAAAGATCTGGGAATCGGGAGGCAAGGCTCCTAGTTCTGCTCCCATCACTTAACCCCTTTGTTCCTCAGTTTCCTCATTTGCAAAATGGGGATAAGATCCCCGAGCTCCTTATCTTCTTAGGCTGTGAGCCCTGTGTTGATCTGATTATCTTGTCATTTACCCCAGTGCTTTACAGTGTTGGCAAATAGTAGGAGCTTAATAGATGTTACCATTATTATTATTATTGTTCCAGGGAGGATGTTCTCCATATCATGATGGACAAATTAGACAGAGATGGGCTTAAAGTGAAGAAGCAAAGATTTAGGATTGACGAAAGGAAGGAATTCCTTAACTATCCATTCTGATGGAAGAAGTGGTGCTCAAATTATTTGAAACAGAGGCACCTGGACTATGGCATTCTCTCTGGGCAGCAAGGGATGGTGACTCTACAAAGGGATCTTCGCAGTCTGCAGGTGCTGCACACGCAGCCTGCAGAAAAGACAGTTCCACTGTTTAGGAGAAGCTGCTACGCCAAAATTGTGGATGGGAGGACCAGGCCATTTGGCCCCAGCAAGAGTCCAGTCAATCTCTTGGTGGCCTCCAGAACAGGCCTGGACCCTGGGAAGATTTCTTAAAGCTAAATAAGACACCCATCAATCTACTAGGGAGGCAGCCAGGTCACCGGAAAGTGCTTGGGCGTCAAGAGGGATGGAGTTCTAATCCCAGTTCTTTTATTAATAATAATAATAATGGCATTTATTAAGCGCTTACTACGTGCAAAGCACTGTTCTAAGCGCTGGGAAGGTTACAAGGTGATCAGGGTGTCCCACAGGGGGCTCACAGTCTTCATCCCCAGATGAGGGAACTGAGGCCCGGAGAAGTTAAGTGACTTGCCCGAAGTCACACAGCTGACAAGTGGCAGAGCCGGGATTAGAATCCATGACCTCTGACTCCAAAGCCCGGGCTCTTTCCACTGAGCCCCGCTGCTTTTACTTGACTGTGTGACCTTGGGCAAGTCACTTCGTTTCTCTGTCCCTCAGTTCCCCCATCTGTAAAATGGGGATTAAACCCTACTCCTTCCTACTATGGGACAAGAACCGTGTCCAACCTGATTATCTTATATCTGCCCCAGTGCTTCGTTCTGTGCTTGGCACACTGTAAGAGCTTAACAAATACTATCAAAAAAAATGGCCTTTGAAGCATCGCCCCAAATATAGCAATATGAACTACCTAAACTCAGATACCCAAAGACCGGAGCAATAAGAACAGTAGCCCCGAGCCACTGAAGCTGTTTGGATCAGTCCTCCTCTCCCTGCCGGCCTCCTCTGTAAAATGGGGTTAAGACTGTGAGCCTCATGTGGGACACGGATTGGGTCCAACCTGATTAGCTTGTATCTTCCCCAGTGCTTAGAACAGTGCCTGGCACATGGTAAGGGCTTGACAAATACCAAACACCACCCTGAGCGTGAAGGCCCACCACCCTGCAGAAACAGGGTGAGCAGAAGCAGGAAATCCCACAGCCTTAGGACCCAGACTAGCTTCCCCACTCCGGCTGACCATCATGGGAGTGAAGCTTTCCCACCCTTGTATAGGACAGAGGTGCAGATAGAAACTTGTCCTCTAACCTCTTTGGACATGGGGAAGGTTGCGGCAACCAAAGACGTACCCATGGAAGGCCCCTCCGAGTTCTGTTCAGTTCTCAGAATGATGACCACTTATCGTTTTCATTCTTTTATAGGAACTTGTTTTTAACTTGGGTACCATAACTACCTTCCCTTATATGTGCTGTCTCTCCCAACTTGGACTTTGAGCCCCTTGTGAGCCATGCAATGAGTCCTAATGTGAGCTTGCCTATCCCAGGATGTAGTATGTTGCCTTTCGCAATATAAGCACCTAATAAATGTCAGGAATAATCTACACCAAAAACTAATCAAAATCTGCCTGGCACTGGTTTAATAACATGTCTCCTATTCATTCATTCATTTGTTCGTATTTGCTGAGCGCTTACTGTGTGCAGAGCACTGTACTAAGCGCTTGGGAAGTACAAGTTGGCAACATAGAGAGACGTTCCCTACCCAACAACGGGCTCACAGTCTAGAAGGGGGAGACAGACAACAAAACAAGTGGACAGGTGTCAAGTCATCAGAATAAATAGAAGTAAAGCTAGATGCACATCATTACCAAAAGAAATAGAATAGTAAATATGTACAAGTAAAACAGAGTAATAAATCTGTACAAAAGTTATTCCAGCAACCGTAAATGGAAAACTGAAAATTGGCTAAGCAAGAAGTTAAACCAAACAATTAGATGACTAGTTACTCAACTTCATATAACTTGAAGGGTGAGTTTCTCCTTGGTTAACAAAGACAGTGGTTATCCTTAAAAAAAAAATTAGTTTTTAAATGGACAATCAGAAGGTTTGAAGAGTTTGCCAGGCATTTTAATCAAACCTAAATTCACATCCCTCTCTCAACGACGTTGGAACACATTCCCTTCAAGGATTACTCAATAAAACAACCATTGCTTTTTAAAATACTCACCCTTTCCGCCACTTAGTGGTTTTAAGTAGAGTGCCAAATCCTCAACACATTTCTTTGCCACCTCATAGTGTTTATTCTCTCCCAGGTTACTTAATTTTACTGTCTGATGATCTGGTACCTAAAAAGGAAGTCACAGGAAAAGCAGAGGTCAGTCTTTTGTACGATATCTCTAATCCGAGCATCCCCAACAATACTAATACCATTTGGATTTTTTGAGCTGAGACGCTGTAGCGGTTTTACAGAAGTTAATACCAGAAACGGGACCGATCGTTTCCAAGCATTTTAGGGCATCTCATATTAAAAGTGAGATCACACTAGTTTTCCAGCTGGTGAAACTGCTAATGCTGGTATGCCTAAAAATTCCAAACCGTTTTCCTGCCAAGATGCACGGATGTCCAGGGAGTTTGCAAGACACCCACTAGCAATCCTGAAATACAAGAGTTCGGCAATTCTACCGTCCCTTTTCCTTTCTTTGCAAATTGTGCTCTGTTCAAAGGGAGGAGCCAGCTGTGCAAGCCAGCTCTGGTCCACCCAGGGAAAATTGCATTAGAGGAAATATCGGCATGTTAGATAAGATGACAACCACTCTTAGCTCTTACTGCAAGGGCTATTTCTGAAGGTACAATCTGATTTGGGGGAGCAAATTTGATAGGAAAAGGGTTCGATATACACTCAATTTCTCCTAGGACACGGAGGTCACACTCTCTACGAACTCCGCATTGAAGAAAGCCTGCGCCGTCGTACAAGAGGCTTCACCAGTGCACAGCCTCTCCGACGGCGCGTCATGTTCTTTCCAGACAGATGTGCACCGTCAGAGGACCATTCCCTTACTTGAGCGCTACCCAAAACTCACGATAAAGAATGGAGTGTGCTGGGAAGCCCTGAGGATTTTTTTCTAAACCAAACACGGAACCCTACGACTGTAAATAAATGAAGAGAAAGGCGGGAGCGTTGCTTAGACATTTTGAGAAGATGAACTCCATATCAAGTCTTACCTGGGCTCCAACTAACTGGAGAAGTGCAAAGTTTACAGGAAGCACGTCAATGTCTGTGTTGATGGCAGTTTGGTCAAAAGGGCATGCCTTGCGATGAAGTTTATTCAGGCAGGTCTTACAGACGGTATGCGAGCAACCTAAACTGATGGGCTTGTGTACGTTCTCATCGAATTCATTGTAGCAGATTGGGCAGGACAGAAATTCTGTCCACTGAGCTGCCTGCACGGGCATTATGGAAGCTGGACGCTTGGGTAGTAGTCTAGCAGACCATTATTTCACTGTGTAGTGTTTTCTAAGCTGCAAATGAACAACAACAACAACAACAAAAATTACTTCCATGCCCTCATAGTTAACAGACGTGAAAATCAGTTTTAATGACTTTGGTAGGTAAGACAGCTAAGCTGACATTTTTTTTGCCCCGTAAACTACGCATATGTATAACAGAGTAAATTGAGTAAAAATAGAGTAAAATCGAGTCTAAAAAAGTCACACTATAAAACCTCTTCTAAATTAATCCAATGTATAAATTCAAGGTTAAACTACTGGACCAACCAAAATTAATGTCCTATAAGTTAATTCTTTCTTTGCACTTTAGTTTCCTTTGCCTGAATGTGTAGGGCACTGTCTATTTGATTTGAAGAAAAGGGGCAGAGACTGTTTAGTTCACAGACAACTTTCTAAAATTCAGTCATCTGTCCTAGGATGACTGGGGCAATTAGCTCAGTTACCTCATCTGTAAAATGGGGATTAAGACTGTGAGCCCCCCATGGGACAACCTAATCACCTTGTAACCTCCCCAGCGCTTAGAACAGTGCTATGCACACAGCAAGTGCTTAATAAATGCCATTATTATTATCCAGCGCTTAGAACAGTGCTCTGCACATAGTAAGCGCTCAACAAATGCCATCATTATTATGATTATTATTATCTTGAGTGCTGCTCCCCCAGGAGGCAGCGTATCTGGGCATCAACCATGGGGCAGAATGGCATTGGGAGGGCGGAACTGATCGCATATCTGAGCCCCTGGAGTCCTCTTGCCTTTCCCCTTGCCCAGCCATCTAATCCCATCCCATCCAGCGGCAGCTCTTTGGAGTCATCTCCGAGACTTCTTGGGAACTTCTTGGGAAGTTCTTCTTGTTGCCAACTTGTACTTCCCAAGCGCTTAGTACAGTGCTCTGCACACAGTAAGTGCTCAATAAACACGATTGATGAGAGGGGCAGAGAGAAGGCAGCCCCTGCTGACATTCAGGGCAGGCCCTACCATTCCTCTCAGAACATCTGCAAAGGACAGAGATGGGAGGAGGAAGCAAGAGAGGCTGGAAGAGAGCGAGAGAGGGACGGCTAGAGTTTTAAGTCTTTCGCTCTACGGACTGCATCAGGAAGGGTGGGAAGGCAAAGGAGGTACTCCTGCATATCACTTTGAAGGGATGGGGGGGAGGAGGGAATTGGGGGTCTACGGGAAGAATCTCTGTCTTTAAACTTTCCCCTGCTGACAGGGAGCCCCATACCAGCCTAGCTGTCCCAGGGCTCCACTGGTCCCCGCACTACAAATGGCTCAGATTACAGATACTCATTTCAGGGAAATAAATATAACAAAATACATCCAGTTCAGTATCACGGGGACTGTGCTCTTGCAGTAACAGTAAGCACTCAATAAATATCACTGACTGATTGAATGAATCCACAGATACGAGTCGCCAGTATAATACCCCCTAATTAATCGCACTCTAGCCAAAATGCATAATGAAAATATACACTTTGATGGGGACTGAGTGTATAAATAACAGTACAGAGAAGCAGCGTGGCTCAGTGGAAAGAGCACGGGCTCTGGAGTCAGAGGTCACGGGTTCAAATCCTGGTTCCACCACTTGTCTTCTGTGTGACTTTGGGCAAGTCACTTAACTTCTCTGTGCCTCAGTTACCTCACCTGTAAAATGGGGATTAAAACTGTGAGCCCCCCCATGGGACAACCTGATCACCTTGTAACCTCCCCAGCACTTAGAACCGTGCTTTGTACATAGTAAGCGCTTAATAAATACCATCACTATTATTATTATTACTCATCCTACCCCTACTGGCCTTTTATCCATATCCCTATACACTTTCTTCTAGACTGTGAGCCCGTTGTTGGGCAGGGACCGTCTCTATATGCTGCCAACTTGTACTTCCCAAGCGCTTAGTACAGTGCTCTGCATACAGTAAGTGCTCAATAAATACGATTGAATGAATGAATGAAATACCCACCTGTGTCCCACCAGTTATTAGGATTAACCAAATTATGGTTGCAGCGTGGCCCTTAAAGGAGAGGTTTGGTTGGCCACACGGAAGAACTTACTATATGATAGTATGACTGTTATGAAACATTCTTTTACTATGTGTCAAACTCTAGTAGATAATAATTGTGGTATTTGTTCATCAATCAGTGTTATTTGAGAACTTATGTTGACAGCACTGTGTTAAGCATTTACTATGTACGAGGCACAGAGAGGTAGATACAAGGTAATCGTGTTGGATACAGTCCCTGGTCCACATGAAGCTCACAGTCTAAGGGGGAAGGAGACGCTGTATTTACTCATTTTACGAACGAGGAAATTGAGGCACAGAGAAGTTAAGTGACTTGCTCAAAATCACACAGCAGGCACGTGGTGCAGCAGGTATAAGAACCTATGTTCCCTGACTCTCAGGGTCATGCTCTTTCCAACAGGCCCTGTTGCTTCTTGACTATGGGAGTGATAAGACACTAGAGCAGACTCTCAAAGGAGCGAAAGGTGCTGTGGCGTCTCCATCGCCAGGCATTTTATGGAAAGTCTAGAAACCTATCAGTCCCGGATGAGTTAGTCATTTACCTGCCTAGAGGCAGGGGGAAGTGCTCTTTCAAGGTGCCTGCCAACTCTTTAATTCTATAATCCTTTCCTTAAAAAAAAAATAAAACTACTACGGAATAATGACCAATTACGGGAACTAGGAACAAAAAAAAAGGAGAGCTTGAATAACAATTTCTAAATATGGAAAACTGAGTTTTAGAACCCAAGTTGCAAAAAAATGCACTGAGAGAAGTGCTTGGCTGCCCAGTCTTTTCTCCCGGTTGACGACTTCAATTAGAGAGGTGGCAGCTCCTCAGGTAAATACCATCTCTAGTGTCACTTCTAAATTCAGTCACTGATGAAAATGAAAAAAATCACATATTCAAGACAGGGTTGTTCCAATGTTGTACCTTTTGAGAGATGGAGGAAAAAACTCCTGAATGAATATTACTGAAAGAAGGCTGAAAAGGAAAAAAAAAAAATCTGAAACCTCAAAAAACCTTGACATTCACGTAACACAATCTGACCAATTATCATAATTTAAATATAATTGGAAATATTAAAATACAAGGTACTTAGGGCCTTATAGTTTGTATTTAGTACAGTGGTCTGCACACAGTAAGCACTCAATAAATACGACAATGAATATGAACTTTTACTGGAGGAGTTGAGGTCCTAAACACTATTATCTTTACACAGCTATCTCTAACTTGAAAATTTTCAAGGGTACTTGCTTGAATCTTGCATGTCGACTCACAAGGCGCACATTCTCTGCTTCAAATTCAGAACACAATTAAACACCACTTATGTAAGTCTGTAACAGAAGGCTCTCTGATGAACTAGAAATCTGGGTATTGAGGACAATTACACAGCTTATACTTTGTTCATAGAACTGTTTACAAACTCTGGTATATACTTAGTTCTACAACAAAGATTTAAACAAGCTTAAATCCAAGAGAACAAATGATTCAATGAAAATCTTCCCTCAACAACCACGATCCCAGGAGTCATCTTGAGATATTTTAGTTCTAAGAAATTAAGACACACCTAGTACCCTATATAAAATTATAAAAGATGGTAGCTATGCAAATTTACTCAAATTCATTCCAAATCCTAAGTGTGTATAAAAAAACCCCAAGAGACTCCAAATTTTGCTAGTCAAAAAAAAATGCATATTTCATACCTTTTATAAAACCACACCTATTACGGCCATCATTCTACAAATTTGTTCATTTACTTCCCAGCTCACCAGACTGGTCAACTTTCAGTTTTACTTTAAGCAAAGTAAAATTAATCAGTTATACACCTTTTAATGGAAATCTTTCCTTTTACAAAAACGAATACAACATTTTCCCAGGAAAAAGCCATCTAGGTTCTAGTTTTTTAATTTTATCTCAAAAAAAATTACTTAAATTTAAAGTGCTCAATAAATACCATTAAGCGATTGAACTAAAGATATACTGGACTATTAAAACATTTATCAGGATCACTCCAAATGTCTGTATTTTATTTTCATAATGATCACGTTTAGAAATGCTAACTTGGGAGGTATTACAGTGTTCAGTGGGTATTCAATATATAATAATAATAATGATGGCTTTTATTAAGCGCTTACTATGTGCAAAGCACTGTTCTGAGCGCTGGGGAGGTTACAAGGTGATCAGGCTGTCCCCACGGGGGGCTCACAGTCTTCATCCCCATTTTCCAGATGAGGGAACTGAGGCACAGAGAAGTTAAGTGACTTGCCCAAAGTCACACAGCTGATAAGTGGCGGAGCCGGCATTTGAACCCATGACCTCTGACTCCAAAGCTCGTGTTCTTTCCCCTGAGCCACGCTGCCTCTCCAAACTAATCTTGGTATCAGATATTCTCATTTAGTTTTTCAAGACAATCCTGATGAAATTTCAAACTGCATAAACTAATCACAAAAGCCTATGGAACAAAAACAAATTCCAATGCCCTCAACATTCAAAACTACTTTAAATACAATTCACCACAAGTCAGAAGTCCCGAAGACCATAGCTCTGGGATCCATCGCCTGCGGTTGGGTATTTTTCAACCTCCAAGGCCTACCAATTTTTGAAACACTATTAAATGACTATTTGGAACAAAAAAGGAGTACATTTTCTGAGAAACTGAGAGCATACTTCCCTACTTTTCACCCAATAACACCTAAGCCAACTCACTTAATATGCTGTATAACAATCCTTTTTACTTTGAGGGAAAGATTCTGAATAGAAACTGAAAATAGCTAAAACGTGGCCAAACTTTCATTTCTTCTTTTTTCTTCATTTTGATAACCATCATTAAATAATGTAAGTGATGCAAATTTGCTGTCAGGATGCCTCGAGGATTTAATCTGAAGACATGTGAAAAATTATTTATCCTCAATACCAACTACTGAGATGCTTAACTACTTCACCAGGAATTATTTTCCTAACTGAGGCTGTAGCATACTTGAACTTTGATTCCTTGTAGGACAGATGAAGACATTTTTAAGACTTTAATTAGAATATTTGCGTTCACAAATGATAAAACTCCACTAGACTGTATGCTTGATGTGAGCAGGGAACAGGTCTGCCAACTTTGTTTTACTGTACTTAGTACAAGTGCTTAATACAGTGCTCTGCACGTAGTAAGTGCTCATTATATGCCACTGATGACGAAGATGAAAAATCCTTCTAGGAATTTGTGGACTTTCAGTATTCACTTGGAGAAGGAGCCACCAAACCAAACAATATTGTTGAAAAGCTTTAGACTCCTAACTTTAAAAAGCTACGTTTGGTGAAACTAGTTTCAAATACGTTCATTTACCTGGTTTCCAAGATTCTGAATTTTCACCTGATTGAAGAACAACATATTACTGGTAAAGTTCTAAATTTTACTTATCTTGAAGCTGACTGAGGCATGACCGAAGCTATACGTTCACCTCATGCTTATCAGGATGTAAACTTCTTTTGCGGGTCAGTTTCCTAACCTGTTAAAATAAATGGAGCTAACAAAATGAAGCGCTTCATAAAGATTGGTATATTAATAGTGCTTCATAAGCATAAGTATTAAAAAATAAATTTTATCACTCAACACTTGTCGCTATACTTCAGTCCAACAGTGGTTTATTGTGGCACAAGTTTCACTTTCGTCATATTTTCTTTAGAAGTAGTAACAGTATTTATTAAGCACTTACTATGTGCTGAGCTCTGAGCCCTGGGAAAGAGAACACAGGTGGAAGTTAAACATGGAACCTATCCCTCGAGGGCCTCATTTTCTTAACCTTAAAGAAAAAGTTTAACACTAGGCTACTCTTTTCCCTGTCATTAGACAAAATCCTTGAAATCACCCATCTTCATATGCATGGAAATACTCTTCAAATAAAAATATCACAAACTAATCTTGAAGAACTCCTTGATTAGGTCTGCCAAACCCAACTTTTCTTTTTTTTTCTTCCAACCTTACATGGCTGTAAAGGTGTTAAAGATTAGGAAACTGAGTTATTGAGGGGAGTGACTGGAAACAGTCTTTTCATATTTCGGGAAAATGGCATTATATTTGAAAGAAATTTTAAATAATCCTCCTTGAAGTTTTGGTCAAATGAACTACAAAACCATGAGAATAATCTTGTGGTTTCAAGTCTGGACCAAACTCCTCTGAGAAGTGTTTCAAAATGAGCATGCAGAACAAACGCCAATTTTAAAGATCAACCTATTTCAGCTTTCTAATTCATCTAGCAGATAAATCATCTGGAGTCACTGTATGGATGATGAATAAATTTTTCTGAGGTCACTTTTCAGTTAAGATTACTTTCTCTACAAGTGGGTGGCACAGCAGATCATAAATCTTGGGATGATTTCCATGTCAACTTCCTGCTGGTTCTTATCATTTTCAAGATTACACATTCCTTCTGTATTTTCTGAAAGATCTCCAAATCCTATTTATTGTTTTACCACAAGAAGCCAAAGGGGGAAAGTTCTTTCCTAATATCCTAATATAATACCACACTTTCTGGCTGTTAAAATACGAACTGTAAAACGCGAGTTGAAAACTGAAAATAATACATACTCGTTCAAGTTAGCACACCAAGTAATATCCACTAATATATTGATCATTGTGACAGAAATTAAAGCTAGGCAATCACTTCACTGATAGGCTAATCATGACAGAAAAATGTATTATGGAATTTTGTTTTCATCTATCGGTTTTTATTGAAATAATTTATTCTTTGGACAGGAGAACTGTGATGCCCTAAGGCAATTATCACTATAGTACAAAGTTCAAAGGGCCCTGACTGAAATATATTATTGTTCTAAAATAGCAGGGAAGAAATTTGAAGGTGAGAATGTCAGTTACTTTCATGGTACTATAAGCCAAAGAGAATCTCAAGGAAGATGCCATCATGAATGTTTCCTGTTGTACATTAACTTTAAGTTGACTAGTTTCATTTCTTAATATTGTTCAGGTGTTTTGATGATTCAACATTAAAAGGGGAAACATTTATACTTCCATGTCAGACCAAAGAGGTCAGTAAAAATTGAACTGTTATGTGGTCAAAATCTCAGCCACTGGCCGCCAATGAAAATTCCTAGTTTTCCTTGTACAAAATGTGGGAATCGGAGCCAAAAACAGATAAACCAATAACAAGAGAGATACCCCTTCCCCAAAATGGAGAAATACACCTCTTCTTTTGAAGGTGGAAAGAAAAACAAAGGAATACAATAATAAAATTGGAAATCCACAGAACTATTTGGCAAAGAATGTAAATTCGTTCCAAGTCAGATAAAGACTGAAGACTTTACAAATGGAGCCTAGCTTTTAAAAACCTAATAACTAGTACCTAGAATTTTAACAATTCAGTCAGATGGTATGGTAAATTTGGTGACACCTATCTCTAAACACTGAACACATTTTCATCTGATTATTTTTCTAAACCCTAATAAGACCACGGGAAGGTTACTGATTATTTTTCTAAACCCTAATAAGACCACGGTAAGGTTACGGACGATTATTTTTCTAAACCCTAGTAATCAATCAATCGTATTTATTATAATGATGGCATTTATTAAGCGCTTACTATGTGCAAAGCACTGTTCTAAGCGCTGGGGAAGTTACAAGGTGCTCAGGTTGTCCCACAGGGGGCTCGCAATCTTCATCCCCGTTTTACAGATGAGGGAATTGAGGCACAGAGAAGTGAAGTGACTTGCCCAAAGTCACACAGCTGACAAGTGGCGGAGCCGAGATTTGAACCCATGACCTCTGACTCCAAAGCCCGGGCTCTTTTCCACTGAGCCATGCTGCTTCTCTATTCATTCATTCAGTCGTATTTATTGAGCGCTTACTGTGTGCAGAGCACTGTACTAAGCGCTTGGGAAGTACAAGCTGACAACTATATATAGAGACAGTCCCTACCCAACAGTGGGCTCACAGTCTAGAAAGGTTACTGGCTATGGTATGGGCGGGGGGAAAAAAAAAATGCAACAGCAAGGGAGTGGTTGGACTATCTAGCAGGAGATAGGGGTTCGTCCCCCTCTCCATCCCCCCATCTTACCTCCTTCCCTTCCCCACAGCACCTGTATATATGTATATATGTTTGTACATATTTATTACTCTATTTATTTATTTATTTATTTTGCTTGTACATATCTATTCTATTTATTTTATTCTGTTAGCATGTTTGGTTTTGTTCTCTGTCTCCCCCTTTTAGACTGTGAGCCCACTGTTGGGTAGGGACTGTCTCTATATGTTGCCAAGCGCTTAGTACAGTGCTCTGCACATAGTAAGCGCTCAATAAATACGATTGATTGATTGATTGATTGACTGAATAGCTCTGCGAATATTAAAGGAGAAGAAAAGTATGAATAGCGTGTCCTTTTTCTTCTCTAAAAATTTTGAAAGGTGCCGGGTTCAGCTGGAGGAAGGGGGGGGAGGGGTAAGAGAGCTATGTTTAGACCTTCTGTAATGTTTCTAATCCTGAATTTGGGGCTATTTTTCGGCTTCTCTCCCTCCCTCCAGATGCGACCCGTTTGCATCACTGAAACGAAAGTGGGGGGGGGGGGGGGGGGGGGGGAAGAAAAACCCCGTTGACTCCCGTCCTCGGGGAGCCTCAGACATTTCTCCGGGCCCAGTCCCCGTCCAGGGCAGTTGTTTTAAAACGGGCTGAAACAATGATGCTTCTGCCGGCTCCTCTAAGATGGTGGAGGGCTCTCCCCAAGAGGCTCTCCTCCACAAGGGGAAGGAAAAAATGAGGAAAACCCTCCCCTAACAAAATGCCTTGACTCCATTTCATTGCCATGGTTGCAGTGCCAACACCTGGGACCACCCCTCCTCTCCGCCTTTGCTGAGGAAAGCGTTGAGAGGGGGGCCTGGGCCCCTCTTTCGTGGCAGGGCCCGCCACGGGAGGCTGGTCCTTCTCCTCCTCCTCTTTCTCCTGGGATTCATTCAGTCAGTCCTATTTATTGAGCGCTGACTGTGCGCGGAGCACTGGACTAAGCGCTTGGGAGAGTGCAAACCTGCAGCATTATAGAGGCCAACAACGGGCTCACAGTCTAGAAGGGGGAGATCTCCCCCAGCCGTTAGAACAGTGCTTGGTACTCAGTAAGCGCTTAACAAATACCATCATTATTATTATGATTATTGTGATGATTATTGTTGTTATTTAACGGGCATCTCCCCTTTTTCTCTGCTCTCCGGGGTTGGAGGGTGGGGGGCCCGCGGCTGCTCCCTCTCCCAGGAGTCGGGCCGGTTGGGGTGGGGGGGAGAAAAGCGGGGTTCTGTGAGCTGTTCATTCATTCATTCATTCATTCAATCGTATTTATTGAGCGCTTCCTGTGTGCAAAGCACTGGACTAAGCGCTTGGAAAGGACAAGTCGGCAACATAGAGAGGCGGTCCCTACCCAACGCCGGGCTCACCGTCTAGAAGCAGGGTGGCTCAGTGGCCCGGACTTGGGAGTCGGAGGTCGTGGGTTCTAATCCCGACTCCGCCACTTGTCAGCTGGGTGACTTTGGGCAAGTCACTTCACTTCTCTGACCCTCAGTGCCCTCATCTGGAAAATGGGGATGAAGGCTGTGAGCCCCATGGGGGACAACCTGCTCACCTTGTATCCCCCCGGCGCTTAGAACAGTGCAAGGCGCATAGTAAGTGCTTAAATACCGTCATTATTTATTTATATTCTCTGGGCCTCAGTGCCCTCATCTGTCAAACGGGGATGACGACTGTGAGCCCCATGGAGGACCTGATCACACTGTATTCCCACCCCCACCCCCCGCACTTAGAACAGTGCTTGGCACATAGTAGGCGCTTAACAAATGCTATTATTATTAGAAGGGGGAAATGGACAACAGAACAAGTAGACAGGTGCCAAAACCATCAGAACAAATAGAAGTGTAGCTTTGTGCACATCATTAATAAAACAGAATAGTAAATATGTACAAGTAAAATCCATAGGGTAATAAACATGTACAAAAATATCCAAGGGGGAAAGGGACAGGAGGGAGGGAGGAGGAGAGAGGCCCCTCTAGACTGTGAGCCCGTTGTTGGGGGGGGGGGGGGACGGGACCATCTATGTTGCCGACTTGTCCTTCCCCAGCGCTTAGTACAGTGCTCCGCACACAGTCAGCGCTCAATAAATCCGATAGAATGAATCTGCTGCCGACTTGCACTTCCCCAGCGCTTAGTCCAGTGTTCCGCACACAGTAAGCGCTCAATACGATTGAATGAATTAATGCTGCCGACTCGTCCTTCCCAAACGCTCAGTCCAGTGCTCCGCACACAGTAAGCGCTCAATACGATTGGATGAATTAATGTTGCCAACTTGTCCTTCCCAAACACTTAGTCCAGTGCTCCGCACAGTCAGCGCTCAACTCATTCATTCATTCGTATTTACTGAGCACTGACTGTGTGCGGAGCACTGTACTGAGCGCTTGGGAAGTACAAGTTGGCAACATATTCATTCATTCAATTGTATGTATTGAGCGCTGATGGTGTGCGGAGCACTGTACAAAGGCTTGGGAAAGACAAGTTGGCAACAGTCATTCATTCAATCATACTTATTGAGTGCTGATGGTGTGCGGAGCACTGTACTAAGCGCTTGGGAAGGACAAGTTGGCAACATTCATTCACTAGTATTTATTGAGCGCTGTGTGCGGTACACTAATGATAATGATAATGACGGCATTTATTAAGCACTTACTATGTGCAAAGCACGGTTCTAAGCGCTGGGAGGTTCCAAGGTGATCAGGTTGTCCCACACGGGGGGCTCACAGTTTTCACCCCCATTTTCCAGATGAGGGAACCGAGGCCCAGAGAAGTGAAATGACTTGCCTACAGTCACACAGCTGACAGTTCAATCAATCGTATTGATTGAGCGCTTACTGTGTGCAGAACACTGGACTAAGCGCTTGGGAAGGACAAGTGAGCAACATACAGAGACGGTCCCTACCCAACAGCGCGCTCACGGACCCGGGATTTGAACCCATTCATTCAATCATTCAATCGTATTTACTGAGCGCTTACTGTGTGCAGAGCACTGGACTAAGCGCTTGGGAAGGACAAGCTGGCAACATATAGAGACAGTCCCTACATTCATTCATTCA
Source organism: Tachyglossus aculeatus (assembly GCF_015852505.1). Lineage (NCBI taxonomy): Eukaryota > Metazoa > Chordata > Mammalia > Monotremata > Tachyglossidae > Tachyglossus > Tachyglossus aculeatus. The sequence continues at coordinate 104,131,133 of NC_052069.1, read as the reverse complement.
ATCGTATTTATTGAACGCTTACTGTGTGCAGAGCACTGGACTAAGCGCTGTGGGGAGGACAAGTGGGCAACGTAAAGAGGCGGTCCCTACCCAACAGCGGGATCACGGACCCGGGATTTGAACCCATTCATTCATTCAATCGTATTGACTGAGCGCTTACTGCGTGCAGAACACTGGGCTAAGCGCTGTGGGGAGGACAAGTGGGCAACGTAGAGAGACGGTCCCTACCCAACAGCGGGCTCACGGGCCCGGGATTTGAACCCATTCATTCATTCATTCATTCAATCGTATTGATTGAGCGCTTACTGTGTGCAGAGTACTGGGCTAAGCGCTTGGGAAGGACAAGCTGGCAACATCTAGAGACGGTCCCTACATTCATCCAATCGTATTTATTGAGCACTTACTGTGTGCGGAGCACTGGACTAAGCGCTTGGGAAGGACAAGTGGCAACACAGAGAGACGGTCCCTACCCAACAGCGGGCTCACAGACCCGGGACTTGAACCCATTCATTCATTCATTCACTCAACCGTATTTACTGAGCGCTTACTGCGTGCAGAGCACTGCGCTAAGCGCTGTGGGAAGTCCAAGTTGGCAACGTAGAGAGGTGGTCCCTACCCAACAGCGGGCTCACGGACCCGGGATTTGAACCCATTCATTCATTCATTCACTCAATCGTATTGACTGAGCGCTTACTGTGTGCAGAGCACTGGGCTAAGCGCTGTGGGGAGGACAAGCAGGCAACGTAGAGAGGCGGTCCCACGGACCTGGGATTTGAACCCATTCATTCATTCATTCACTCAATCGTATTGACTGAGCGCTCACTGTGTGCAGAGCACTGCGCTAAGCGCTGTGGGAAGTCCAAGTTGGCAACATCTAGAGCCCACTGTTGGGTAGGGACTGTCTCTATGTGATGCCAATTTGTACTTCCCAAGCGCTTAGTACAGTGCTCTGCACATAGTAAGCGCTCAATAAATACGATTGATTGATTGATTGATCTAGAGACAGTCCCTACATTCACTCAACCGCATTGACTGAGCGCTTACTGCGTGCAGAGCACTGGGCTAGGCGCTGTGGGGAGGACAAGTGGGCAACGTAGAGAGGCGGTCCCACGGACCCGGGATTTGAACCCATTCATTCATTCATTCATTCACTCAATCGCATTGATTGAGCGCTTACCGTGTGCAGAGCACTGGGCTAAGCGCTGTGGGGAGGACATGCGGGCAACGCAGAGAGGCGGTCCCACGGACCCGGGATTTGAACCCATTCATTCATTCGTTCATTCAGTCGTATTTACTGAGCGCTTACTGTGTGCAGAGCACTGGGCCAAGCGCTGTGGGGAGGACAAGCGGGCAACGTAGAGAGGCGGTCCCACGGACTCGGGATTTGAACCCCTTCACTCACTCATTCACTCAACCGTATTTACTGAGCGCTTACTGTGTGCAAAGCACTGGGCTAAGCGCTGTGGGGAGGACAAGCGGGCAACGTAGAGAGGCGGTCCCACGGACCCGGGATTTGAACCCCTTCACTCACTCATTCACTCAACCGTATTTACTGAGCGCTTACTGTGTGCAGAGCACTGGGCTAAGCGCTGTGGGGAGGACAAGCGGGCAACGTAGAGAGGCGGTCCCACGGACTCGGGATTTGAACCCCTTCACTCACTCATTCACTCAACCGTATTGACTGAGCAATGACTGCGTGCAGAGCACTGGGCTAAGCGCTGTGGGGAGGACAAGTGGGCAACGTAGAGAGGCGGTCCCACGGACCCGGGATTTGAACCCATTCATTCATTCATTCACTCAATCGTACTGAGCGCTTACTGTGTGCAGAGCACTGGGCTAAGCGCTGTGGGGAGGACAAGCGGGCAACGTAGAGAGGCGGTCCCACGGACTCGGGATTTGAACCCCTTCACTCACTCATTCACTCAACCGTATTTACTGAGCGCTTACTGTGTGCAGAGCACTGGGCTAAGCGCTGTGGGGAGGACAAGTGGGCAACGTAGAGAGGCGGTCCCACGGACCCGGGATTTGAACCCATTCATTCATTCATTCACTCAATCGTACTGAGCGCTTACTGTGTGCAGAGCACTGGGCTAAGCGCTGTGGGGAGGACAAGTGGGCAACGTAGAGGGGCGGTCCCACGGAGCCGGGATTTGAACCCATTCATTCATTCATTCACTCAACCGTATTTACTTAGCAATGACTGTGTGCAGAGCACTGGGCTAAGCGCTGTGGGGAGGACAAGTTGGCAACGTAGAGAGGCGGTCCCACGGACCCGGGATTTGAACCCATTCATTCATTCAATCGTATTGATTGAGCGCTTACTGCGTGCAGAGCACTGGGCTAAGCGCTGTGGGGAGGACAAGTGGGCAACGTAGAGAGGCGGTCCCACGGACCCGGGATTTGAACCCATTCATTCATTCATTCATTCACTCAATGGTACTGACTGAGCGCTTACTGTGTGCAGAGCATTGGGCCAAGCGCTGTGGGGAGGACAAGTGGGCAACGTAGAGAGGCGGTCCCACGGACCCGAGATTTGAACCCATTCATTCATTCATTCAATCGTATTGATTGAGCGCTGACTGTGTGCAGAGCACTGGACTAAGCGCTGTGGGGAGGACAAGTGGGCAACACAGTGAGACGGTCCCTACCCAATAGCGGGCTCAGGGACCCGGGATTTGAACCCATTCATTCATTCATTCACTCAATGGTACTGACTGAGCGCTTACTGCGTGCAGAGCACTGGGCTAAGCGCTGTGGGGAGGACAAGTGGGCAATGTAGAGAGGCGGTCCCACGGACCCGGGATTTGAACCCATTCATTCATTCAATCGTATTGATTGAGCGCTTACTGCGTGCAGAGCACTGGGCTAAGCGCTGTGGGGAGGACAAGCGGGCAACGTAGAGAGGCGGTCCCACGGACCCGGGATTTGAACCCATTCATTCATTCATTCATTCACTCAATCGTACTGAGCGCTTACTGTGTGCAGAGCACTGGGCTAAGCGCTGTGGGGAGGACAAGTGGGCAACGTAGAGAGGCGGTCCCACGGACCCGGGATTTGAACCCATTCATTCATTCATTCACTCAATCGTATTGACTGAGCGCTTACTGCGTGCAGAGCACTGGACTAAGCGCTGTGCGGAAGACAAGTCGGCAACGTACAGAGTCGGTCCCTACCCCACAGGGGGCCCACAGACCCGGGATTTGAACCCATTTATTCATTCATTCAATCGTACTGACTGAGCGCTTACTGCGTGCAGAGCACTGGGCTAAGCGCTGTGGGGAGGACAAGTGGGCAACGTAGAGAGGCGGTCCCACGGACCCGGGATTTGAACCCATTCATTCATTCACTCAATCGCATTGATTGAGCGCTGACTGTGTGCAGAGCACTGCGCTAAGCGCTGTGGGGAGGACAAGCGGGCAACGTAGAGAGGCGGTCCCACGGAGCCGGGATTTGAACTCATTCATTCATTCATTCATTCATTCACTCAATCGCATTTACTGAGCGCTTACTGTGTGCAGAGCACTGGGCTAAGCGCTGTGGGGAGGACAAGCGGGCAACGTAGAGAGGCGGTCCCACGGACCCGGGATTTGAACCCATTCATTCATTCATTCATTCAATAGTATTTATTGAGCGCTTACTGCGTGCAGAGCACTGTACTAAGCGCTGTGGGGAGGACAAGTGGGCAATGCAGAGAGGCGGTCCCACGGACCCGGGATTTGAACCCATTCATTCATTCATTCAATCGTATTGACTGAGCGCTCACTGCGTGCAGAGCACTGGGCCAAGCGCTGTGGGGAGGACAAGTGGGCACCGTAGAGAGACAGTCCCTACATTCACTCATTCAATCGTATTTATTGAGCGCTTACTGCGTGCAGAGCACTGGGCTAGGCGCTGTGGGGAGGACAAGCGGGCAACGTAGAGAGGCGGTCCCACGGAGCCGGGATTTGACCCCCGTCATTCATTCGTTCATTCACTCATTCATTCACTCATTCATTCACTCGTTCTGTGAGGGAGGCTGTTGACGGGGCGGGCCGGCCGGCCGGCCCCTCCTTCCCGTCTCCGGCCCTACCTGAGCGGGCCCGGAGGGCCCCCCGGCGGCGGCGGCGGCGTGGGGCGTGTCCGGCGGCAGGGACGCCTCCTGTCCCCGGGGCACAGCTCGGCGGCGTCGCCTCAGCCGACAACTCCATCGGGAGCCGCACGGAAAGCCCCCTTGGCGGCGGCGGCGGCGGCGGCGGCAGGAGCCGCGACGCCTCCTCCTCCTCCTCCTCCTCCACCTCTTCCTACTTCTCGCGAGAAAACGCCCCCTCCCACCCGCGCCCCGCTTCTCGCGAGACCGGCCGGCCGGCGCTCGACGCCCCTCCCCATCCCGCGCCCTCGCCCCAAGTCTCGCGAGACCAGCCGGCCGGCGCTCGACGCCCCTCCCCATCCCGCGCCCTCGCCCCAAGTCTCGCGAGACCTGCCGGCCGGCGCTCGACGCCCCTCCCCAACCCGCGCCCTCGCCCCAAGTCTCGCGAGACCGGCCGGCCGGCGCCCGGCGCCCTCCTCAACCCGCCCCAAGTCTCGCGAGAGCGGCCGGCCGTCGCTCGTCGGGGGGCGACCGCTTTAATCATTTCATCGTAATTTAATAATTGATGATAATGATCATTTAATAATAATTATGAATAATAATAATGATAATGATGGCGTTTATTAAGAACTTACTATGTGCCAATCACTGTTCTAATGATAATGATGGCATTTATTAAGAACTTCCTATGTGCCAATCACGGTTCCAATAATAATAATAATAATAATGATGGCGTTTATTAAGCGCTTACTATGTGCACATCACAGTTCTAATAATAATAATGATAATGATGGCATTTATTAAGCGCTTATGTGCACATCACTTCTAATAATAATAATGATGGCATTTATTAAGCGCTTACTATGTGCACATCACTGTTCTAATAATGATAATGATGGCATTTATTAAGAACTTACTATGTGCCAATCACTGTTCCAATAATAATAATAATAATAATAATAATAATGGCATTTATTAAGCGCTTGCTATGTGCACATCACTGTTCTAATAATAATAATGATAATGATGGCATTTATTAAGAACTTACTATGTGCCAATCACTGTTCCAATAATAATAATAATAATAATAATAATAATGGCATTTATTAAGCGCTTGCTATGTGCACATCACTGTTCCAATAATAATAATGATAATGATGGCATTTATTAAGCGCTTACTATGTGCACATCACTGTTCTAATAATAATAATAATGATAATGATGGCATTTATTAAGCACTTACTATGTGCCAATCACTGTTCCAATAATAATAATAATAATAATGATGGCATTTAAGAACTTACTATGTGCCAATCACTGTTCCAATAATAATAATAATAATAATAATAATAATAATGGCATTTATTAAGCGCTTACTATGTGCACATCACTGTTCTAATAATAATAATGATAATGATGGCATTTATTAAGAACTTACTATGTGCCAATCACTGTTCCAATAATAATAATAGTAATGATGGCGTTTATTAAGCGCTTCCTATGTGCCAATCACTGTTCCAATAATAATAATGATAATGATGGCATTTATTAAGCACTTACTATGTGCCAATCACTGTTCCAATAATAATAATAATAATGATGGCATTTATTAAGTGCTTACTATGCGCAAAGCACTGTTCTAATAGTAATGATAATGGCATTTATTAAGCGCTTGCTATGTGCACATCACTATTCCAATAATAATAATGATAATGATGGCATTTATTAAGCGCTTACTATGGGCCAATCACTATTCCAATAATAATAATGATAATAATAATAATGGCATTTATTAAGCGCTTACTATGTGCCAAGCACTGTTCTAATAATAATAATGGCATTTATTAAGCGCTTGCTATGTGTAAAGCACTGTTATAATAATAATAATAATAATGATGGCATTTATTAAGCGCTTACTATGTGTAAAGGACTGTTCCAATAATAATAATAATAGTAATGGTGGCATTTATTAAGCGGTTACTATGTGCAAAGGACTGTTCCAATATTAATAATAATGATGGCATTTATTAAGCGCTTATTATATGCAAAGCACTGTTCCAATAATAATAATAATGATGGCATTTATTAAGCGCTTACTATGTGCAAAGCACTGTTCCAATAATAATAATAGTAATGATGGCATTTATTAAGTGATTACTATGTGCAAAGCACTGGTCCAATAATAAAAGTAATAATGGCATTTATTAAGCACTTACTATGTGCAAAGCACTGTTCCAATAATAATAATAATGATGGCATTTATTAAGCGCTTACTAAGTGTTCCAATAATGATAATAATAATAATAATGATGGCATTTATTAAGCGCTTACTATGTGCAAAGCACTGTTCCAATAATAATAATAATGGCATTTATTAAGCGCTATGGGCAAAGCACTGTTCCAATAATAATAATGGCATTTATTAAGCGCTTACTATGTGCAAATCACTGTTCCAATAATAATAATAATGGCATTTATTAAGCGCTATGGGCAAAGCACTGTTCCAATAATAATAATGGCATTTATTAAGCGCTTACTATGTGCAAAGCACTGTTCCAATAATAATAATAATGATAATAATAATAATGGCATTTATTAAGCACTTACTATGGGCAAAGCACTGTTCCAATAATAATGATGGCATTTATTAAGCGCTTACTCAGTGCAAAGTACTGTTCTAAGCACTGGGGAGGTTCCAAGGTGATCAGGTTGTCCCACGTGGGGCTCACAGTCTTCATCCCCATTTTCCAGATGAGGGAACTGAGGCCCAGAGAAGTCAAGCGACTTGCCCCAAGTCACACAGCTGACAAGTGGCGGAGCCGGGATTTGAACCCACGACCTGTGACTCCAAAGCCCGGGCTCTTTGCACTGAGCCACGCTGCTTCTCTCATTTCATTCAGTCGTATTTACGGAGCGCTTACTGTGTGCAGAGCACTGTACTAAGCGCTTGGGAAGGACAAGTTGGCAACATAGAGAGACGGTCCCTACCCTGTACTATACTGTCCCAGGCTCTCAGTACAGTGCTCTTAAACACAGTAAGTGTTCAATGATACTACTGACTGAATGACTGCTGTCGAGCCTAAACCTCCCGTTGCCATCTCAGCCCATGTCCTCTTGTTCGGCCTTCTGAAAAAATGGAAAACCGGTGACTACTGTTCTATTTATTAAGCGCTTACTATATGCAAAGCACCGTACTAAGCGCTGGGGAGGTTACAAGGCGATCAGTTTGTCCCATGGGGGGCTCACACTCTTAACCCCCATTTCAATAATAATAATAATAATAATAATGCTCACACTCAACCCCCATTTCAATAATAATAATAATAATAATAATAATGGCATTTATTAAGCGCTTACTATATGCAAAGCACCATTCTAAGCGCTGGGGGGATACAAGGTGATCAGGTTGTCCCACGGGGGGCTCACAGTCAACTCCCATTTCAATAATAGTAATAATAATGATGGCCTTTATTCATTCATTCAATCGTATTTATTGAGCGCTTACTGTGTGCAGAGCACTGGACTAAGCGCTTGGGAAGGACAAGTTGGCAACATATAGAGACGGTCCCTACCCAACAGCGGTAAGCGCTTACTAAGTGCTAAGCACTGTTCTAAGCGCTGGGGAGGTTACAAGGGGATCAGGTTGTCCCACGGGGGGCTCACACTCAACCCCTATTTCAATAATAATAATAATGATGATGGCATTTATTAAGCGCTTACTATATGCAAAGTACCGTTCAAAGCGCTGGGGAGGTTATAAGGGGATCAGGTTGTCCCACAGGGGGCTCACAGTCAACCCCCATTTCAACAATAATAATAATAATAATAATAATAATAATAGCATTTATTAAGTGCTATGTGCAAAGCACCGTTCTAACCGCTGGGGAGGTTACAAAGTGATCAGGTTGTCCCACGCGGGGCTCAGTCTTAACCCCCATTTTAATAATAATAATAACAATGATAATAATGGCATTTATTAAGCAGTTACTATGTGCAAAGCACCGTTCTATGCGCTAGGGAGGTTACAAGGTGATCAGGTTGTCCCACGGCGGGCTCACACTCGACCCCCATTTTAATAATAATAATAATGATGGCATTTATTAAGCACTTACTATGTGCAAAGCACCGTTCTAAGTGCTGGGGGGATACAAGGTGCTCAGGTTGTCCCACGGGGGGCTCATAGTCAACCCCCATTTCAATAATAGTAATAATAATGATGGCATTTATTAAGCACATACTATGTGCAATGCACTGTTCTAAGCGCTGGGGAGGTTACAAGGTGATCAGGTTGTCCCACGCAGGGCTCACAGTCTTAACCCCCACTTTAATAATAATAATAATAATAATGATGGCATTTATTAAGCGCTAACTATATGCAAAGCACTGTTCTAAGCGCTGGGGAGGTTACAAGGTGATCAGGTTGTCCCACGGGGGGGCTCACAGTCTTCATCCCCATTTTACAGATGAGGGAACTGAGGCCCAGAGAAGTGAAGTGACTGGCCCAAAGTCACACAGCTGATAATTGGCGGAGCAGGGATTTGAACCCATGACCTCTGACTCCAAAGCCCGGGCTCTGACCACTGAGCCACACTGGGAATGGCCTCCTTCCCTTTACCATCCCCACTTAGAGTTGCCCAACTCTCTCAGTTTTCCCAGTTCTTACTCGTTGTAGGCCATTCCTGGTATACTTATCATTCATTCATAGGAATTTGTTGAGCACTTAGAGAAGCATTGTGGCTCAGTGGCAAGAGCTTGGGCTTTGGAGTCAGAGGTCATGGGTTCTAATTCCGACTCTGCCAACTGTCAGCTGTGTGACTTTGGGCAAGTCACTTTGCTTCTCTGGGCCTCAATTGCCTCATCTGTAAAATGGGGATTAAGCCCGTGAGCCCCGTGGGGACAACCTGATCACCTTGTATCTACCCCAGTGCTTAGAACAGTGCTTTGCACATACTAAGCACTTAATAAATACCATCATTATTATTATTATTACTGTGGGAGGAGGACTGCTCCCCGGCTCCCTCCCTCTGCTCTACCCCCCTCCCCGCCCCACAACACTGGTGTATATCTGTACATACTTATTATTCTATTTTATTAATGATGTGTCTATAGCTATAATTCTGTTTATTCTGATAACCCTAATAATTTTGGTATTTGTTAAGCACTTACTATGTGCAAAGCAGTGTTCTAAGTGCTGGGGAGGATACAAGGTGATCAGGTTGTCCCACGGGGGGCTCACAATCTTAACCCCCATTTTACAGATGAGGTAACTGAGGCACAGAGAAGTGAGGTGACTTGCCCAAAGTCACACAGCTGACAAGCAGCGGAGCAGGGATTTGAACCCATGACCTCTGACGCCCAAGCCTGGGATCTTTCCACTGAGGCACGCTGCTTCTCTGCTGCTTCTGATGCCTGTCTACTTGTTTTGTTGTCTCCCCCTTCTAATAATAATAATAATGGTATTTGTTAAGTACTTACTATTCAGCGTTTAGAACAGTGCTTGGCACATAGTAAGCACTTAACAAATACCATTATATATATATATATATATATATACACACACATATATATATATATATATATATACACACACATATATATATATACCAAGCACCAAGCACTGTTCTAAGCACCGGGGGGATACCAGGTAATCAGGTTGTCCCACATGGGGCTAACAGTCTTAATCCCCATTTTACAGATGAGGTAACTGAGGCCCAGAGAAGTGAAATAACTTGCCCAAAGTCACACAGTTGACAGTTGGCAGGTACGGGATTAGAACCCACGACCTCTGACTCCCAAGCCCGGGATCTTTCCACTGAGCCACGCTGCTTCTCTGTTTCTAGACTGTGAGCCTGCTGTTGGGTAGGGATTGTCTCTGAAGCCGAATTGTACCTTCCAAGCACTTAGTGCAGTGTTCTGCACACAAAGCGCTCTTATTTATTCATATATAATATATTTATTATATAACTGAATGAATGAGGACTGTACTAAGCACTTGGAAAGTACTAAACAGCAATAGACAATCCCTGCCCACAATGGGCTTACTACTACTAATACTTCTAATATAATAATAACGGTATTTGTTAAGCGTTTACTATGTGCCAAGCACTCTTCTAAGCACTGGGGTAGATACAGAGTTATCAGTTTGTCCCACGTGTTGCTCACAGTCGTCATCCCTATTTCACAGATGAGGTAACTAAAGCACAGAGAAGTGACTTGGCCAAGGTCACACAGCAGACAACTGGCAGAGTGGGGATTAGGCTCAGTGGCCAGAGCACGGGCTTGGGAGCCAGAGGTCATGGGTTCTAATCCCACCTCCGCCACTTGTTGGCTGTGTGACTTTGGGCGAGTCACTTCACTTCTCTGTGCCTCAGTTACCTCATCTGTAAAATGGGGATTAAGATTGCGAGCCCCACGTGGGACAACCTGATCACCTTGTATCCCCCCAGCACTTAGAACAGTGCTTTGCACATAGTAAGTGCTTAGTAAATACCCAAAAAAACCCACCCCACATCCTCTGACTCCCAAGGCCTTGCTCTTTCCACTTAGCCACGCTGCTTCAAGGGAGGGGAGAGGGACATCAAAACAAGTAAACCGGTATCAATAAATAGAATTACAGATACAAAATGGACCAATAATTTATTGCTATATGTGTGTGTGTACATATACATATATATGTACACGAGTGCTGTGAGGTGAGGAGAAAGGGGGAAGAGCTGAGGAAAAGGGGGCTTAAATCAGGGAAGGCCTCTTGGAGGAGGTGAGCCTCCAATAGGGCTTTAAAGGAGGGGGAAGAGCGATTGGAGAATTTGAGGAGGAAGGGTGCTCTGAGCAACGGGTCGACGGTGAGACATGGAGGCCCAGTGAGAAGATGAGCACCAGAGGAGTGGAGTGTGCGGACTAGGATGGAGAAGAAGAGAATGGAGGTGAGGTAAGAAGGCTATCCTACACCTCCCACACTGAGGGACAGGGCCCACGTCTCAATCGCCATGTGTATGTTTGGCAACATCTGTGTATTTGTTCCAGTCCCTTTTACATTCATTCACTCATTCAATCGTATTTATTGAGCGCTTGCTGTGTGCAGAGCACTGTACTAAGCGCTTGGGAAGTCCAAGTTGGCAACGTATAGAGACGGTCCCTACCCAACAGCGGGCTCACAGTCTAGAAGGGGGAGACAGAGAACAAAACAAAACATATTAACACAATAAAATACATAGAATAAATATGTACGAATAAAATAAATAAGAAATATGTACAAACATATATACATATATACAGGTGCTGTGGGGAGGGGGAGGAGGGGGCGGAGGGGGCTCAGTCTGGGAAGGCCTCCTGGAGGTGGTGAGCTCTCAGTAGGGCTTTGAAGGGAGCTTGGGAGAGTACAATATAACAAATAGACCTTTCCAGACTGAGCCCCTTCCTTCCTCTCCCCCTCGTCCCCCTCTCCATCCCCCCCCATCTTACCTCCTTCCCTTCCCCACAGCACCTGTATATATGTATATATGTTTGTACATATTTATTACTCTATTTTACTTGTACATATCTATTCTATTTTGTTAGTATGTTTGGTTTTGTTCTCTGTCTCCCCCTTTTAGACTGTGAGCCCACTATTGGGTAGGGACCGTCTCTATATGTTGCCAACTTGTACTTCCCAAGCGCTTAGTACAGTGCTCTGCACACAGTAAGCGCTCAATACGATTGATGATGAAATAGACACATTCCCTGCCCATAATTAGCTTAGTGCTCTGCACGCAGTCAGTGCTCATTCATTCAATCGTATTTATTGAGCGCTTACTGTGTGCAGAGCACTGTACTAAGCGCTTGGGAAGTGCAATTTGGCAACACAGAGAGACGGTCCCTACCCAACAGTGGGCTCACAGTCTAGAAGGGGGAGACAGAGTTTCATTGCCTGCTACCGTGATTCTGGGTGGTTCAAACTCAGCCTCAAGGATATTTGTGGGAAGGGCTCACCTCACACAAGGAACCTCAATGGGGAAAGGCCCTAACCCTGTTGTCAGGCCCTACATAAGGTTTTCAGGGTAATCAATCAATCAATCAATCGTATTTATTTAGCGCTTTTCGTGTTTACTGAGCCCTTGCTGTGTGCAGAGCACTGCACTAAGCTCTTAGGAGAGTACAGTATAAGAGTTGATAGACACGTTCCTGGCCCAAAAGGAGTTTACAGGCTATACAGGGAGACATTCACTCATTCAGTCGTATTTATTGAGCACTTACCGTGTGCAGAGCACTGCACTAAGCTCTTGGGAGAGTACAATATAACAGAGTTGATAGACACGTTCCTGGCCCAAAAGGAATTTACAGGCTAGAGGGGGAGACATTCACTCATTCAATCGTATTTATTGAGCGCTTACCGTGTGCAGAGCACTGCACTAAGCTCTTGGGAGAGTACAATATAACAGAGTTGATAGACACGTTCCTGGCCCAAAAGGCGCTTACAGGCTAGAGGGGGAGACATTCACTCATTCAGTCGTATTTATTGAGCGCTTACCGTGTGCAGAGCACCGTACTAAGCGCTTGGAAAGTACAAGTTGGCAACACATAGAGACGATCCCTACGCAACAGCGGGCTCACAGTCTAGAAGGGGGAGACAGACAACAAAACAAAACATGTGGACAGGGGTCAAGTCATCAGAATAAATAGAAGTAAAGCTAGATGCACATCATTAACAAAATAAATAGAATAGTAAATATGTACAATCAATCAATCGTATTTATTGAGCGCTTATTGTGTGCAGAGCACTGTACTAAGCTCTTGGGAAGTACAAGTTGGCAACATATAGAGACAGTCCCTACCCAACAGTGGGCTCACAGTAAAATAAATACAGTAATAAATCCGTACAAACATACGTACGGGTGCTGCGGGGAGGGGAAGGAGGTAGGGCGGGGGGGATGGGGAGGGGGAGAGAAAAAGGGGGCTCAGTCTGGGAAGGTCTCCTGGAGGAGGTGAGCTCTCAGGAGGGCTTTGAAGGGAGGAAGAGACAGGCATTAAAATAAGTTAGATACGTACATAAGTGCTGTGGATAGAGCATGGTCCTGGGAAGTAGAAAGACCTGGCTTCTAACCCCAGCTCCCCCACTTCTGCTGTGTGACCTTGGACAAGTCACTTTCCGCTGTGCCTCCATTACCTTATCTGTAAAATGGGGATTAAGACCGTGAACCCCATGTGGGACACTGAGTCTGTATAACTTGGTTAGCTTGTATCTACCCCAGGACTTGGTAGCGTGCCTGGCACTAGCGCTTAAATACTATAAAAAAGAAAAACAATACAAATCCAAGTGCAAAGGCAGCGAAGAACGAAGAGGGAGCAGAGGAAATGAGGGTTTAGTCAGGGAAAGTCACTTGGAGATGCGATTTTAATAAGGCCTCGAAGGTGGGGAGAGCGGTGGCCTGTTAGATATGAAGCGGGGAGCGTTCCAGGCCAGAGGCAGGACATCATCAATCGTATTTATTGAGCGCTTACTGTGTGCAGAGCACTGTACTAAGGACATGGGTTGAAGGATCAGCGGCAAGATAGACGAGACAATGTACACTGAGTAGATTGGTGTCAGAGGAGCGAAGTGTGCAGTCTGGATTGCAGTAGGAAATCAGTGAGGTAAGATAGGTGGGGCAAGGTGATCGAGTGCTTTAAAGCTTTTGGGAAGGAGTTTCTATTTGATGCAGGAGGTGGATAGAGGTAACCCCTGGTAGCTCTTGAGTCGGGTAACGTGGACCGGACAGTGCTTTAGAAAAATGATCTGGGCAGTAAAGTATGGACTTTACCCAACAAGGGCTCACAGCCTAGAAGGGGGAGACGGACAACAAAACGAAACATGGAGACAGGTGTCAAAATCGTCAGAATAAATAGGGACCGTCTCTATATAATAATAATAATAATAATAATGATGGCATTTGTTAAGCGCTTACTATGTGCAAAGCACTGTTCTAAGCGCTGGGGGGGGATACAAGGTGATCAGGTTGTCCCACGTGGGGCTCACAGTCTTAATCCCCATTTTACAGATGAGGGGACTGAGGCTCCGAGAAGTTAAGTGACTTGCCCAAGGTCACACAGCAGACATGTGGCAGAGCTGGGATTCGAACCCCTGACCTCTTGACTCCAAAGCCCGTGCTCTTTTCACTGAGCCACGCTGCTTCTCTGATGCCATGCTTCTATATCTTGCCAACTTTTACTTCCCAGGCGCTTAGTGCAGTGCTCTGCACACAGTAAGCGCTCAATGGATACGATTGAATGAATGAATGAACAAATAGAATTATAGCTATATGCACATCATTAACAAAGTAAATAGAATAGTAAATCTGTACAAGTAAAATAGAGTAATAAATTGGTACAAACATATATACAGGTGCTGTGGAGAGGGGAGGGATGGGGAGGAGGAGAGGAAAAAAGTTGGGAGCCCCTTCCTTCCTCTCCCCCTCATCCCACTCTCCATCCCCCCCACCCCGTCTTACCTCCTTCCCTTCCCCACAGCACCTGTATATATGTATATATGTTTGTACATATTTATTACTCTATTATTTATTTTACTTGTACATATCTATTCTATTTTATTTTGTTAATATGTTTGGTATTGTTCTCTGTCTCCCCCTTCTAGACCGTGAGCCCACTGTTGGGTAGGGACCGTCTCTATGTGTTGCCAACTTGTACTTCCCAAGCGCTTAGTACAGTGCTCCGCACACAGTAAACGCTCAATAAATACGATTGATTGATTGATTGACTGTCAGGGGAGAAACAGGAGGCAGGGAGGTCAGTGAGGAGACTGATGCTGTAGCAAGGGGCTTGATAATGGTAATACTAATTGTGGTATTTGTTAAACACTTACTAGGTGCCAGGCACTGTCCTAAGCGCTGGGATGAACACAAGCAAATCGGGTTGGACACAGGGTAGATCTGAAAACATGGGATCCAAAATTGGAGGTGCCTCCTTTTGGCTTTTATAGCAGATTGGAGGGGGCGGGGGGCAATGCCACCTGATACTTTAGCAAGACTAAACAGGCTCCAGGGCCACGAAGGTTGGTTCACCTTTCTAATCTCCGGCATGACAGAGGGCCAGCGTGTTTTTCACTCAGATGGGAATAGGAGTGCCAGATTTCCTAACGACTGGATATAATTTAGCTTGCATCAACCTACCAAACTACTCTGTCACCCACAGTGAAAGGCTCTCTGAAAGGGTTTCTCTACTTTGCCTTTATCATCATCATCATCAATCGTATTTATTGAGCGCTTACCGTGTGCAGAGCACTGTACTAAGCCATTATCTGGTGTCGGTCAATTTTTCCTTCTGCGTATCGTTCACAGATTTATACAAAATCCATTTCTCTCTTCTCCAAACTACACTTTATTATTTCCTCCGAAGATGACAATTGGTTACAGTTGAGTGAATAGTACAACAGAACAAGCAGAGCTTGCGTGCTAGTTTATTTCCCGCAAAGCAAAATGTCGTACCCGAGAGCAGAAAAATCAAGAAATTTTTTTTTAAAAAACATACTGAAGTTGGGACCCGGTTTTACTCAAACCTACCTGCCCTGGGGAATCTCTCTTGGGCATGTCAGAATCACATACAACTATAATAAAAAAATATAGCCTTTACACACTTAATCCTACCTCAACAGCATTTTTAAAACTTGAACTCTATTTTTCCTGTTACTGTGTAGACAAATCACACAAGCACACACTCCTCCATGATGTTTTCATGGGATAATTCTCTTTGTTTTGGAATAGCAATAAATAATAAAAATCCAGCACTCTTGCAGTCCCCTTCACAGAAACATCTAGAATCTGTTACAGATATTAAAGTCTCACAACATTCTTACAAGGCACAAATAAAACAAAGGCAGGCACACCTGTGAAAAAGCCAATTTTAAAACTCAGCATCCAATACACCTGACACCAATTTCTAGGAAAACAATTCACTATTTAAACCACTAGAAAAAATTACCTAGAAGAGGTAAAAGCACTCCTGCACCTAATTACAAGAAAACTATTTCTAAAAAGAAAATATTTTAATGCCGACATAGAGCCAATTTCAGGTCCACGGAAATTTGTATGACTACAAAATTAAGTTCTCAGAAATAGAGCCTGATAGCGAAAAATAACTTCTTTTTAGTGATATTCTTTTACTATAATTTTAACAATTCTATACATCTAAATGAAAACAAAGACTTACCTAAGCATAACCCCTTGTTGTTCCTCCTCCTCTTCCCTACCACCATCCTAAGTGGAAATACAAAATGTTTTTCCAGGAAATGTATCATTAAAATATTGAGCTATAAGATCAGATTCAACCCAACAAGTGGCTGAAATGCGGAATAAATTCAAAAATATTCCGTTAAGTGCTACAGAAGAGATACTGCATGTAGTAATAAAATATGTGGCCACGACCATTATAAAGAGACCTAAAATAAATTATTTCCACTCTACTTACTGTATACATATATTTTCTGTCACTCTACAAAGACAAATCCAAGCACCAAATAAGAATTATTTGCCATTTACTATCAATCCTTGACACGGGGGATGGACGTATAGGGAAAGCTATAACTGTTATTGACACATACATGTCTCCAAGTACCCCATGTAAACACACAACCTGTACTTCCCAAAAGTACAAAAACACACATATACTCTATTGAAACATTGAAAGGCTAAGGGAAAACGCCTTAAATGTTTATTGGCAACTACAGTAAGACGATAGGACAGAATGAATACCTTTCAGAGAAATACGGCTTTCAAAACCAAGGAGCTTGTTTTAGGGTTTCATTTTGTTGGCGCGATTCTCTCTCTCTATATCCTCTGAACAGATAATAGCCTAGAGAGTGTGCGCCAACTGAGCAGTCGTTCCTAATGTGTTGGACAAGTCTTTTATGCTAATACTGTAAACAAAAACTAGAGATATTTTAAAATGCAATATTGGCACGTGAAATACAATTCGAACAGTGCTCAGCGCTTAGAACGGTGCTTCACACATAGTAAGCGCTTAACAAACACCATCATTATTATTATTACTATTATTAATTCACACATGCTTGGTGAACTACGAGCCTATTCCATTGAACTATCAACCAATTAACTAGACAGCCGCGCTTTTGTCTGCACCTAGTCAAGTGCTCTGCACAGGGGACAAATATTTTTAACGGACTATCGCTAAGCTTAGAAATAAACTAAACATTTCTAAAAGCTTTCAGGCCAAAAAAGTCAAAATCACACTGGTTTTCTTTTAAACAGCGAGTGGCTCTCAGAAGTGACTTTAACGACTGAAAATGGGGGTTCCGGATTTGTTCTTTTGTCATTCACATGTTACCAGTAAAAACGGGACCGCTTAAATAGTTCTGTCCATCACATCCCCATATGCAACAAAGATTACGTCCCTGAAAGTCAACCACATCGTTTACGTGGCTGATATACGGAACGGACCGGAAACCTGTCAGTTCTTTCTGTAACAACTCCAGAAGTCTTAATAAAAGTTATAGCGTTAGGGACTGCCAGCCGAAACCGCAAAGCGGCTCCAGAGACGGAGAGCAGGCCATCCTACTAATCGTAGTCTATTTTGACTTTTGTAATTGTGTCCAGGTTTGGCTTGTCGCCGCCGCTCCTCCTGTGGACGGACGTAAGATGCTTTTTCAAGGCGGACTTGTGCTTGAAGTCCATATCGCAACAGTGACATTTGTAGGGCCTGTCCCCACTGTGGATATTCAAGTGGTCCTGAAGGGTACTTTTGGCCGTAAAGGTCTTCAGGCAAACGGAGCACTGGAACGGCCTGATCCCCATGTGACCTCGGATGTGCCTATTGAGGTTTTTCTTCTGCGTAAACGTTTTCCCGCACTGTAAGCACAAGAACAGTTTGTGCATCTTCAGGTGCCGTAGGTAGTTTTCGAGGTGGAGGAACCCTCGCGGGCACTTTGGGCACTGATGCCGCCACGAGTACCCCACCTCGAGGCTCGGGAGCCCGTTCCCTGCGCTCTGGTTTCCTTCCGTACTCTCGCCCGTCAGTCCCGGAAAGTGATTCCCGGGAACCTCAGTCAGTCGGCTCTCCACTGTAGAATTTATCAGGGAATGTTGCGTTTCTGGGAAATACAAGTTCGTTTTAGAGGACGTACAGGGCTGGGAAAACTGTCCACTTTCCACACCCGCCGCACCGAGGGGATCCATCCTGAAAACGCAGATTTCTTCATCTTTATAGCCTATCTCTACGGCAGAAATCTCTGGGGTTTTCACCTCCTTTCTTTCCGAAACCAGACTCTGTACAGCTGGCTGCGGCGCGATGGACTTTTCTTGTTTCACCTGGAGCTCCAAGTTGAGAGGGCTATTTTCAGCTATCTCAATGATTTCGCAGTCTTTATCAAACATTTCCCCTTCGTTCCTTACTTCGGGGTCAGAGGAATGGCACGCTTCGGCGTGGTGACTGTTCCCCTTCACGGTTGGATCTATTTCCAGATACTTGGACAAAGCCTCTGTGCATTTCTCCACAATGTGAACCATCTGGAGGTAACTCGCGGCAGTCAAGTATTTCAAAAGCTCCTTTCTTTTCACCTCCAGCGCCCCAGTATAACAAGAGAGCAACAACTTCCGTCCCACCTCGGCGCTCTGCAGGATGGTGATCCTGACCTGTTTTGACTGATTGAGCAGAAACTGATCCCGCATAAAAGTGGAGCAGGCGGCAAAGATGACCTTGTGTCCGTGGAACTCCGTGTCATTGATGCATATCGACACGTCGCAAAATAGATTCTGTTGTCGCAGGAGGTTCATCTTCTGGAGGACGGCATCCCCTTGCTGCTCAAACTGAAAGTGGAGGACATCCGACTCGGTAGCCATGGTCACAGTCCTGTTTGGAAAAACAACGGGAAAACCTGTAAAGGGCCAGGAAGCGCTTACTGTCTCAATCTCTCTCCTAACAGAGGTGTGCAACGCTATTGCTATAATAATAAATAATAATAACGGTATCTGTTAAGCGCTTATTCTGTGCCAGGCGCAGGACTAAGCGCTGGGGTGGATACGACTTTTAGACTGTGAGCCCACTGTTGGGTAGGGACTGTCTCTATGTGTTGCCAATTTGTACTTCCCAAGCGCTTAGTACAGTGCTCTGCACATAGTAAGCGCTCAATAAATACGATTGATTGATTGATTGATACGAGCAAATCGGGTTGGGCACGGTCCCTGTCCCACGTGGGGCTCCCAGTCTCGATCCGATGAGGTGACCGAGGCACAGAGAAGTTAAGTGACTGCCCCCAAATCACAAAAGTGGCGGAGCCGGGATCGGGCCTCCATGCCCGTCCCCCAGGGCTGGACGCTGTAGCCTTCCGACATTAGCAGGTTTCACGGACACGACGTACTCGAGAGCCGATTCGGGGGACCCCTTAAGAGGGAAATCAGGACCTGCTGGGCTAAAATTAAACCAATTCTTTGTTAATGGCCTAGATGGGGAGGGAGGGGGTCACGTTTCTTGATTTTAGTCACGTCGTGACCCAGACCTGACCTCCTGACCTTTCTGCTCAACCCCATGAATACAGCTTTCTCTACATTTTATTTATTCATTCAATCGTATTTATTGAATGCTTACTATGTGCAGTGCACTGTATGGAAAGTACAATTTGGCAACAAATAGAGACAATTCCCTACCCAACAATGGGCTCACAATATAGAAGGGGGGAGGACACACAGCAAAACAAAACAAGTGGACAGGCATCGATAGCATTGATATGAATAGAATTATAGATATATACACATGATTAATAAAATCAACAGAATAATAAATACGTACAGATATACACCAGTGCTGTGGGGCGGGGAGGCGGGTAGAGCAGAGGGAGGGGAGGAGGAGCAGAGGAAAAGGGAGACTCAGTCTGGGAGGGCCTCCTGGAGGAGGTGAGCTTCTAGACTGTGAGCCCACTGTTGGGTAGGGACCGTCTCTATATGTTGCCAACTTGTACTTCCCAAGCGCTTAGTACAGTGCTCTGCACACAGTAAGCGCTCAATAAATACGATTGATTTCAGTAGAGTTTTTAAGAGTATCAAATCACTGCATGCTCTCTCTCTCATTTGTCAAGCGCTTAGTGTACGCCAGAGGCTGTTCTAATTAAGCGCTGGGGACTGCGAGCCGGTTGTGGTCGGGGACTGTCTCTGTTGCTGAACTGTACTTCCCAAGCGCTTAGTCCAGTGTTCTGCACACAGTTTAAGTGCTCAATAAATACGACTGAATGAATGAATGAATGAATGAATGAATGAATGAATGAATACAAGGTAATCAGGCCGGACACAATCCGTGTCCCACACAGGGCTCGCAGTCATAATCATCAATTGTATTTATTGAGCGCTTACTGTGTGCAGAGCACTGTACTAAGCGCTTGGGAAGTACAAATTGGCAACATACAGAGACAGTCCCTACCCAACAGTGGGCTCACAGTCTAAAAGAGTGGGATAATCTGAGAAGCGCTGTGGCTCAGTGGAAAGAGCCCGGGTTTGGGAGTCGGGGGTCGTGGGTTCTAATCCCGGTTCTGCCACCTGTCAGCTGTGTGGCTTTGGGCAAGTCCCTTCACTTCTCTGTGCCTCAGTTCCCCCATCTGGAAAATGGGGATGAAGCCTGTTAGCCCCACGGGGGACAACCCGATGACCTCATATTCCCCCCCAGCGCTTAGGGCAGTGCTCCACACATAGTAAGCGCTTGACAAATGCCATCACCAGAGAAGCAGCGTGGCTCAGTGGAAAGAGCCCGGGCTTTGGAGTCAGAGGTCGTGGGTTCAAATCCTGACTCTGCCACTTAGCCGTGTGACTTTGGGCAAGTCACTTCAGTTCACTGGACCTCAATTCCCTCATCTGTACAATGGGGATGAAGACTGTGAGCCCCCCGTGGGACAACCTGATCACTTTGTAACCTCCCCAGCGCTTAGAACAGCCCTTTGCACATAGTAAGCGCTTAATAAATGCCATTATTATTATTGTTACTATTATTTACTGAGCTCTTACAGTGTGCACGGCACTGGACTCGCTCAGTCCAGTGCTCTGCACACGGTAAGCGCTCAATAAATAGGATTGAATGATTACTCCCCCGCCGGCCCCTACGGCGTTGACGACCCGAGGGTGTTTTGTTCCCCTTCCACACTGTGAGCCCGTTGTTGGTTGTTAGGGACCGTCTCTATCTGCTGCCGATCTGTGGTCATGATGATGGTATTTGTTAAGCGCCCAACTACGTGCTGGGCACTGTACTAAGCGCCGGGGTGGTCACGAGCCCGGGCTTTGGAGTCAGGGGTCGTGGGTTGAAATCCCAGCCGTGTGACTTTGGGCCAGTCACTTGACTTCTCTGGGCCTCAGTTCCCTCATCTGTACAATGGGGATGAAGGCTGTGAGGCCCCCCCTGGGATAACCTGATCACCCCGTAACCTCCCCAGCGCTTAGAACAGTGCTCCGCACCCGGGGGTCGCTCCGTAACTACGATGGAAGAGGGGCTGACCGCCCGGGCGTCTCTTACAGTCCGCAGGCTGGCGGCGACGGGGTCCGTCCCTCCTCCCGCCACCGGCGCCCACACGGTGAAGCAAGGCCCGGCGGCGGCGGCGGCGGCGGCGGCGGCGGCGGCGGCGGCGGCGGCCTGCCACTCCAATATCGGGGGGGGGGGGGGGCCGAAGCAGTTCCGGGGTCACCCCCCCCCCCCCGCCCCAGCCCTTCCCGGCCGCAGACGGAGGGCAAACGGAAGAGCGGAAAAAACCCGGAACCACATCCCCCGAGGACCACTTTCCCTCCACCCCCTCGCCCCCAATCCCCACGCTGGGCCCTCTTTTCTTTCTTTCCTTCTTCCTTCCTTCCTTTCTCTTCTTTCTTTCCTTTCCCTTTCTTTCTTTCTTTCCTTTCCCTTTCTTTCTTTTTCTTTCTTTCCTTTCCCTTTCTTTTTCTTTCTTTCCCTTTCTTTGTTTCTTTCTTTCTCTTTCTTTTTCTTTCTTTCCTTTCCCTTCCTTTTCTTTCTTTCCTTTCCCTTCCTTTTCTTTCTTTCCTTTCCTTTCCCTTTCTTTCTTTTCCTTCCCTTTCTTTTCTTTCTTTCCTTTCCCTTTCTTTTTCTTTCTTTTCTCTCCCTTTCTTTCTTTTCCCTTTCTTTCTTTCCCCTTTCTTCCTTCCTTTCTTTCTTTCTTTTTGTTTCCTTTCCTTTTGTTTCCTCCCTTTCTTTCTTTCTTCCTTCCTTCCCCTTTCTTTTCTTTCTTTCCTTTCCCTTTCTTTTCTTTCTTTCTTTTCCCTTTCTCTCTTTCTTTCCTTTCCCTTTCTTTTCTTTCTTTCTTTTCCCTTTCTCTCTTTCTTTCCTTTCCCTTTCTTTTCTTTCTTTCTTTTCTTCTTTCTTTCCTTTCCCTTTCTTTCTTTCTTTCTTTCCTTTCCCTTTCTTTCTTTCCTTTCCCTTCCCTTCTTCCTTTCTTTCTTTCTTTCTTTCCCTTTCTTTCTTTCTTTCTTTCTTTCTTTCTTTCTTTCTTTCTTTTTCCCTCTTCCTTTCTTTCTTCCATCCTTTCCCTTTTTCTTTCTTTTCCCTTTTTCTTTTCCCTTTCTTTCTTTCCTTCTTTCCTTTCCCTTTCTTTTCTTTCTTTCCTTTCCCTTTCTTTCTTTCTTTTCTTCTTTCCTTTCCCTTTCTTTCTTTCTTTTCTTCTTTCCTTTCCCTTTCTTTCCTTTCCCTTCCTTCCTTTCTTTCTTTCTTTCTTTCCTTTCCCTCTTTTCTTTCTCTTTCTTTCCTTTCTCTTTCTTTCTTTTTCTTTCTTTCTTTCTTTCTCTTTCTCTCTTTCTTTCTTTCTTCCTTCCTTTCTTTCCTTTCCCTTCCTTCCTTCCTTTCTTTCTTTCTTTCTTTCTTTCTTTCTTTCTTTCTTTCTTTCTTTCTTTCTTTCTTTCTCTTCCTTTCCCTTTCTTTTCTTTCTTTCCTTTCCCTTTCTTTTCTTTCTTTTTCTTTCTCTCTTTCTCTTTCTTTCTTTTTTCTTTCTTTCTTTCTTTTCCCTTTCTTTTTCCTCCTTTTTTCTTTCCTTTCCCTCTTTCTTTTTTTCTTTTCTTTCCCTTTCTTTCCTTTCCCTTCCTTCCTTCCTTTCTTTCTTTCTTTCTTTCCTTTCCCTCTTTTCTTTCTCTTTCTTTCCTTTCTCTTTCTTTCTTTTTCTTTCTTTCTTTCTTTCTTTCTCTTTCTTTCTTTCTTTCTTTCTTCCTTCCTTTCTTTCCTTTCCCTTCCTTCCTTCCTTTCTTTCTTTCTTTTTCTTCCTTTCCCTTTCTTTTCTTTCTTTCCTTTCCCTTTCTTTTCTTTCTTTTTCTTTCTCTTTCTCTTTCTTTCTTTTTTCTTTCTTTCTTTCTTTTCCCTTTCTTTTTCCTCCTTTTTTCTTTCCTTTCCCTCTTTCTTTTTTTCTTTTCTTTCCCTTTCTTTCCTTCCTTTCCCTTTCTTTCCTTCCTCTCCCTTTCTTTCTTTCTCTCCTTCTTCCTTTCTTTTCTTTCTTTCTGCCTCAGCGTGGCTCAGTGGAAAGAGCCCAGGCTTTGGAGTCAGAGGTCACGGGTTCAAATCCTGGCTCCGCCAATTGTCAGCTGTGTGATTTTGGGCAAGTCACTTAATTTCTCTGGGCCTCAGTTACCTCATCTGTAAAATGGGGATTATGACTGTGATTCCCCACCGTGGGACAGCCTGATCACCTTGTAACCTCCCCAGCTCTTAGAACAGTGCTTTGCACATAGTAAGCACTTAATAAATGTCATTATTATTATTATTATTCAT
The DNA here is from genome assembly GCF_015852505.1 of Tachyglossus aculeatus. Classification (NCBI taxonomy): domain Eukaryota; kingdom Metazoa; phylum Chordata; class Mammalia; order Monotremata; family Tachyglossidae; genus Tachyglossus; species Tachyglossus aculeatus. Next base: position 104,107,351 of record NC_052069.1, on the reverse strand, counting down.
TCATTCAATCGTATTTATTGAGCACTTACTTTGCCCTTTATCCTCTCCTCATCCCACACCAACCCCAGCCCTACCTCCTTCCCTTCCCCACAAAACTTGTGTACATATATATTTGTACAGATTTATTACTCTATTTTACGTGTACATCTTTTGAGAAGCAGCGTGGCTCAGTGGACAGAGCCCGGACTTTGGAGTCAGAGGTCGTGGGCTCAAACCCCGGGTCCACCAGTTCATTCATTCCATCGTATTGATTGAGCGCTTACTGTGTGGACAGCACTATACTAAGCGCTTGGGAAGTACAAGTTGGCAACATATAGAGACGGTCCCTACCCAACGGCGGGCTCACAGTCAGTTTTCGGCTGTGTGACTTTGGGCAAGTCACTTCACTTCTCTGGGCCTCAGTTCCCTCATCTGTAAAATGGGGATTAAGACTGTGAGCCCCCCGTGGGACAGCCTGATCACCTTGTAACCTCCCGAGCGCTTAGAACAGTGCTTTGCACATAGTAAGCGCTTAACAAATGCCATCATTATTATCATTATATTTGCTATTCTATTTATTTCGTTAAGGATGTGCCTATAGCTGTAATTCTATTTGTTCTGACAACTTTAATAATAATAATAATGTTGGCATTTATTAAGCACTTACTGTGTGCAAAGCACTGTTCTAAGCACTGGGGATACAAGGTGATCAGGTTGTCCCACGTGGGGCTCACAGTCTTAATCCCCATTTTACAGATGAGGGAACTGAGGCACAGAGAAGTGAAGTGACTTGCCCAAAGTCACGCAGCTGACAATTGGCGGAGTCATTCATTCAATCATATTTATTGAGCGCTTACTGTGTGCAGAGTCGGGATTTGAACCCATGACCTCTGACTCCAAAGCCCGGGCTCTTTCCACTGAGCCACGTTGCTTCTCTGTACCTTTTTACTGTTCTATTTATTTCGTTAAGGGTGTGCCTATAGCTGTGATTCTATTTGTTCTGACGACTTTAATAACAATAATAATAATAATAATGATGGCATTTATTAAGCGCTTACTATGTGCAAAGCACTGTTCTAAGCACTGGGCATACAAGGTGATCAGGCTGTCCCACGTGGGGCTCACAGTGTTCATCCCCATTTTACAGATGAGGCAACTGAGGCCCAGAGAAGTTAAGTGACTTGCCCAAAGTCACACAGCTGACAAACGGCAGAGCCGGGATTTGAACCCACGACCTCTGACTCCAAAGCCCGGGCTCTTTCCACTGAGCCACGCTGCTTCTCAACTTTGACACCTGTCTACATGTTTTGTTTTGTTGTCTGTCTCCCCCTTCTAGACAGTGAGCCCGTTGTGGGTAGGGACCGTCTCTATGTGTTGCCGACTTGTCCTTCCCGAGCGCTTAGCCCAGTGCTCTCCACACAGTAAGCGCTCAGTAAATACGATGGAAGGAATGAATGAATGAATGAATCCAGGCCCTTTCCGTCCTTTCCCCACCCGCCGTTTTACAAGCATGGGGTTGGCCTACTCGTTCATTCATTCATATTTATTGAGCGCTTACTGTGTGCAGAGCACTGGACTAAGCGCTCGGGAAGGACTAGTCGGCGACATAGAGAGACGGTCCCTACCCGACAACGGGCTCACAGTCTCGGAGGAGGAGACGGACAACAAAACAAAACATGTAGACAGGTATCAAAATTATCGGAACAAATAGAATTAAGGCTATATGCACATCATTAACAAAATAAATAGAATAGTAAATATGTACAAGTAAAACAGAGTAATAGATCTGTACAAATATATACACAAGTGCATTCACTCACTCACGTACTCACCAGCGTGGCTCAATGGAAAGAGCCCGGGCTCGGGAGTCAGAGTTCATGGGTTCTAATCCTGACTCTGCCGCTTGTCGGCTGTGTGACTTTGGGCAAGTCACTTCGCTTCTCTGGGCCTCAGTGACCTCATCTGGAAAATGGGGATGAAGACTGTGAGCCCCACGGGGGACAACCTGATCACCTCGTATCTCCCTCAGCGCTTTGAGCAGTGCTTGACAGTTAGACTGTGAGTCCACTGTTGGGTAGGGACCGTCTCTATATGTTGCCAACTTGTACTTCCCAAGCGCTTAGTACAGTGCTCTGCATACAGTAAGCGCTCAATAAATACGATTGATTGATTGATTGATACAGAGTAAGCGCTTAACAAATACCGTCATTATTCCTTCATTCATTCATTCATAGTTATTGAATGCTTACCGTGTTCAATACGCCCTTGGAAAGTCCAATTTGGCAACAGATAGAGACCACCCCTGCCCAACATTGGGCTTACAGTCTAGAAGGGGGAGACAGACAACAAGACAAAACAAGTGGACAGACGTCAATAGCATCAAAATAGATGAATAGCATTATAGCTATAGACACATTGTTAATAAAATAAACAGAGTAATAAATATGTACAGCTATACACGAGGGCTGTGGGGAGGGGAAGGGGGTAGAGTCGGGGGGGCGATGGGGAGGGGAGAAGGAGCAGAGGAAAATCAATCAATCAATCGTATTTATTGAGCGCTTACTGTGTGCAGAGCACTGTACTAAGCGCTTGGGAAGTACAAGATGGCAACATATAGAGACAGTCCCTGCCCAACAGTGGGCTCGGTCTGGGAAGGCCTCCTGGAGGGGGTGAGCAGGAGGTGGCCCAGTTGTTCATCCATTGGTTTGGGGCTTAGTGTTTCCAGGCTGAGGTGAAGGAGGCGAGGGGTGTACAGTGCTCTGCACACAGTAAGCGCTTAATAATACAATTAAATGAATGAATGAATGACTCAGTCCATCTGTCAGTCCGTCAGTCAGTCTGTCACCTCTGGGCTGCTGGCGTGGGCTTGTTTTCATAAAGTCACTCATAATAATAATAATAATGTTGGTATTTGTTAAGCGCTTACTATGTGCAAAGCACTGTTCTAAGCGCTGGGGTAGATACAAGGTAATCAGGTTGTCCCACATGGGGCTCATGGTCTTCATCCCCATTTTACAGATGGGGGAACTGAGGCACAGAGAAGTGAAGTGACTTGCCCAAAGTCACACAGCTGACAAGCGGCGGGGCCGGGATTTGAACCCACGACCTCTGACTCCAAAGCCCGGGCTCTTTTCCACCGAGCCACGCTGCTGCTACTCATGGGCTCCAAGCAGCGACCTGGCATAGTGGGTAGAGCTCAGGTGCAGGAGTCGGACGGTCAGGGGTTCTAATCCCGGCTCCGCCACTTGTCTGCTCTGTGACCTCGGGCAAGTCACTTCCCCTCTCTGGGCCTCGGCTACTTTGTCTGTAAAACGGGGATCGGGACGGTGAGCCCCGTGTGGGACAGGAACTGGTTCCAACCTGATTCGCGGTATCCACCCCAGCGCTTAGTACGGTGCCTGGCATTCATTCAGTGCATTCAATCGTATTTATTGAGCGCTTACTGTGTGCGGAGCACTGGACTGAGCGCTTGGAAAGTACAATTCAGCAACAGAGACGATCCCTGCCCACAAGGCGCTCACAGTCGAGAAGTGGGAAGACAGACATCAAAGCAAGTAAACAGGCATCAAGGTAAATAGAATTATAGCTACAAGACACATCATTAATATAAATAGAATTATAAATATGTACATATAAACACAAGTGCTGTGGGGTGGGTAGGGGGGTAGAGCGAAGGGAGCAAGTCGGGGCGATGGGGTGCGGGAGCAGAGGAAAAGGGGGTCTTAGTCCGGGAAGGCCTCCTGGATGAGGTGAGCCTTCAGGAGGGCTTTGAAGGGGTCGGGGGAGGGAGAAGTGTGATTGGCACATAGTAAGCACTTGGTTTGCCCAATCAATCAATCAATCGTATTTATTGAGCGCTTACTGTGTGCAGAGCACTGCACCAAGCGCTTGGGAAGTACAAGTTGGCAACATGTAGAGACGGTCCCTACCCAACAGTGGGCTCACAGTCTAGAAGGGGGAGACAGAGGACAAAACCAAACATATTAACAAAATAAAATAGAATAGATATGTACAAGTAAAATAAATAGAGTAATAAATATGTACAAACATATATACAGGTGCTGTGGGGAAGAGAAGGAGGTGAGGTGGGGGAGACGGAGAGGGGGACGAGGGGGAGAGGAAGGAGGGGGCTCAGTCTGGGAAGGCCTCCTGGAGGAGATCCAGCAGGAAGGCCTGCAGAAGAACTGACCCCCATTCCTCAGGGAAAAGGGTCGGATCATTCTTTCCCAACATCCCCACAGCACTTATGTACATAGCTGCTATTTATTTATATTAACGTCTTCCTACCCCTCTAGGCTGTAAGATCCTTGTGGGCAGGGAATGCGCAGCAAATTTTGTTGTATTGTATTCATTCATTCGAATTTATTGAGTGCTTACTGTGAATGTGCCTGCAAATTTTGTATTATATTCATTCATTCGTATTTATTGAGTGCTTACTGTGATTGTGTCTGCAAATTTTGTATTATATTCATTCATTCGTATTTACTGAGTGCTTACTGTGTGTGTACTAAGTGGTTAGGAAAGAACAATATACAGCAATCAAGAGTGGCGGTCCCTCTTGATAAGGGACTGTCTAGAAGTGAGAGACATCAGTGCAAATAAACAGACATCAATATAATAAAAATGACAGAAATATACGTAAGAACTGTGGGGCGGGAGAGGGGGAAGAGCAAAGGGAGCAAGTCAGGGTGACGCAGAAGGGAGTGGGAGATGAGGAAAAGCGGGGCTTAGTCTGGGAAGGCCTCTTGGAGGTGACGTGCCTTCAGTAAGGCTTTGAAGGGGAGGAGAGTAATCATCTTGGGAGATGATTGTACTCTCCCAAGCGCTTAGTACAGTGCTCTGCACACAGTAAGAGCTCAATAAATACAAATGATACTCTCTCAAGCGCTTAGTAAGCGTTCAATAAACACGATTGAGTGTTCCGCACATAGTAAGGACTCAATAAATACGACTGATCGATAAGGTCGACCACTGCATCCATGAGGAAAGCAAACCCAAGAGGTGGGGTGTGGGGGACATTGCTAGTGATTTTGGGGGGGGGGGGAGGTGTGGAGTGGTCCAGCTTGAACTTGAAGGGGCAGGGCCAAAAAAAAAAGGGGAAACAAGCCACTTACACCAGAGCTTTAGTCGTCACACTTTTATTAAGGAAACTTCCTCATAATAGGTGAAGAGGTAGTTTAGAGTCAGTATGTGTAACATACAGCAAGTTTAGGAAAGCTGTCCATTAGCTGGCGTGGTGACGGAAGAGGGCAGGTAGTTACAAACTTTGTCGATAACGGCAGTTAGGGTGAAGCAGTGTTCTTACAACGGTTTTTCATAAAAACAGAATTGCAACCAGGTCCGATTGACATTTCCAAGACTCAGCCACTTCAGTCTGTTGGATTTTATTCTCTGTTTACCTTGGCACAGCTGTTCACACCAAGCCCTAAAAGGTTCCCGCTACATGCAACTTCCCTCTTCCTGAACTTCTTTCTGAATTTACTTTAAGTACTGCTTACATTGTCATATAGGATTCAAAGACAGAAGTAATTAACCTCAACTCTGGCCACACACATTTTAAAGAAATAGCTTCCCAAGGTCAGTAGTAGTCTTACCGGTTCGCCCTTAGACCTAGGAAGCCTTTGAGTCTGGAAGAAAAAAAAAAACAAACAAAAACATCAAATCCCTTACAACCAAATATACCATATTTTGATAATGGCATCTTTAGCTGTAATTCATTACGAGTGTCCCATAGACAGGATGTAGGCTAGATCCTCAGCTAGGCAATGAAGGTGATAACTCTAGTGAAAGTTGCAGCACTTGGTAATGAGGTTTTGCTGAAATAACAGTTCCTAGAATAAAAGCCCAACTGAAAATATCATCAGTGAAGTGTTCAAACAAACCCAGGCAGGTGTCGGTCACTGTTCTTGGTCTGAAATCGGAATAAAAAGATCAAGGGTCGCTGAGGATAATAATACCTCATTTGACTCCTCACAACACCCCTGTGAGGTAGAAAGAGGCAGGTGTTTCCCCCCATTTTTCAGACGGGGAAATGGAGGCACACGGAGGTGAAAGTTCTCCCCCAAGGTCCCACGGCAGGCAGGCGGCAGAGACGTGACAAGAACACACACACGCATCTGACGCCGGGTCTGTTCCCTTTCCGACGGACCACACCGTCTTCATGGCCCTTCGGCAAATACCAGTTAGCGCAGGGCAAGGCCAAAGAGCAACAGCGGACTCGATCTTAATGCCCGCTAGGCAAAAGCACGCATTTGAATTTGAGAGTCAGAGAGCAGGAAGCACTATTTTTCAACAGACCTAAACTGCTGTTCCCATCCTTCCACACACGTATCTCATCCCTAAGGAAAGACTAGTCAATCGAGACTAACATCCCCGCGTCAGATAGGGAGATAACTGATCGGTACAGAGTGCGGCGGGGCCCTCAGACGGTGTGCAAATTGAATAAAACTAGAAAGTCTTAATTATTAACCGGGTCTGATGTGCCTTCGGAGAGCAGCGTGTGAGTTCAACAAAACTAGAAAGTCGTAATTATCAGCTAGGTTTGATGTGCCTATAGGCTGCGTCATTCTGATTACGAATTCCAGCTTAAATGAGGATACCTATAGCACAGTGAAATCTTTAACGAAATAGGTGAGGATTTTGCCTCCGATCAAATCCAATATTCGGTTCTATCAGGGGTAATGACAATAGGCTTTTTCCTCCAGTTAGCCAAGATGTGGCTGAATTTTTCCTGAAATGCATTCTCTCAGCTCCAAGATAAATTTGAAGTGAACAAGGCACGAATCCTCTTGCCAAATTACTGGCCCCTGAAGCACCTGTCCGTTTTTTTCCCCTCCTATTCCTACTGTCTGCCCAAGAACCACCTTTCAGGGGTTTTCCAGGATACTCTACTGTCAAGAGAATTGTTTCACAACAGGAAACAACTGATGGATTGAGCACGGGCTCGGAAGTCACAGGGACCCGGGTTCTAACTCCGGCTTTGCCGCTCGTCTGCTGTGTGACCTTGGGCAAGTCACCTCACTTCTCTGTGCCTCAGTTCACTCATCTGTAAAATGGAAGCCCCATGTGGGACAGGGACTGCGTCCCACCTGAAGACCTCATATCTACCCCAGCGCTTAGAACAGTGCCAGGCACAAAGTAAGTGCTAAATACCATAAAAAAAAAATCTGGTGAAAGGGACTCAACCCCCGAAAGCCATTTTACTAGAAAACCTTCAGCTCGTGTCTTCTACCGCCTCCGAAGGATAACAAAGAATCTGAGGATAAAGCGAAAGTGCAGCACTTTGTGTATCGCTTTTGTGTTAGCGTACCTCTCTTGACCTGGTACTGTTTCTTCTATGTATTTTATTTATTTTTTAATTTTTTTTAGACCAAGAAGGGGGAGGCTGCCACACGTTGACCTATACCACAGTCACAGATCTACCGTGTCTAAATCTAATGAGCACGAACACCAAGTAACAACTCCAAAACTTACAGGCCCAAACATTTTCTTCAAGAAAAATGGTTCTATCTACATAGACTGACCAACGTGGTCTCGGTTATTAGCAGACTGGGGAGTGGAGCACGAGTACCTGCCGGGGGGAAAGGTCCTGAGTTTGCCTCTTTTTGTGCTGGGTTGATAGCAGTATTACCGACCGAGGTACCATAGGGGTAGAGGACGATGTGTTTGTAATTTATGGAAATTCCGGATCAACAAGGCAATATAAGAAAACACGTCTTATAACCCCAACTCAAAATGCCTACGGTTCCCTTGAAGCAGAGTACCTAGATTTCGGAGTAGCTGCTTTATCGTCAAGAGATCACCGTTTCTCAGACCGTGTACTTGCCTTCAGTAGCTTTGCCTTTAAGAGCATCGGCAGGATTTTTGACACCGATACAAAGTTTTCGGGCTTAGTGCCCGTGGCACGCTGCTCTACGTGAATAACTTGGAACTGTCGGGGAGAGGGCATAATACTGTTTTTCAGAGAAGAGAGTGTAGAAAGAACCCAAGTACTTCATGTAAACAGCTTCAACACAAACGGCTCGAGAGGAGAATGTGAGACACTGGACAGAAAGAGGCGAAATTAGCTACTGAACAACCCCCAGCGGGCCCCACGGCAGGATCAACTTGAATCTCAGCCCCTTCCCTCCTAAGGCCTCCTTCTCCTCTCTGCACAGGGTTGACGGTCAGAGGATAGATGCGGTTACTTTAGTGCTACTATCTGACGACCACGTCCCACGGAAGAGCCGAGGAGCAGGGTCGGCCCAGACCGCAAGCCAACGGGATGCATCCCGGGCGGAGTCCTCCTTGAGCCAGGAAAAGGGACACCAAGGAGAAAGTCCTTCACCACCCAAGACGGGATGGGGGGGGTTGGAGGGACGGCTTGAGACGGGACTTTGCCCAGACCACCGGGATGGTCTTTCGAGGAATCCGGCTAGCCCAACCTGCCCTTCGGAGAGCCCAGATCTCGCTCTACTCTTCCCCCGTTCTTTTGCCCAGACCACCCGGCTGGTCCTCGGGGGCTCCCGACTAGCCAAACCTGCTCCTTCGCGACAGGCCTGATCTCACTCTGCTCCGCCCCCATTCTTTTAGCCCAGACTTCCCAGAGGGTAGTCTTCCGGGGAATCCGACCAGCCATACCTGCTCTTTCAATCGCCCAGCTCTCACTCTACTCTTCGCCCGTTCTTGGTCAGACAGCCGTGTGCGTCCACACCTAGTTAATTAACACAGGCACCGTCGCTCCTTAAACTGAGAACAGCCTGGGCCAGTTTACCTGCATCCAGAACCTGGGCGGCCTCAGGTTGCGGCTGGCACCCTTTGCTGTCTGAGACAGCAGTACAGGCAAAGGAATCAAAGTCCACAGTTAGGTCTTGCACGTTTCTTTCATTTGCATTGTCAAAGCTGTTTTTACCGTGTAGCTGCTTAAGGTGTTTCCTCAGAACGGGTTTGTGGGCAAAGACCATGTCACAATAGTTACATTTGTGGGGCTTATCGCCACTGTGGAGGTTGAGATGATCCTGCAGGGAGCACTTCTGGGAGAAGGTTTTCCCGCAGATCTTACACTGGAAAGGTTTAATCCCCGCGTGGACTCTCATGTGCCGGTGGAGGTTGCCCTTCTGGGTGAAAGTCTTGCCGCAGAGCAGACACATAAAGAGTTTATGCATCTTTAAATGGTTGGCGTAGTTCTCCAGATGTCGAAATACCCTGGTACACTTGGGGCACTGGTGATGCCACTGCAGGCCTTTGTCGACGCCCCGAGGGTTAGGGCCAAACACGTCTTTGGAGGCCAGGACGACGCCGTCGCTCCCTGCGTAAGAAAGAGCATAGTTGTGGAGGTGGTTTTGTTCAATCTCGCTCACTCTGTTCTCCACCGTTGAATTGATTAAGGAATGCTGAGGTTCCGACGAATGCAAAGCCGCGGGTTCAGAGGAGGCAAACTGACTCGGTTCCTTCTTGCTATTCCTCACCTCTGACACCTCGCCGATAGATTCCACTTTGACGATCTGGATGTCGCTGTCCTCCATGTCCATGCTGTCCTCGGAGGGCTGAATGCAGGGCGAATCCCGCTTCTGAGACTCCCGGTCATCTCCCCGGTGATCTTTTGACTCTGAAGAATCGCTGTGTTGCTCGCAATCCTCCTTGCCCTCCAACGGCTGTTTGGGCTTTATGAACTTCCACAGGGCCTGGGTGCATCTTTCGACGATATGACTCATCTGGAGAAAGCTGGCCGCCGTCAAATAATTGACGAGTTCCATCTCGGGAAACTCCAGAATCCCACTGTAACAGGATAACAGCAGTTGCCTTCCCACTTCTGAACTCTGCAAAATAGAGATTTTCACCTCCCTGGAGTCGTTCAGCAAAAACTGATCTCTCAGGAAAGGGGAGCCTGCAGCGAAAACAATTTTATGGCCCTGAACCTCAACGTCATCTATGTGAACCGTAACATCACAAAACTTGTTTTCTTCTCTTAATTTGTTCATTTTCTGTAACATTGAATCTCCATAATTTTCAAACTTGAAGTGAAGGAGATCTGATCTTTCAGACATTTTGGCAGACCTGAAGGACAGAAAGATACAGAGGTTGCAAATGAGGAAACTCAAAGACTTAATTCAGGAAAATCTGCTGTCATCTTCAGAGTCATTTGCAATTTCCAATTTACTTTTATCCACCCAAAATGAAGAGATGAGGCCACTAAAAGAACCTCCAAGGGTAGCTGAAAAGTATTTCTCAACATGACGTGTTAGGAGCACCATTTGGAGGGAATTGATTGTTTACAAATACAAACTTAACATGTTGCTTCCGTAGACAGATAAAGTGTCGGTCTCTAGTCAATCTATGCCGGACTATCATATTCCACGGAGAGAACTATCAGCTAATTTCAGAAGCAAAAAAAAACCAAACCCCCCAAAAAACCCAAAAAGAAACCTGAAGTTTATATTAATGCTATCTCAGAACCATCACTAAAGGTGATCATCATCAGACTCTGCAGTTCTCTCCAAACATTTAATAAACAACAAGAGCCTGCTTCTTGTAAGAAAAAAAATCCTTCCCACGGACTGCTCTTTCGAAAAACAACTGAGACGCTTGTGTTATTTCCAGGCAAACTTCCTCAATTTAAACGGAGGTGAGCTGTCACAGAAATGTCACAGCCAGAACTTCCTCAATTTAAAGTGATGTAAACGTCTGTCAAAGAAACATCAAAGACCCCAATCTTGCATTAACCATGAATGGGTTAAGGCATGGGCCTACACGTCACCTTTATGCTTGGAGGAAACCTTTCAGTGACTCGGTCGATCCATCAATTGTATTCACTGCGCACTATACTCTGTACTCCCCTCTCTCCTTCAACCCACATATTCAAACCATCTCGAAATCCTGTCAGCTCTACCTTCACGACATCGCTACAGTCCAGCACTTCCTCGCCATCCAAACTGCTACCACGTTACCGCAAGTACTTACCCTAACTGGGTTTGATTATTGTATCAAGAGACCTGCCTCCTGCCTCTTGACCTCCCTGCCTCCTCTCTCTCCCCACTCCAGTGGATACTTTACTCTGCTGCCCGGATCATTTTTCTATAAAAACGTTCAGATCACGTTTCCCCACTCCTCAGAAAACTCCAGTGGTTGCCCATCCACCTCCGCATCACACCAAAACTCCTCGCCATTGGCTTTAAAGCACTCAATCGCCCTGTCCCCTCCTACCTCACCTCCCTAATCTCCTACTACAACCCAGCCGGCACACTTTGTTCCTCTAAAGCCAACCTTCCCACTGTACCTCGATCTCTTCTGTTTCACCGCCGACCTCTCACCCGCGTCCTGCCTCTGGCCTGGAACGCCCTCCCTCTCATATCAGACAGATAATTGCTCTCCGCTACTTCAAAGCCATAACGAAGGCACATCGCCTCCAAGAAGCCTTCCCTGACTAAGCCCTCCTCTCCTCCCACTCCTTTCTGCGTCACCCTGACTCGCTCCCTTCCTTCATCCTCCCTCCCATTCAGTCATTCATTCAAACAATCGTATTCATTGAGCACTTACTGTGTGCAGAGCACTGTACTAAGTGCTTGGAAAATACAATTCGGCAACAGGTCGAGACAATCCCTACCGAACAAAGGGCTCACAGGGGGAGACAGACAACAAAACAAAACAAGCAGACAGGCATCAATAGCCTCAAAATAGATAAACAGAATTATAGATATATATAGATCATTAATAAAATAAATAGAATACTGAGTATGTACAAATATACACAAGTGCTGTGGGGCGGGGAAGAGGGTAGAGCAGAATTCCACAGCACATAGGTATACATCTGTACCATTATTTATTTATATTAATGTCTGTCTCCCCGTCTAGACGGTGAGATTTGGGCAAGCGCTTAGTACAGTGCTTTGCACACAGAGTAAGTGTTCAATAAACAGGATTGAAAGAATGTACTAAGCACTCGGGAGTATACGCTACTTTCCAAAAATACAAGACCACAGTTGCCAAACAAATCAATCTGTATCTAACGGGAGAGTAGCAGCACGCTTGATCTGACCGGGCCTGGAGTCCAAGTTCACATCCAAAGAGTTTGCTTTAACAACATGATCGTTATCATTTTGGGCTTCCCTGGGACTTCAGTGAGGTTCTTGTTTTGAAGTGTGAAGACACAAAGCATGAGCTTTTCGCGCCGATACAATCAATGGTACTTATGGAGCGCTTACTGCGTGCAGAGCACTGTACTAAAATACAACAGGGTTGGCAGTTGAATAACTGCCCACAGTTATTCAGGGTTCCAACAGATCCGTTTTCAGATTGATTAGAGAAGGAAAAGAGAAAAATTTAAGTGTGTGTGATAATAGACGAGAAAAGACTATGAAACTCTCATCCCTTACAAAGCAGAGAGCACGCAACTGTCCCCTGGCATTGGAACAGTCTGGAACACATGAAAAAAAAAAAACCCAAACAAAACCAAATTAACAATCCAAAGCAGCAAACCTAGAGTGGCACACTTTCCAGTCTCAACAGGTTATAGTGGTTGAGCGTGACTATTTTAGGAACATCACTTAATGTTTCAATTTATAGCCGGGAGTTACAAAGCGATTGCTATTTTGAGCAGCAAAACAAAATCGGTACTGTTCCTACACGCTCGACTGTCCAGACTTCATTAGGTCGGGCCACTGTCTTCCTTACTCCAATGATTTATCCCGCCAACTAAGGAGAGTTCACCGCGTCTTCCGTCAATCTCAGCAACCGAAACCTTCTGCGGCATAATCTGCTCAGGATAAATTTACCTTGCTGGTTCAGTGAGTAAAGGGAGGCATCTCTTGCTTCATGTTCCTCGGCTGCAAAGAATCTCAGCAAACAATCTTCTTGGAATTCTGCACAACTCATCCAGGGGTTCCCCTAAAGAGGCAGGTGTTTCGGCTCTTTGGTTGAGGTCTGGATTCTGGTTTGGAAGTGGGAAAATCTTAGTCTGTTTGCTCTTTGAAGAATTCTTCACACGCACACATCGGCTCCCCTTCCACAGGCCTGGAAACCGGAAACTACGGTAGCCTAAGGAGACGACCGTGGCTTGTCACCAGCAGAACTCACATGTCTCTGGCTGTGACCTGGGTGGGGGGGAGGGAGGAGAGGAGTGACCAGACGGTGGCCGATTCAGGCGGTGAACGGTCGGGCCCAAGCCGGTCGACGAAGAGGACGGCTCAGCTTCCACCTGTTAAAAGGAAAGTGGGGGGGGGGCTCGTCAGAAAAATGGAGACTGTGGGTCCCGGAGAGAGAAGGTGGAAATTGTCTCTGTGGGGGTCCCTCAAGGTTCAGTTCTGGATCCCCTTCTACTTTCCATCTATACCCACTCCCTCGGAGAACTTATTCGCTCCCGTGGCTTCAACTACCCCCTCTATGCGGACGATCCCCAAATCTCCATCTCCAGCCCTGATCTCTCCCCCTCTCTGCAGTTTCGCATTTTCTCTTGCCTTCAAGACATCTCTACTTGGATGTCCTCCCGTCATCTCCAGTTTAACAAGCCCAATACGGAACTCCTCATCTTCCCACCCAAACCCTGTCCTGCCCATCGCTGTAGATGGCACCACCATCCTTCCTGCCTCACGAGCCCCTAACCTCGGCGTTACCCTCGACTCCTCTCTCTCATTCAACCCACATATTCAGCCCATCATTAAATCCCATCGGTCCCACCTTCACAACGTAGCGGAGATCCGCCCTTTCCTTTCCATCCAAACCGCTACCATGCTATTCTGCCTGGATTACTGCATCAGCCTCCTTGCTGCCTTCACTTCAATCCATACTTCATGCTGCTGCCCGGATTATCTTTGTCCAGAAACGCTCTGGACATATTACTCCCCTCCTCAAAAACCTCCAATGGCTACCGATCAATCTGCGCATCAGGCAGAAACTCCTCACCCTGGGCTTCAAGGCTCTCCATCACCTCGCCCCCTCCTACCTCACCTTTCTTCTCTCCTTCTACTGCCCAGCCCGCACCCTCCGCTCCTCCACCACTAATCTCCTCACTGTACCTCGCTCTCGCCTGTCCCGCCATCGACCCCCGGCCCACGTCATCCCCCGGGCCTGGAATGCCCTCCCTCTGCCCATCCGCCAAGCTAGCTCTCTTCCTCCCTTCAAGGCCCTGCTGAGAGCTCACCTCCTCCAGGAGGCCTTCCCAGACTGAGCCCCTTCTTTCCTCTCCCCCTCGTCCCCCTCTCCATCCCCCCGTCTTACCTCCTTCCCTTCCCCACAGCACCTGTATATATGTATATATGGTTGTACATATTTATTACTCTATTTATTTATTTATTTTACTTGTACATTTCTATCCTACTTATTTTATTTTGTTGGTATGTTTGGTTCTGTTCTCTGTCTCCCCCTTTTAGACTGTGAGCCCACTGTTGGGTAGGGACTGTCTCTATGTGATGCCAATTTGTACTTCCCAAGCGCTTAGTACAGTGCTCTGCACATAGTAAGCGCTCAATAAATACGATTGATTGATTCACGGACTCCCGTCTCCCCTCCCCGGTCCCTGCATCGCTGCCCAGATCGCTTTTCAAAAACGTCATCCCGCACATGTGTCCCCACTCCTCGGAAATCCTTAAACGTTGCCCATTCCTCTCTGTATCAAGCAGAAACTCCTCACCTTTGGCTTTACGGCACTCAGTCAGCTCTCTCCTAACTATCCACCTTCTTCTCCCATTATGCCAGTTTGTACTCTTCATTCCCTGAAAGCTAACCCCGCTCACGATGCATCGTTCTCCTCTCTCCCGTCACAGGCCTCTTCCTCATCCCTGTCTGAAACTCCCTCACCCTCCACAGCCCTCAGACCACTATTCTCCCCATCATCAGAGCCCTTCAGTTGTCAGATCTCCTCTAGGAGACCATCCTCAAATAGTTTCTAATCTCCCTCATTTATATTCTCCCAACTGTTACTTCGGCCAACTAAGCACTAAAGCCATGCTCACAAACTCTCACGGGAGTATGTACACTTCTTACATACCCTATCACTTAAAGAACTAATTCACGTAGACGCGGCCGTATCTTCTTCCTCCTCCTCTATACAATTAGAATCTGTCTCGCTAGACTGTAAACTTTTCGAAGGCATGTTTTATTATCTACTAATTTTACTGTACTCTCCCAAGATCTTAGTACAGTGCTACGCACATAGTAAGCACTCAGGAAACATTACTGACTGACTGCTGGGTCCCTTATCCAGTTAGTATTTGTCCTAGACATCAACAATACCATTTATTAAATGCTGGACTTTTGGAAGGAGGGTGATAGACGAATGCAATGCTTCTGCTTTGCCAGGGACAATATTTAATTCCTAAGACGTTCTTGAATCTGACACATTGTCAGTTTCCCCCTAACACATCACACTTTCAGCTTCAGCAAACTGCACGTATAAACTGACCAAAATCTAACGTCTTCAGACGAGTGAGTTAATATACAGAAGTCCCGTTCTGAAACGAGGAGGAAAATAGTAAATAATAATAATGATGATGAGGATGGTATTTGCTAAACGCTTACTGTGTGCAAAGCACCATTCAGACGAATGAGTTAATATACAGAAGTCCCGTTCTGAAACAAGGAGGAAAATAGTAAATAATAATAATGATGATGATGGTATTTGCTAAACGCTTACCACGTGCAAAGCACCATTCTAAGCGCCGGAGTTGATACAAGATGATCAGGTTGTCCCATGTGGGGCTCACAGTCTTAATCCTCATTTTACAGATGAGGTAACTGAGGCTCAGAGAAGTGACACGACTCACCCAAAATCGCACAGCCGGTAAGTGGCGGAGCCGGCATTAGAACCCACGACCTCTGACTCCGAAGCCCGCGCTCTTTCCACTAACTCACGCTGCTTCTCTTAAACACTCTCTACATCCTGCACCTTTCAAACTGTGTTTCACGAACACGACAAAAATCTCCACTTTGTTCGTAGCAGCAGAGGAAACCGAAACCGCGGCCTGGAAATCACTTAGGAATAGCGGACGAGGCAAAGGCCTCGTCCGACGTCCCTCTAACTCTAAGTATCCTAATCTGAAAGTGATGCACGGGAAAAAAAGTCCAACACGGATTAAACGCAAGCGGGAGTCGGGGCCTCGTCGTCGTACTGAAAAGCGGATGAACATTCTGCCAAAAGGCTGGAGATGCTCCTTGTTTCGGGGTGACTCTGCTGTCGTGTTTCTAGATGCTCTCCAGGCAGCAGGGACGCTGAAGGGGATTGGGGAGGCAAGCGAAACACACTTCTTCCCACCCCTCCAGAAAATCCCCCCTGCCCCCCAATTCCAGGACAGAAAAACGGGGATTAAGAACGTGGGCACCGCCAGGAGGGTCAGGCTTCCCGGCCTAGCCAGGAAGAGCCATGCTCCTTATCCCCAAGGGGGTCTCAACTTGCCGGATTTCTCTGTCCGGACGGATTTCTCTGTCCGGACGGATTTCTCTGTCCGGACGGATGCTCTGCCAGCAGCGGCCTGTCCCCTCCTCTCTTCTCCCGAACTGGGGAATTTGCCCTCAAATGTTCTCCTGTCCGGCTTAGGCCTCTTGGCAGTCTTCGAAGCACCGTGGCTTAGTGGCAAGAGCCCGGGTTTGGGAGTCAGAGGACGGGGGTTCGAATCCCGGCTCCGCCACCTGTCCGCTGGGTGACCCTGAGCAAGCCACTTGACTTTTCTGGGCCTCAGTTCCCTCATCTGTCAAATGGGGATGAGGACTGTCAGCCCCACGTGGGACGGCCTGATGATCCTGTATCTCCCCCAGTGCTTGGAACAGTGCACGTAGTGTCTAACAAGTAATAATAATAATGATGGCATTTATTAAGGACTTACTAAGTGCAAAGCACAGTTCTAAGCGCTGGGGCGGTTACAAGGTGATCAGGTTGTCTCCCAGGGGGCTCACAGTCTTAATCCCCATTTTACAGAGGAGGTAACAGACACAGAGAAGTTAAGTGACTGGCCCAAAGTCACACAGCTGACAATTGGCAGAGCCGGGACTCAAACCCATGACCTCTGACTCCAAACCCCGTGCTCTTTCCACTGAGCCACAACGCTTCTCTGTACCACCGTCATCATCATCATTATTATTATTATCAGTTCAAGTTGTCTCTTGGGGCCCCAGGCAGGGAGTACCCGAGTCGTCCTCTCCCAAGCGCTCAGCCCAGTGCCGTGCACACTTCCATGGATGGATGGATGGATGGACGGATGGATTGGCCCAGTGCTGTGCACACTTCCATGGATGGATGGATGGATGGATGGATGGATGGATGGATTGGCCCAGTGCTGTGCACACTTCCATGGATGGATGGACGGATGGATGGATGGATGGATGGGTGGATGGATGGATGGATGGGTGCATGGGTGGATGGGTGCATGGGTGGGTGGATGGATGGGTGCATGGGTGGATGGATGAGTGGATGGATGGATTGATGGATGGGTGCATGGATGGATGGATGGATGGATGGATGAATGGATGGGTGGATGGATGGATAGATGAATGGATGGGTGGATGGGTAGATGGGTGGATAGATGGATGGGTGGGTGGGTGGATGGATGGGTGGGTAGGTGGATGGGTGGGTGGGTAGGTGGATGGGTGGGTAGGTAGGTGGATTGATGAGCGGATAGATGGATGGGTGGGTGGATGGGTAGATGGGTAGATGGATGGGTAGGTAGGTGGATGGTTGGGTAGGTAGGTGAATAGATGAGTGGATAGATGGATGGGTGGGTGCGTGGATAGATGGGTGGGTAGGTGGATGGGTGGGTAGGTAGGTGGATGGATGAGCGGATAGATGGATGGGTGGGTGGATGGATGGGTAGATGGGTGGGTGGGTGGATGGATGGGTAGATGGGTGGGTGGGTGGATGGGTAGATGGGTGGGTGGGTGGATGGATGGGTAGGTAGGTGAATAGATGAGTAGATAGATGGATAGGTGGGTGGGTGGGTAGATGGATGGATGGGTGCATGGATGGGCGGGTGGATGGCTGGCCGGCCGGCCGGGCGGGCGGGCGGGCGGGCGGGTCCGGAGGGGTCTCGGGGTCCGGTTGGGGCTGCCCCGCGGCTGGGGGGTCGGAGGGCCGGCCGCACGGATCCTGCAGCCGGAGGCCCGGCGGCCTCTCCGCCCCCCGGCCCTCCGCGGGGCCTCCTCCGCGGGGCCTCCTCCGCGGGGCCTCCTCCGCGGGGCCTCCTCCGCGGGGCCTCCTCCGCGGGGCCTCCTCCGCCGGCAACGGCCCGCTGCCCCATCCATCCCCCGGCTCCCGGCTCCCGGGCGGGGAGCTTTGTGCGGGCAGACCCCCCCCCATCCCCCCGGGCACACACACACACACACACACACACACACACACACACACACACACACACACCCTCCCCGTCCCCGCACTTACGGGCCCGCGGGGTCAGCGCGGCGGCGGAGGAGGAGGAGGAGGAGGAGGAGGAGGAGGAGGAGGAGAGGAGGGAGCAGGCCGGGGAGGGAATGCTAATGAAGGGGCGGGGGGGGGCGAGGGGCGGGGGGGGGGTCGGTTGCCCACCGGAAGTGGAAGGGAATCCCGCAGCCTGCCGGAAACAGGTTCCGGGACCCCCGCCCCCCGCCCCCCTCCTTGCTCCCCCCCTCTTTTCCCTCCCCCCTCTTTTCCCTCCCCTCTCCCCCCCACTCCCCCTTCCCTCCCTTTCCTCCTCCCCCTCCCTCCTCCTCTCCCTCCCTCCCTCCCCCTTCCCTCTTCCCCCTCCCTCCTCCTCCCCCATCTCCCCCTCCCTTCCCTCTCCCCCTCACTCCCCCTTCCCTCTCTCCTCCTCCCTCCCCTCTCCCCATTCCTCCTCCCTCTCTCCCTCCCCCCTCCCTCCCTTACTCTCCCTCCCTTTTCCCCCTCCTCTCCCCTTTCCTCCTCTCCCCTTTCCTCCTCTCCCTTTCCCCCTCCCTCTCCCCCTCTCCCTCCCCCTCTCCCCCTCCTTCTCTCCCTCTCTCTCCCTCCTCCCTCCCTCCTCCCCCCTTCCCCTCCCTCCTCCTCCCCCCTCTCCCCCTCCCTCCCCCCCCATTTCCCCCCCTCCCCCTCCCTCCCCTTCCCTGTCCCTTTCCCTCCCCCCACTCCCCCTCCTCTCCCCCTCCCTTTTCCCCCTCCTCTCCCCCTTCCCTCCCCACCTCCTCCCCCACACTCCCCCTCCCTGCCTTTCCCCTCCATCCCTTTCCCCCTTTCCCCTCCCTCCTTATCCCCCTCTGTCCCCCTCCCTTTCCCCTCCCCTTTCCCCTCCCTCCTCCTCCCCTTCCCTCCCCCTCCCTCCCTTCCCCTCTCTCCCCCTCCCTTTCCCCTCCTCCCTCCTCCCTCCCCCTCCCTCCTCCTCCCCCCCTTTCCCCCAAGGAATTGTTGTTCATTACTTCATCAGGCACTTCCACAGACAAGAACCTGAAGGAAATAAGGAGAGAAAGCGCTTAGCCCAGTGCTCTGCACACAGTGAGCGCTCAACAAATACGATTGATTGGATGAATGAATGAATAGAAACATAGATAACAACACACACACACACACACACACAGAGACACGTGTGTCGCAAGCCTGCCAGGACGCTATTTACTGAGCACCTTCCGTCCAAACGGCGCTCTACTGCTACTAATGGTGGCATTTCTTCCCCACAGCACCTGTATAGATGTATATATGTTTGTACATATTTATTACTCTATTTATTTTACTTGTTCATATCTATTCTATTTATTTTATTTTGCTAGTATGTTTGGTTTTGTTCTCTGTCTCCCCCTTTTAGACTGTGAGCCCACCGGTGGGTAGGGACCGTCTCTATATGTTGCCAACTTGGACTTCCCAAGCGCTTAGTACAGTGCTCTGCACACAGTAAGCGCTCAATAAATACGATTGATTGATTGATTGATTTGGTAAGCGCTCCCTATATGTGAAGCGCTGTTCTAAGCGCTGGGGAGGTTACCAGGGGATCGGGTTGTCCCACGGAGGGCTCACAGTCTTCACCCCCCTTTTACAGAGGAGGGAACTGAGGTCCAGAGAATAATAATAATAATGACATTTATTAAGCGTTTACTATGTGCAAAGCACTGTTCTAAGCGCTGGGGAGGTTACAAGGGGATCGGGTTGTCCCACGGAGGGCTCACCGTCTTCATCCCCCTTTTACAGAGGAGGGAACTGAGGCCCAGAGAATAATAATAATAATAATAGTAATAATAATAGTAATAATAATAATAATAATGACATTTATTAAGCGCTTACTATGTGCAAAGCACTGTTCTAAGCGCTGGGGAGGTTACAAGGTGATCGGGTTGGCCCACGGAGGGCTCACCGTCTTCATCCCCCTTTTACAGAGGAGGGAACTGAGATCCAGAGAATAATAATAATAATAATAATAATAATAATAATAATGACATTTATTAAGCGCTTACTATGTGCAAAGCACTGTTCTAAGCGCTGGGGAGGTTACAAGATGATCGGGTTGTCCCACGGGGGGCTCACAGTCTTCATCCCCCTTTTACAGAGGAGGGAACTGAGGCCCAGAGAATAATAATAATAATGTTATTAATAATAATAGTAATAATAATAGTAATAACAATAATAATGACATTTATTAAGCGCTTACTATGTGCAAAGCACTGTTCTAAGCGCTGGGGAGGTTACAAGGTGATCGGGTTGGCCCACGGAGGGCTCACCGTCTTCATCCCCCTTTTACAGAGGAGGGAACTGAGATCCAGAGAATAATAATAATATTAATAATAATAAAGGTAATAATAATAATGACATTTATTAAGCGCTTACTATGTGCAAAGCACTGTTCTAAGCGCTGGGGAGGTTACCAGGGGATCGGGTTGTCCCACGGAGGGCTCACCGTCTTCATCCCCCTTTTACAGAGGAGGGAACTGAGGCCCAGAGAAGAATAATAATGATGGCATTGATTAAGTGCTTACTATGTGCAAAGCACTGTTCATTCATTCATTCAATCGTATTTATTGAGCGCTTACTGTGTGCAGAGCACTGTACTAAGCGCTTGGGAAGTACAAGTTGGCAACATCTAGAGACGGTCCCTCCCCAACTAAGCGCTGGGGAGGTTACAAGGTGATCGGGTTGTCCCACGGAGGGCTCACCGTCTTCATCCCCCTTTTACAGAGGAGGGAACTGAGATTCAGAGAATAATAATAATATTAATAATAATAGTAGTAATAATAATAATGACATTTATTAAGCGCTTACTATGTGCAAAGCACTGTTCTAAGCGCTGGGGAGGTTACCAGGGGATCGGGTTGTCCCACGGAGGGCTCACCGTCTTCATCCCCCTTTTACAGAGGAGGGAACTGAGGCCCAGAGAAGAATAATAATGATGGCATTGATTAAGTGCTTACTATGTGCAAAGCACTGTTCATTCATTCATTCAATCGTATTTATTGAGCGCTTACTGTGTGCAGAGCACTGTACTAAGCGCTTGGGAAGTACAAGTTGGCAACATCTAGAGACGGTCCCTCCCCAACTAAGCGCTGGGGAGGTTACAAGGTGATCGGGTTGGCCCACGGAGGGCTCACCGTCTTCATCCCCCTTTTACAGAGGAGGGAACTGAGATTCAGAGAATAATAATAATATTAATAATAATAGTAGTAATAATAATAATGACATTTATTAAGCGCTTACTATGTGCAAAGCACTGTTCTAAGCGCTGGGCAGGTTACCAGGGGATCGGGTTGTCCCACGGAGGGCTCACAGTCTTCATCCCCCTTTTACAGAGGAGGGAACTGAGGCCCAGAGAATAATAATAATAATAATATTAATAATAATAGTAATAATAATAGTAATAATAATGCCATTTATTAAGCGCTTACTATGTGCAAAGCACTGTTCTAAGCGCTGGGGAGGTTACAAGGTGATCGGGTTGTCCCACGGAGGGCTCACCGTCTTCATCCCCCTTTTACAGAGGAGGGAACTGAGGCCCAGAGAATAATAATAATATTAATAATAATAGTAATAATAATAGTAATAATAATAATGACATTTATTAAGCATTTACTATGTGCAAAGCACTGTTCTAAGCGCTGGGGAGGTTACAGGGTGATTGGGTTGTCCCACGGAGGGCTCACCGTCTTCATCCCCCTTTTACAGAGGAGGCCCAGAGAAGAATAATAATGATGGCATTGATTAAGCACTTACTATGTGCAAAGCACTGTTCATTCGTTCATTCAATCGTATTTATTGAGCGCTTACTGCGTGCAGAGCACTGTACTAAGCGCTTGGGAAGTCCAAGGTGGCAACATCTAGAGACGGTCCCTCCCCAACCGCGGGCTCACAGTCTAGAAGGGGGAGACAGACAACACAATGGAACATATTAACAAAATAAAATAAATAGAATAAATATGTACAAATAAAATAAATAGGGTAATAAATAGGTACAAACATATATACATATATGTACACTATATACTATGTATATAGTATATATGTATATATATACAATGTATATAGTGTACATATTTACTTCAGTGGAAAGAGCCCGGGCTTTGGAGTCAGAGGTCATGGGTTCAAATGCCGGCTCCGCCACTTGTCAGCTGGGTGACTTTGGGCAAGTCACTTCACTTCTCTGGGCCTCAGTTCCCTCCTCTGTAAAATGGGGATGAAGACTGTGAGCCCCTCTCGTGGGACAACCTGATCACCTTGTAACCTCCCCAGAGCTTGGAACAGTGTTTTTTCAAGCGCTTAGTCCAGTGCTCCGCACACAGTCAGGGCTCAATAAAAACGATGGAATCATCATCATCATCAATCGTATTTATTGAGCGCTTACTATGTGCACAGCACTGTACTAAGCGCTTGGGAAGTACAAATTGGCAACATATACAGACAGTCCCTACCCAACAGTGGGCTCACAGTCTAAAGGGGGGAGACAGAGAACAAAACCAAACATACTAACAAAATAAAATAAATAGAATAGATATGTACAAATAAATAGAGTAATAAATATGTACAAACATATATACATATATACAGGTGCTGTGGGGAAGGGAAGGAGGTGAGATGGGGGGATGGAGAGGGAGACGAGGGGGAGAGGAATGAATGAATCTATTTCCAAATTGGTCTTTCCAAGCGCTTAGTCCAGTGCTCCGCACACAGTCAGTGCTCAATAAATACGAATGAATGAATTAATGGAGAAGCAGCGTGGCTCAGTGGAAAGAGCCCGGGCTTTGGAGTCAGAGGTCATGGGTTCAAATCCCACCTCCGCCACTTGTCAGCTGTGTGACTTTGGGCAAGTCACTTCACTTCTCTGGGCCTCAGTTCCCTCATCTGGAAAATGGGGATGAAGACTGTGAGCCCCCCTCCCCCCCCGGCGTGGGACAACCTGATCACCTTGTAACCTCCCCAGCGCTTAGAACAGTGTTTTTTCAAGCGCCTAGTACAGTGCTCTGCACACAGTAAGCACTCAATAAATATGACTGAATGAATGGAGAAGCAGCGTGGCTCAGTGGAAAGAGCCCGGGCTTTGGAGTCAGAGGTCATGGGTTCAAATCCCGGCTCCACCACATGTCTGCTGTGTGATCTTGGGCAAGTCACAACTTCTCTGGGCCTCAGTTACCTCATCTGTAAAATGGGGATTAAGACTGTGAGCCCCACGTGGGGAAACCTGATCACCCTGTATCCTCCCCAGCCCTTAGAACAGTGCTTTGCACATAGTAAGCGCTTAACAAATGCCAATTATTATTATTATTATTTTTTACTCTATTTATTTATTTATTTTATTTGTACATATCTATTCTATTTATTTTATTTTGTTAGTATGTTTGGTTTTGTTCTCTGTTTCCCCCTAGACTGTGAGCCCACTGTTGGGTAGGGACTGTCTCTATATGTTGCCAATTTGTACTTCCCAAGCGCTTAGTACAGTGCTCTGCACATAGTAAGCGCTCAATAAATACGATTGATGATGATGATGATGATTATTCTCCGGGCCTCAATTCCCTCATCTGTAAAATGGGGATTAAGACTGTGGGCCCTCCCCCCCAACCCCGGTGGGACAACCTGATCACCTTGTAACCTCCCCAGTGCTTAGAACAGTGTTTTTTCAAGCGCTTAGTACAGTGCTCTGCACACAGTAAGCGCTCAATAAATACGACTGAATGAATGAATAGAGAAGCAGCGTGGCTCAGTCGAAAAACCCCGGGCTTTGGAGTCAGAGGTCACGGGTTCAAATCCAGAATTGTCAGCTGTGTGACTTTGGGCAAGTCACTTAACTTCTCTGGGCCTCAGTTCCCTCATCTGTAAAATGGGGATTCATTCATTCATTCAATCATATTTATTGAGCGCTTACTGTGTGCAGAGCACTGTACTAAGCGCTTGGGAAGTACAAGCTGGCAACATATAGAGACGGTCCCTACCCAACAGCGGGCTCACAGTCTAGAAGCGGGAGACAGACAACAAAACAAGACATACTAACACAATAAAATAAATAGAATATGTACAAGTAAAATAAATAAATAGAATAATAAATACGTACAAACATATATACATATCTACAGGTATATATGTATATATGTCTCCCCCGGGAGACTGTGAGGAGGCAGACAACAAAACAAAACATATTAACAAAATAAAATAGAGTATGTACAAGTAAAATAGAGTAATAAATGTGTACAAACATATATACATATATACAAGTATATATATCTGTCTCCCCCGTGAGACTGTGAGGAGACAGACAACAAAACAAAACATATTAACAAAATAAAATAAATAGAATATGTACAAGTGTAGATATGTAGATATATCTGTCTCCCCCGTGAGACTGACAGACAACAAAACAAAATGTATTAACAAAATAAAATAAATAGAACATGTACAAGTAAAATAAATAGAGCAATAAATACGTACATATACATATATAATATATGTATATCTGTCTCCCCCGTGAGACTGTGGGGAGACAACAAAACAAAACATATTAAATAAATAAAATAAATAGAATATGTACAAATAAAATAGAGTAATAAATACGTACAAACATATATACATATATATCTGTATATATGTATACAGGTATATATGTATATATATCTGTCTCCCCCATGGGACTGTGAGGAGACAGACAACAAAACAAATTAACAAAATAAAATAAATATGTACAAGTAAAATAGAGTAATAAATACGTACACAGGTATATATGTATATCTATATATATCTGTCTCCCTCGTGAGACTGTGAGGAGACAGACAACAAAACATATTAAATAAATAAAATAAATATAATATGTACAAGTAAAATGAAGAGTAATAAATACGTACAAACATATATATGCATGTACAGGTATATACATATATATATGTCTCCCCCGTGAGACTGTGAGGAGACAGACAACAAAACAAATTAAAATAAAATAAATATGTACAAGTAAAATAGAGTAATAAATACGTACAAACATATACATATATACAGGCATATATGCATATATATCTGTCTCCCCCGTGAGACTGACAGACAACAAAAGAAAACATATTAAATAAATAAAATATAATATGTACTGTAATATGTATTACTCTATTTATTTATTTTACTTGTACATATCTATTCTATTTATTTTATTTTGTTAGTATGTTTGGTTTTGTTCTCTGTCTTCCCCTTCTAGACTGTGAGCCCACTGTTGGGTAGGGACTCTATATGTTGCCGACTTGTACTTCCCAAGCGCTTAGTACAGTGCTCTGCACACAGTAAGCGCTCAATAAATACGATTGATTGATTGATTGATGTACAAGTAAAATAAATAGAGTAATAAATACATACAAACATATATACATATATACAGGTATATATGTATATATATCTGTCTCCCCCGTGAGACTGACAACAAAGGAAAGCATATTAACAAAATAAAATAAATAGAATATGTACAAGTGTAGATATGTATATATATCTGTCTCCCGTGAGACTGTGAGGAGACAGACAACAAAACAAAGCATATTAACAAAATAAAATAGAATATGTACAAGTGTAGATATGTATATATATCTGTCTCCCTTGAGACTGTGAGGAGACAGACAACAAAACAATACATATTAACAAAATAAAATAGAATATGTACAAGTAAAATAAATAGAGCAATAAAAACGTACAAACATATATACAGGTATATATGTATATATATATATATATATATATATATATGTCTCTCCCGTGAGACTGTGAGGAGACAGACAACAAAACAAAACATATTAACAAAATAAAGTAGAATATGTACAAGTAAAATAAATAGAGCAATAAATACGTACAAACATATATATATATATGTCTCTCCCGTGAGACTGTGAGGAGACAGACAACAAAACAAAACATATTAACAAAATAAAATAGAATATGTACTAGTAAAATAAATAGAGCAATAAATACGCACAAACATATATACAGGTATATATGTATATATATATGTCTCCCCCGTGAGACTGAGGAGACAGACAAAACAAAACATATCAACAAAATAAAATAGAGTATGTACAAGTAAAATAAATAGAGCAATAAATACATACAAACACATATACAGGTATATATGTATATATATCTGTCTCCCCCGTGAGACTGAGACAAACAAAACAAAACATTAACAAAATAAAATAGAATATGTACAAGTAAAATGAATAGAGCAATAAATATGTACAAACATATATACAGGTATATATGTATATATATATATATGTCTCCCCCGTGAGACTGAGGAGACAGACAACAAAACAAAACATATTAACAAAATAGAGTATGTATGAGTAAAATAAATAGAGCAATAAATACGTACAAACATATATACAGGTATATATGTATATATATATCTGTCTCCCCCGTGAGACTGCGAGGCAACAGAGAACAAAACAAAACATATTAACAAAATAAAATAGAGTATGTACAAGTAAAATAAATAGAGCAATAAATACGTACAAACATATATACAGGTATATATGTGTGTGTGTATATATATATGTCTCCCCCGTGAGACTGTGAGGAGACAGACAACAAAACAAAACATATTAACAAAATAAAATAGAGTATGTACAAGTAAAATAAATAGAGCAATGAATACGTACAAACATATATACGGGTATATATGTATATATATCTGTCTCCCCCGTGAGACTGCGTGGAGACAGACAACAAAACATTAACAAAATAAAATAGAGTATGTACAAGCAAAATAAATAGAGCAATGAATACGTACAAACATATATACAGGTATATATGTATATATATCTGCCTCCCCCGTGAGACTGCATGGAGACAGACAACAAAACATTAACAAAATAAAATAGAGTATGTACAAGCAAAATAAATAGAGCAATAAATACGTACAAACATATATACAGGTATATATGTATATATATCTGCCTCCCCCGTGAGACTGTGAGGAGACAGATAAAAGAAAACATATTGAATAAATAAAATGAATAGAACATGTACAAGTAGAGTAATAAATACGTACAAACATATACACAGGTATATATGTACATGTGTGATACATATGCATATATATGCACACACACATACATACGATACATATGTATCGCATGTATATATGCATGCATATATACACCCCATCATCATCAATCGTATTTATTGAGCGCTTACTGTGTGCAGAGCACTGTACTAAGCGCTTGGGAAGGACAAGTTGGCAACATGTAGAGACAGTCCCTACCCACCAGTGGGCTCACAGTCTAAAAGACTGTGCATCATATGCACACACATATATGCATCATATATACGCACACACATACATATGACACATATGTATCATATGTATACATGCATACACATATACACACGATACATATGCACCATATATATGCATGCATATATACATGACACGTGTACCATATGTATATATGCATGCATACATACATACGATACACATACATCGTATGTGTATATGCATACATATCTATTCTATTTATTTATTTTATTTTGTTAGTATGTTTGGTTTTGTTCTCTGCCTCCCCCTTCTAGACTGTGAGCCCACTGTTGGGTAGGGCCTGTCTCTGTGTGTTGCCAATTTGTACTTCCCAAGCGCTTAGTACAGTGCTCTGCACACAGTAAGCGCTCAATAAATACGATTGATGATGATACATATGTATCATATATGCATGTGCATATGTATATATCGCATGTACATATCATACATGTGTATATGCATATATGACACATACACAAGCACATGCATACATGATATATATGTATGCATATACACATACGATACGCACGTATCGCATGTGCATATGTATACATATATATCATGCATGCATGTGCACATGTATATATCACATGTACATATCATACATGTGTATACGTATATGCACATGGGATATATGCACATGCACGTGCATACATGATATATGTGCACACATATATACACACGATACACACGTATCGTATATGTATATGTATACATACGATACACATGTATCGTATATGTATATGTACACATATATATCATGTATGCATGTGCATATGTATATATCATATGTACATATCATACGTGTGTATATGTATGATATGTATATATATCTGTCTCCCCCGTGGGACAACCTGATCACCCCGTCACCTCCCCAGCGCTTAGCCCAGTGCTCTGCGCACAGTGAGCGCTCAATAAGTACCGAATGAATGAATGAATGAATGAATGAATGAATGAATGAATGAACGAACGGGCGGGGCGGGCGGCGCGCGCAGGCGCAGAGCCCACCTCGCCCCGGAACGGGTTGGGCGGGGCAGCGGCGGAAGGGGAGCCGGTCACGTGATCCGGGCGGGAGGAGATTGCTTTCCCCCGTCACGTGACTCCCCCTCCCCAGGGGGCGGGGCCGGAAGGAGGGCCGGTCACGTGCCATGGGGGCGGGGCGGGGCGGGAGGCCCAGGCGGTGGGAGCGTGAGGCGGCTGAGGAGACGACGGAGGAGGAGGCGGCGGCGGCGGCGGGGCGGGTAAGGCCGCGTTTCTCCTTTCCCCTCCCGGCCTGACGGGGCGGCGGGGCCCCTCATTCCGTCGTATTTACTGAGCGCCTCCCGGCTGCGGAGCGCTGCACTAAACGCTTCATCCCCTGCCTCGCGCCCCGGGGAGGGGGGGGGGGGGGCGCGAGGCCGGAGGGCGCATGCGCCGGGGGCGCCCCTGCCCAAACCGGTTCCCCTTGTTTGGGTCGCTGCCCCCTTCATTCATTCATCCAGTCAGTCATTCATTCATTCCGTCGTATTGACGGATTTTCTTTTATTTTGTCAGTATGTTTGGTTTGGTTCTCCGTCTCCCCCCACCTTTTAGACTGTGAGCCCGCTGGTGGGTAGGGACTGTCTCTTTATGTTGCCAACTTGGACTTCCCAAGCGCTTAGCCCAGTGCTCTGCACACAGTAAGCGCTCAATAAATGCGATTGATGATGATGATGATGGGGCGCTGGACTGAGCGCCCGGGGAGGACGAATCGGCAGCAGGTTCACTCGATCAATCGGATTGATTGAGCGCCGACTGTGTACTGAGCGCTTGGGGAGGACACACCGGCAACAGATTCATTCAATCAATCGTATTTATTGAGCACTGACTGTGTGCAGAGCGCTGGACTGAGCGCTTGGGGAGGACACATCGGCAACAGGGTCATTCATTCCATCGTATTGATTGAGCGCCGACTATGTGCGGAGCGCTGGACTGAGCGCTTGGGGAGGACAAATCGGCAGCAGATTCATTCAAACAATCGTATTGATTGAGCACTGACTGTATGCAGAGCACTGGACTGAGCGCTTGGGGTGTACAAATTGGCAACAGATTCATTCAATCAATCGTTTTGATTGAGCACCGACTGTGTGCGGAGCACTGGGCTGAGCGCTTGGGGAGGACAAATCGGCAACAGGGTCATTCAATCAATCGTATTGATTGAGCACTGACTGTGTGCAGAGCGCTGGACTGAGCACTTGGGGTGTACAAATTGGCAACAGATTCATTCAATCAATCGTATTGATTGAGCGCCGACTGTGTGCGGAGCGCTGCGCTGAGCGCTTGGGGAGGACACATCGGCAACAGGGTCATTCATTCCATCGTATTAATTGAGCGCCGACTGTGTGCGGAGCCCTGGACTGAGCGCTTGGGGAGGACACATCGGCAACAGGGTCATTCAATCAATCGTATTTATTGAGCGCTGACTGTGTGCGGAGCGCTGGGCTGAGCGCTTGGGGAGGGCAAATCGGCAACAGGGTCATTCAGTCGTATTTATTGAGCACTGACTGTGTGGAGCACTGGACTGAGCGCTTGGGGAGTACAAATCGGCAACAGATTCAATCAATCAATCGTATTTATTGAGCACTGACTGTGCGGAGTGCTGGACTGAGTGCTTGGGGAGGACGCATCGGCAACAGATTCATTCAGTCGTATTTATTGAGTGCCGACTATGTGCGGAGCGCTGGACTGAGCGCTTGGGGAGTACAAATCGGCAACAGATTCAATCAATCAGTCGTATTTATTGAGCACTGACTGTGCGGAGCGCTGGACTGAGTGCTTGGGGAGGACGCATCGGCAACAGATTCATTCAGTCGTATTTATTGAGCGCCGACTATGTGCGGAGCGCTGGACTGAGCGCTTGGGGAGGACACATCGGCAACAGATTCATTCAATCAATCGTATTTATTGAGCGCCGACTGTGTGCGGAGCACTGGACTGAGCGCTTGGGGAGGACACATCGGCAACAGGGTCATTCAATCAATCGTATTTATTGAGCACTGACTGTGTGCAGAGCGCTGGACTGAGCGCTTGGGGAGGACAGATCGGCAACAGATTCACTCAATCGTCTTGATTGAGCGCCGACTGTACTGAGCGCTTGGGGAGGACACGTCGGCAACAGGGTCATTCATTCCATCGTATTGATTGAGCGCCGACAGTGTGCGGAGCGCTGGGCTGAGCGCTTGGGAAGGACAAATCAGCAACAGATTCATTCAATCAATCGTATTGATTGAGCACTGACTGTGTGCAGAGCGCTGGACTGAGCACTTGGGGTGTACAAATTGGCAACAGATTCATTCAGTCAATCGTATTGATTGAGCGCCGACTGTGTGCGGAGCGCTGCGCTGAGCGCTTGGGGAGGACACGTCGGCAACAGGGTCATTCATTCCATCGTATTAATTGAGCGCCGACTGTGTGCGGAGCGCTGGGCTGAACACTTGGGGAGGACAAATCGGCAACAGGGTCATTCATTCCATCGTATTTATTTATTGAGCGCCGACTGTGTGCGGAGCACTGGGCTGAGCGCTTGGGGAGGACAAATCGACAACAGATTCATTCAATCGATCTTATTGATTGAGTGCTGACTGTGTGCGGAGCGCTGGACTGAGCGCTTGGGGAGGACAGGTCAATCAATCAATCGTATTGATTGAGCGCTGACTGTGTGCAGAACGCTGTACTAAGCACTTGGGAAGTACAGGTTGGCAACACATAGAGACAGTCCCTACCCAACAGTGGGCTCACAGTCTAAAAGGGGGAGACGGAGAACAAAACCAAACATACTAACAAAATAAAATAAATGGAATAGGTATGTACAAGTAAAATAAATAAATAGAGTAATAAATATGTACAAACTTATATACATATGTACAGGTGATGTGGGGAAGGGAAGGAGGTAAGATGGGGTGGTGGAGAGGGGGATGGGGGGAGAGGAAGGAAGGGGCAATAGGTCAGCAATAGATTCATTCAATCATAATTATTGAGTGCTGACTGTGCAGAGCACTGGACTGAGCGCTTGGGGAGTACAAATCGGCAACAGATTCATTCAATCAATCATATTTATTGAGCACTGACTGTGTGCGGAGCGCTGGACTGAGCGCTTGGGGAGGACACATCGGCAACAGGGTCATTCCATCGTATTTAATGAGCGTTTATTGTGTGCGGAGCGCTGGACTGAGCACTTGGGAGAGTACAATTCCGCAACAGGGTCATTCATTCCATCGTACTGATTGAGCGCTTATTGTGTGCAGAGCGCTGGGCTGAGCGCTTGGGGAGTACAATCGGCAACAGATCCATTCAATCAATTTTATTTATTGAGCGCTGACTGTGTGCGGAGCGCTGGACTGAGCGCTTGGGGAGGACAAATTGGCAACAGGGTCATTCATTCCATCGTATTTAATGCGCGCTTATTGTGTGCAGAGCGCTGGACTAACTGCTTGGGAAGGACAGGTCGGCAACAGATTCATTCAGTTGTATTCAGCGGCTGACTGTGTGCAGAGCGCTGGACTAAGCGCTTGGGAGAGTACAATTTGGCAACAGGGCCATTCATTCCATCGTATTGATTGAGCACTGACTGTGTGCGGAGCGCTGGGCTGAGTGCTTGGGGAGTACAAATCGGCAACCCATTCATTCAATCAGTCGTATTTAATGAGCGCTGACTGTGTGCGGAGCACTGGACTGGATGCTTGGGGAGGACAAATCGGCAACAGGGTCATTCATTCCATCGTATTTAATGAGCGCTTATTGTGTGCGGAGCGCTGGGCTGAGCGCTTGGGAGAGTACAGTTCGGCAACAGGGTCATTCATTCCATCGTCTTTATTGAGCGCTTACTGTGTGCAGAATGAACCGATTCATTCAGTCAATCGTATTTATTGAGCGCCGACTGCGGAGCACTGGACTAAGCGCTTGGGAAGGACTAGTCAGCAACAGATTCAATCAATCGTATTGAGCGCTGACTGTGTGCAGAGCGCTGGACCAAGTGCTTGGGAGAGTACAATTTGGCAACAGGGTCATTCATTCCATCGTGTTGATTGAGCACTTACTGTGTGCGGAGTGCTGGACTAAGCGCTTGGGAAGGACAGCTCGGCGACAGATTCATTCATTCCATCATATTTATTGAGCGCTGACTGTGCAGAGTGCTTGACTGAGCGATTGGGGAGTATAAATCAGCAACAGATTCATTCAATCAATCATATTTATTGAGCACTGACTGTGTGCAGAGCGCTGGACTGAGCGCTTGGGGAGTACAAATCGGCAACAGATTCATTCAATTAATCATATTTATTGAGCGCTGACTTCAGAGCGCTGGACTGAGCGCTTGGGAAAGACAGTTCGGCAACAGATTCATTCAATCAATCGTATTTATTGAGCGCTGACTGTGCAGAGCGCTGGGCTGAGCGCTTGGGGAGTACAAATTGGCAACAGATTCATTCAATTAATCATATTTATTGAGTGCTGACTGTGTGCAGAGCGCTGGACTGAGTGCTTGGGGAGTACAAATCGGCAACAGATTCATTCAATTAATCATATTTATTGAGTGCTGACTGCAGAGCGCTGGACTGAGCGCTTG
Organism: Tachyglossus aculeatus; assembly: GCF_015852505.1. Classification (NCBI taxonomy): domain Eukaryota; kingdom Metazoa; phylum Chordata; class Mammalia; order Monotremata; family Tachyglossidae; genus Tachyglossus; species Tachyglossus aculeatus. The sequence continues at coordinate 104,074,159 of NC_052069.1, read as the reverse complement.
GGAAAGACGGGCAACAGATTCATTCATTCCATTGTATTTATTGAGCGCTTACTGTGTGCAGAGCGCTGGGCTGAGCGCTTGGGGAGTACAAATCGGCAACAGATTCATTCAATTAATCATATTTATTGAGCGCTGACTGTGTGCAGAGCGCTGGACTGAGCGCTTGGGGAGTACTAATCGGCAACAGATTCATTCAATTAATCATATTTATTGAGCGCTGACTGCAGAGCGCTGGACTGAGCGCTTGGGAAAGACAGTTCGGCAACAGATTCATTCAATCAATCATATTTATTGAGCGCTGACTGTGCAGAGCGCTGGGCTGAGCGCTTGGGGAATACAAATCGGCAACAGATTCATTCAATTAATCATATTTATTGAGTGCTGACTGTGTGCAGAGCGCTGGACTGAGCGCTTGGGGAGTACAAATCGGCAACAGATTCATTCAATTAATCATATTGAGTGCTGACTGTGTGCAGAGCGCTGGACTGAGCACTTGGGAAAGACAGTTCGGCAACAGATTCATTCAATCAATCGTATTTATTGAGCGCTGACTGTGCAGAGCGCTGGGCTGAGCGCTTGGGGAGTACAAATCGGCAACAGATTCATTCAATTAATCATATTTATTGAGCGCTGACTGTGTGCAGAGTGCTGGACTGAGCGCTTGGGGAGTACTAATCGGCAACAGATTCATTCAATTAATCATATTTATTGAGCGCTGACTGCAGAGCGCTGGACTGAGTGCTTGGGAAAGACAGTTCGGCAACAGATTCATTCAATCAATCGTATTTATTGAGTGCTGACTGTACAGAGTGCTGGACTAAGCGCTTGGGAGAGTACAATTCGGCAACAGGGTTATCATGTTGACTGAGCGCTTACCGTGTGTGGAGCGCTGGACTGAGCGCTTGGGGAGTACAAATCGGCAACAGATTAATTCAGTCAATCGTATTTATTGAGTGCTGACTATGTGCGGAACGCTGGACTGAGCGCTTGGGAAGTGCAGGTCGGCAACAGATTCATTCAATCCATCCTGTTGAGCGCTGGCTGTGTGCAGAGCACTGGACTAAGCGCTTGGGAAGTACAAGTGGGCAACAGATTCATTCAGCCAGTCGTATTTATTGAGCGCTGTGTGCAGAACACTGGACTAAGCGCTTGGAAAATACAGTTCGGCAAAAGTTTCATTCCATCGTATTTCCCAAGCGCTTAGTCCAGTGCTCTGCACGCAGTAAGCGCTCAATAAATACGATTGAATGAATTTATTGGGCACTGACTGTGTGCGGCGCTTGGGAAGGACAAGTTGGCAGCATAGAGAGACGGTCTCTACCCAACGACAGGCTCCCAGTCGCGTCTCGACCAGCCGGGCTCGCAGCGCTTAGCGCAGACTCCGCCCCACACCGGCCTCCGACTTCAGCCGCTGCCCCTCGGCCCCCCTCGCCCTAAAGGATGCCCCCCATCTGGGAGCGTCCTCTGCCTTCGTCCCCCATTTTCCTCACCTGCCCTAGTGTCGGCCCGTCTCCCTCCCTCCCTTCGAAGCCCCACTGAGCGCTCATCTCCTCCAGGAGGCCTGCCCAGACTGGGCCTTCTAATAATAATAATAATAATGATGGCATTTATTAGCGCTTACTATGTGCTAAGCACTGTTCTAAGTGCTGGGGAGGATACAAGGGGATCAGGTTGTCCCATGGGGGGTGCTCACTGTCTTCATCCCCATATTACAGATGAGGGAACTGAGGCCCAGAGAAGTGATGTGACTTGCCCAGAGTCACACAGCTGACAATTGGCGGAGCCGGGATTTGAACCCATGACCCCTGACTCCAAAGCCCGGGCTCTTTCCATTGAGCCACGCTGCTAGACTGTGAGCCCGTCGTTGGGTAGGGACTTTATCTGTTGCCGACTTTTACTTCCCAAGCGCTTAGTCCAGTGCTTTGCACACCGTAAGCGCTCAATAAATGTGATTGAATGAATGAGCCCCCTTTTCCTCTGCTCTTTCTCCCCTCCCCCCGACTCCCTCCCTCTGCCCTACCCCTTGTCCTCCCCACAGCACTTATGTATATTTGTACATATTTATTACTCTATTTTATTAATGATGTGCCTATATCTATAATTCTATCTATGTTGATGGTATTGACGCCTGCCTACTTGTTTTATTTTTTTGTCTGTCTCCCCCTTTTAGGGTGTGAGCCCATTGCTGGGTAGGGACCGTCTCTATCTGTAGCCGAATTGTACTTTCCAAACGCTCAGTCCAGTGCTCTGCACACAGTAAGCGCTCAATAAATAGCGTGGCTCAGTGGAAAGAGTGCGGGCTTGAGAGTCAGAGGTCATGGGTTCAAATACCGGCTCCGCCACTTGTCTGCTGTGTGACTTGGGGCAAGTCACTTCATTTCTCTGTGCGTCAGTTACCTCATCTGTAACATGGGACAACCTGATCACCTTGTATCCCCCCCAGCGCTTAGAACAGTACTTCGCACATAGTAAGCACTTAACAAATACCATTATTATTATTATTATTATTGTTAAATATGATTGAATGAACGAAGTCCCCCCGCGGGTCTAGCCCCTCGCCCCCTAAGGCACCGACTGTTGTCCCGGCCGGATGGCTCCGTTTCGCCGAGTCCGGGACTCGAAACAGTCATTGGTCCCAACGTGGGAGGGAATGTGGTTGTCCTGCCTCTCTCTTCCTCGCCTGTCATTAGCTCGTTGCCCGCACGCCGCATCCACTTTGGGAATCTGACCACCCAGAGTCAACATCCCTTGTTCATGTTCTTGGAGCCCCCACTTTACACAGGGGGCTCAACATTCATTCAGTGGTATTTATTGAGCGCTTACTGTGGGCAAAGCACTGTACTGGGCACTTGGGAAGTACAAATCGGTAACATATAGAGACGGTCCCTACCCAACAACGGGCTCACAGCTAGAAGGGGGAGACAGACAACAAAACAAGTAGACAGGCATCAATATCGTCAAAACAGAATTATAGAAATAGAAGGATGAGATCCCGAAAAGCTTGCTTTCCTGGGATCTGGCAACTTCCCTCGGTTTCCTTTCTCCCTTGCTTCCGTGAACCAGCTGATTTCAAGTGCTAGTTTTTCCATCTTCGGGAGTGAGTGGACTGTGGACATTTCTTAAAGCCAGCAGGCTTTGAGTGGCCAGTTAAATCTCATATCCGAGGCTGGGTTTCTGGTGCCTAGGCATTTGTCTCTTCAGGAAATACATATTTCTCCCACTTAACGTTTCCCGACTCAGTCGATGTTTGCATTAAAATTAACGCCCGTTTATTTTTCTGTCTGGGCTGAATTAGTTGGGTTTGGAGTGTGGGTAGCACATGTGTATGGTAGAAATACAGTCGACTCAAACTGCTTCAGATATAGTAATAATGCAGAGGAAATTAAGAGATTGCCGTGTTTGATAGTTTAAGTTGAGGAGGAGGAAAGTGCATGAAGAGGTTTTTAATACCACCAGCTTGCACTGAGGAACATGTGAACTACAGTGGCCAACAGTGATTGATATTGGAGTATTCGTAAGGTGAATGACGATGGGGTGAAATCTGATGGTTTTGACTTTTTTGAAAAGTTTGAATAGAAAAATTTTTTAAAATTTGTATTTTTTAGAGAATCAGGGATCCATTTTCAAGCATTTTAGCCTTATTTTTCATGTATTTATTTATTTATTTTTTAAATTTTATTAGTATATTTGGTTTTGTTCTCTGTCTCCCCCTTTTAGACTGTGAGCCCACTGTTGGACAGGGACTGTCTTTATATGTTGCCAACTTGTACTTCCCAAGCGCTTAGTACAGTGCTCTGCACACAGTAAGCGCTCAATAAATACGATTGATTGATTGATTGATGTATCTAGTGGTTACTGAGTTTCTCTATTGCCACTTGTACTTTTTTTTTTAGCAGTACCACATTATAAATATGCATGAACATATTACATAGATAAATGTTGCATGTGTCTATAGAAGCACTAAATATCCCAAGAATTGATGTAACTAAAAAAATTTATAGTTAGCCCATTTATTAATACTATTATTATTGTCATCTCTTAAGGACAGTAGGAGCACTGGGGTAATTACATGAGAATCAAATCCAGTTTAGATCCGGTTCCTGGCCCAGAGGAGGCTCACAATTAATCAGTCGTAGGTATTGAGCGCTTACTGTGTGCAGAGCACTGTACTAAGCCCTTGAGAAAGTACAGTATAACAGACACATTCTCTGCCCACAGCAATATTGCAGTCTAGGAGGGGAGATGGACAATAATATAAACAAATAAATTACAGACATGTACATTAGTACCGTGGGGCTGGGAGGGGGGATAAGTAAAGGGAAGAAGTCAGGGTGACACAGAAGGGAGTGGGAGAAGAGGAAAGGAGGGCTTAGGGAAGGACGCGTGAAGGAGATGTGCCTTCAGTAAGGCTTTGAAGAGGGGGGGACATTTGTTATCTGTCCAAAGTGAAGAGGGAGGACATTCTAGGCCACAGGCAGGATGTGGGTGAGATAGATGAGACTGAGGTACAATGAGAAGGTTAGCATTAGGGGAGTGAAGTGTGCCAGCCAAGATGTAGTAGGAGAGTAGAGAGATGAGGTAATAATAATAATAATGGCATTTATTAAGCGCTTACTATGTGTAAAGCACTGTTCTAAGCGCTGGGGAGGTTACAAGGTGATAAGGTTGTCCCACAGGGGGCTCACAGTCTTCATCCCCATTTTACAGATGAGGAAACTGAGGCACAGAGAAGTCACACAACTGACAATTGAGGGAGCCAGGTGATTGCCTTAAAGCCGACAGTAAGGAGTTTCTGTTTGCGGAGGTGGATGGGCAACCACTGGAGATCCTTGAGGATTGGGGAAACACGGCATGAACATTTCTGTAGAAAAATAATCTGTGCAGCAGAGTGAAGTATGGACTGGAGTGGAGAGAGATAGGAAGCAGGGAAGTCAGCAAGGAGTGCCCAATCTAAGTGCTCATCAGCCTCATTCCCCTGATCCTGGCATTTTGCATTCTGTTAATACCCTTGTCGTTCCGATATTTATGTTGAGGCAGCTACGGAAACCCTGGTTTTCTTTTAATGGCACCTGTTGCTTAGTGCCCTGGCAGAAAGTTTCCAGGTGCAGAAACATTTGTGCCTTTATTTCTGTTCTCTTTCTGGGTACAGATATCACTAATCCATTTATAAAATATGTGGAATAGTTGAATTCTAAATCTTAGGTAAACCAAGCTGTAAAGGACATTTGGAAAAAATGCAAAAAAGATTGAGTAAGATAAGATTCAATAGGTTAAAAATGCAAGGTAATAGATGGTAAGGCAAAATTCAAAAAATATTTTCAGAATGGTAAAACACAGACTAAGTTCAGATATATTAGAAAAAGTATCCGGGAATCAGTCAACGAGGAGCTAAATAAATCAGCCGTGTAGTTTCATTGTTCTAAAAGCGTGATATGTTGGGATGTTTAACAGGAGTATGACATGCAAAAGTCAGAAAACTATCTTTCGGCTAATCTTCCTTTGCAAGGCTCAAACCTGTATTAGATTCCTGGTTCCGATTTCAGTCATTTTACTTTGAAAGGGAGGTGAAGATGCTGGAGAATGTTAGGGGAGTAATAACCGAAATGATTAAATGGTTGGAAAACAGGTCAGATAAGGACGGTTAAAGGAATTAGTGATATTCTGTGGAAGAAGAGGGCTGACTTTTCAATTCCTTGAGGGATCTGTGTGAAACCCTGGCCAAGCACTCAATCAATCAATCAATCAATCAGTCATATTTATTGAGTGCTTACTGCGTGCAGAGCACTGTACTAAGCGCTTGGGAAGCACAAGTCGGCAACACATAGAGACAGTCCCTACCCAACAGCGATTGATTAATTGTTGGTATTTGTTCAATACTTACTCTGCAGAACACTAAGCATTTCGGGAGGTATGATTGTTGTTAGACTTGATTTCTGCCCTCAAGGAGCTTTTAATCTAACAGGGGAAACAAATTAAAATAAATTGTAGGTAAGGGAAGCAACCGGTATAAGGCACTGTACTGTGTGCAATACAACAAAGTTGGTCGAGACATTCCCTGCCCACAGTGAGCATGCTGTTTTGAGGGGACTAGACTGTCAGTACTGTGGGGAGTGGGGAGGATGAAGGAGAGGACCTTAGTGCTTAGTGGATGGGAGTAAGTGGATGGGAGAGGCAGGAGGGAGGAAAAACAGGGTGGAGGGATGAGAGCTTAGTTCAGGAAGGCTTCCTGGAGGTGATGTGATTTTAGGAGGGCCTTGAAAATGGGGAGAGTGCTGGCATGTCACATATGCAAGAGGAGGGAATTCTACGAGGAAGGACTGGAGCAAGGAGGTGACTGTGGGCGAGGCAAGAGTGAGGGGCAACAAGTAGGGTGGTATTAGGGAAATAAAGTGAGCGGGCTGAATTGTGTTGGGAAAAGACCAAGGATATGTACAGAGGACAGAGCTAATTGAGTATCTTGAACCCAGTGATAAGGAGTTTCTGCTTGATGTGTAGATGGATGGGCAGTTTTTGGGGTGGGGAGATGGGTGCAGAACGGTTTTTCAGAAAGATGACCTGGGCAGAAAGAAGAGTGATGTAATGGCCAGAGAGGCTGGAGGCTAGGAGGTCAGCAGGGAGGCTGATGCAAAAGTCGCAACAGGATGTGGCGTGGGTTTGAACCTCTGTGATTGCGGTTGGGATGGAGAGAAAAGAGCAAATTTTGGGAGATGCGGAGATGGAATCGATAAGGTAAGTGACTAACTGAAGGTTGAAGAAGTGAGATGGGTCAAGGATAATGCCGAGGTTGAAGGCCTGCGAGACAGGAAGGGCTGGTGGTGGTGGTGGGGTCTCAAGTGATGGGAAAGATGGGGAGAAGAGAGAGAGTTTGAGAAGGAACCAATCAATTCATGGTATTCATTGAGTGCTTACTACGCATAGAGCACTGTACTAGACGCTTGGGAGAGTACAACACAACAGAGTTCATAAACACAATCTCTGCCCTCCAGGAGTTTACAATCTAGTGGAGGCGACATTAAATAAATTCAAATGAATTATGCATAGGGAAAGCAGCAGAATATAAGTATGTGTACATAAGTGTTGTGGGGCTGGAGTGTGGTGAGTATCAAAGTGCCCGAGTGCATTAGGCATTGCAGAAGGGAGGGCAGAAACGGTAAGGAAATGAGAGTTTTGTCAGGGAAGGCTTCTTGGAGGAGACATGATTTTGATAAGCCTCTGAAGATGGTGGTAATGTTAGCTATGAAGGGGGAGGGAGTTCAGGCCGGTGGGAGGATGTGAGCAAGCGGTCGGCTGCAAGAGAGATGTGATCGAGGTATGGCGACTAGGTTGGCGTTAGAGGAGTCGAGCGTGCGGGCTGGCATGGAGTGGGAGATGAGCGAGGTAAGATAGGGGAAAAGCTGATGAGTGCCTTAAAGCCTGGGGTAAGGGGTTTCTGTTTGATGCCCAGGTGGATGGGCAACCACTGCACGTTTCGCAAGAGTCGGGGGATGGGGACTGAATGGTCTTTTAGAAAAATGACCTCGGCAGCAGAGTGAAGTATGGACTGGAGTGGGGGAGAGACTGGAGGGAAGATGAGAAGTGCTCTTGGAGTTGGCTGTGGGATATCCAGGTAGAGAGGTCCCGGAGGTAAGAGAAAATGCTACCAGCTGTTTTCCATCCCGACAAAGAGCCAGTTGACGAACCTCAAAGCTCCACGTTTTGAATAGAACACGATGGCAGGAGTAGGGGCAACATGCTTCCGACAGCGTGAGGCCCACTGGGTCTGTAGTAACTCAGTACTGGAAGAAATGCCTGTGTCCGTGTGCCCAGCATTGGCTATGGGAGGAGTGCTCCCCTGGGAATTTTCTGTAGCGTGAGGTGCTTCAGAAGTGCATCCCGATCTCTCTCCTTATGGGAGAACTGGGTGTAAAAGGGAAGAGGTTTAAATTCAAAAAAAGGAGATAAGAAAGATGATCAATCTGTAGTATTTATTGAGGGCTTACTTTGTGCAGAACACTTATACTAAGTGCTTGGGAAAGTTCCGTCTAATGGAGTTGGTAAATACGATCCCTGCCCATGAGGAATTTACATTTACCAAGAAGCAGCGGGGCCTTGTGGAAAGAACACAGGCCCTGGAGTCAGAGGACCTGGGTTCTAATTCCAGCTCTGCCGCTTACCTGGTGTATGATCTTGGGCAGATCATTTAACTGCCATCAATCAATCCTGTTTGTTGAGTGCTCACTGTGTGCCGTGCACTGTATCAAGGGCTTGAGAGAGGACAGTATAACGGAGTTGGTAGACACGTTGCCTGCCCACAATGTTCTTACAGTCTAAAGACTGAAAACTTCCCTGGGTCTCAGTTCCCTCATTTGCAAAATGGAGATTTAATCCCTGTTCTCCCTCCTACTTAGATTGTGAGCTCATCTGGGACCTGAAGATCCTGTATATATCGCAGCGCTTAGTACGGTGCTTGGCACATGGTAAGCGCTTAACAAATACCACGATTGTTGTTGTTATTACAGAAGATCAGGCAGGAAATAAGCAAGTTGGAGAAAAAGGAAGGCCCTCTTGGCTGCCCTGGTGATAACTCTCCAGAATGGACTATTAATGGAGACTGTGAAGTGTCTGTCCCTGGAGAGCTCTCCCAAAAGACTAGACACCTTATTTGTCTTGCACACTTTAGTTATTCACTTGCCTGAACCAGGCCCCTTCCAGCTCTGTGCTTGTAAGCTTCCTAATGTTAGTAAAAGAGTATGATAGCATAGAACGAAGAATGATATTAAGCTTGCACTTTTTAATAGGCTGTAAAGGAATTATGTAATAGATTGTAGAGGATTTATGCCCAAGTGTTAATTACACTACCATCAGGCCTCGGAAAAAGAGAATATAAAAATGAACATTTGAGAGTGTGCCAGAAATGGAAAAACTAAAACTCCGTTTGATTAATTTGTGTACAGTGTTTCACACCATTTCTTTTTTTCCAAAACGCCTTAGTTCTTAGGTCTTCAGAAAGCCCATATTCACGAAATAGATGTTTAAGCTGTGAATTTTTGCCATTCCTTTGAACCGACAATCTGTGGGCGCATGCTTAATGAACAAAGGCTGGTGATCTGGCCAAATTTGGCTGACTTCGTGCTATGCACACCCAAAGTGACGGCATTTGTTCTGAAATTTTCCTCTGGCTTTCCGAGTTCAGCTGCTTTGAAGTTGCCAGCAGTTTTTGGTCTCCAGAATCAAACACGGCTCTTTTGGTGGGTTGTGCTTGCTTTTGGGAAAAAAAGATTTTTAAGAATTGTGTTTTCCAGTAAGCGATCCTTAGCATCCTTACTTTTAATACACTCGACCGCATTTGACATTGAACTGTATTTGGTTCCCTGGCCAACAGCCAGTTCTAGTTACTTGTGGATCTATATTTTGCAGTTTGTAATGAAACCCAAAGGTTCTTGTGCCAGTATTTACTTTCCGATTAGTAATTCCGCCGGACTTGTAGAGAAAGGGTGAACAAATATGCCACGCCACTCTTGTGCAGCTCAAGCTAAGGTAACGTCAGCATTTGCGTCGTATAGCACTGCTTCTTGGGATCTATAGCTTATGTTCCATACTGGAACGTGGCATATGGGGCTCATCCCTTAAGCTTGCATCACCAAATTAAAGAAGCTTTGTTGGCAACTCCCACATTCATAATCCTTAAAAGGGGTCTTAACTTGACTCTTTAAAAAAATGTTTCTAGATGTCCACCTGCTTCTAGATACTGTCCCCAGTATCTATAGAGGATAAATCATTGTTTTGGTTAAGGGGACAAAGCTGGTTTTTCAAAAGCTAGTCAGCCTGACAAAAGTGTCTCTCCTTTGCATTGAAGCATTTATTCCTTGCTTTTTTGTTGTCTACTCGTATTAATCAACATTTGGGGTAGGTTCAAAACAATCCAGACCTGTTGGTGGTCAAAAAAAATCCGTAGATGTGCAAAGTGTTTCCTAGCCTTGCTCACACTTTTCAGTGTCATCTTCATCTCATCCAGTCTTTTCCCACCCTCCTTGCCCTTGGACTTGGATTTGCTCCCTTTTTTCACCCCTCCCTTAGCCCCACAGCACTTAAGTACTTATCCGTAATTTATTTATATTAATGTCTCTCTCTTTAGGCTGTAAGCTTGTTGGGAGCAGGGAACGTTTCTACCATCTCTTGTTTTGTACTTTTCCAAATGCTTAGTACAGTGCTCTGCACAGAGCAAGCTCAGTAAATATGATTGATCTTACTTCAGGCTGAGAGAACCCACATACCTTCTGTAAAACATTTTTAGGGTTCACCTACACATTCTATGAAAACAGAGCAAATAGGTCGTAGAGAGGAGAGGCTGTTTATTCAATTTCTTTTAAGCTCTGGACCTGATAATACTACTTGGCTAAGGGGAAATCTACTCACTTTAGGAAAACCAGTAATTCAGATGCCTCGAGATCTGAACATTTGTGCCTTGCTTGCAGCTTGTTTAAAAGAGCCTGAATAGAGGCAATATTTGCCTTAGATTGGGAAAGGAGGAAATCCACTTTATTTTTTCTTATTCCCCTCTGGAAAGGAAATCGATTGTAGCTCATAACAGAAGCATTCTCTTTAAGGCACTCAGTCAGCTCTCTTCCCCCTATTATCCACTCTTTTTTCCCACTCCTTGCCCACTTTGATCCTTCCAAGCCAACCCACTCACTGGGTCTTGTTCTCGTTTTTCTTGCTGCTGACCTCTTGCTCATCATCATCATCATCATCATCAATCGTATTTATTGAGCGCTTACTGTGTGCAGAGCACTGTACTAAGCGCTTGGGAAGTACAAGTTGGCAACATATAGAGACGGTCCCTACCCAGTAGTGGGCTCACAGTCTAAAAGGGGGGAGACAGAGAACAAAACCAAACATACTAACAAAATAAAATAAATAGAATAGATATGTACTCTGCTTGGAACTCTCCCCCCCCTTCACACCCGGCACCCTACCCATTTCCAAAGCCCTTCTGAATTCACATCTACTGTAGTAGGCTTTCTCGCATTAATCTCTCACATCACCGCCTTATATAAACCAATCAATAGTATTTATTGCATGCCTACTGTGTGCAGGGCATTGTACTAAGCACTTGGGAGATTACAGTAGAATGGGAAAACCTGATCACTTCCCTTAAAGAGCCTAAAATCTAGCAGGGGAGACAGACTTCTAAATTACAGTTTAGATCAAGTATTAGAGAGTAAAGTTATGTACAGACGTGCTGTGGCAGGTCTGTGTGCTTACCCAAGCTTAAGTGAAGTAGAAGATGGGGGCTGGGGAGATCTAGTCAGGGAGATGAAAGATTAATGAAGGAAGGCTTCTTGCATGAATTGTGATTTCAGAAGGGCTTTGAAGATGGGAAGATGGGAAGATGGGTTCTGACAGCTGTGAAAAGGGAGGGAATTCCAGGCAGGGGGGAGGACTTGAGCTAGAGTTCTGCAATGGGAGAGATGAAAATGAGACTCATTGAGTATTTTGGCCCAAGGGGAATGAAGCATAAGTATGAGGTGGGATAAAGTGAGAGAAAAGTGGGGATAAATAAGGTAGAGAGAGCTGATGAGAATAAACTTCTCTCTAGACTGTAAACTCTATGTGGACAGAGATTGAGTCTACTAATTTGTATTGCCCTCAATGGTACTCGGTAAGTACCATTGAATTAGTGAATACCTTAAAGCAGACGGTCAGTAATCTCAGTTTGATGTGAAATCGACAATCGTTGGAGGTTTTGGAGGTGGGGAAGATGAGAGCGAAAAGATGTCTTAGATAAATGATCTGGACAGCAGAGTGAGGTATGGATTGGAGAGGGGAGAGACAGGAGACAGGGAGGTCTGTGAGCAGCCTGATACAGTAGACAACTTGGTAGATGAAAGGTGTCCGGACCGATGAAGTGTTAGCGTGAATGGAGAGGATGGGATGGATTTTAGAAATAGAGGAAGAACCAGAAGGATTTGGTGGCAGACTCAATATGTGAGTTGAAAGAGAGGGAGGAGTCAAGGATAATGCCAAGTTTGAGAGAGAGGGAGGATGGTAGTATTGTCAACTGTGATGGCAAAGATAGGCGGAGGGAAGTTAGTATGGAAAATGATGATGACCCCTAACTGTGGAGGTCCCTCTAGGTTCAGTTCTGGGTCCCCTTCTGTTCTTCTTCTACACCCACTCCCTTGGAGAACTCATTCGTTCCCTTGGCATCAACTGCCACCTCTATGTGGATGATACCTAAAGCTACATCACCAGCCCTTACCTCTCTCCCTCACTGCAGTCTTGCATTTCCTCTTGCCTCCTGTACTTGGATGTTCTCCCGTCACCTCAAGTTTAACATGTCCAGAACAGAACTCCTTATTTTCCCACCCAAACTCTCTCTTCCCCTGACTTTTCCCATCACTGTAGATGGTACCACCGTCCTTCCTGTCTCACAAGCCCCTAATCTTGGCATTATCCTTGACTACTCTCTCTCATTCAACCCACTTATTCAATCCATCACTAAATCCTTTTGGACCCACCCTCACGACATCGCTAAAATCCACCCTTTCCTCTATATCCAGATGGCTACCACGTTAATCCCACCACTCATCCTATCCTTCCAGATTACTGCATCAGCCTCCTTGCTGACCTCCCAGCCTCCTGGGTCTCCCCACTCCAGTCCATACTACACTCGGCTCCTGGATCATTGTTCTACGAAAACGTTCAGGACATATCACCGCGCTCCTCAGAAAACTCCAGCGGTTGCCCATCCACCTCCGCATCAAACAAAAATTCCTCACCATTGGCTTTATAGCACTCCATCACCTTGCTCCGTCCTACCTCACCTTGCTACTCTTATACTACTACCCAGCCCGCACACATCGCTCCTCTAATGCTTACCTTCTCGCAGTGCCTCCATCTCGCCTCTGATCCCTTGTCCACACCCATCCTCCTCAAATCTGACTGACTTGCTCCCTCCGTTCTCCCCGCCCCGCATCCAGCCTCACAGCACTTATGTACATATCTGTAATTTATGTCTGTCCCCCCTCCCACCCACCCCCAAGACTGTAAACTCGTTGGGGTCAGGGAATACGTCTGTCTACTCTCCCAAGCGCTTAGTACAATGCTCGGCACACAGTAAGTGCTCAGTAAATACGACTGAGGTGGTGGGTTTATTCGATCCATTTGACGAGTTTGGACGGAAATGGGAGGAGAGAGCTGGTGGCCTAGTGGAAAGAGCACAGACCTGGGAGCCAGAGGAGCTGAGTTCTAATCTTGGGTCCACCATTTGTTGGCCGTGAGACCCTGGGCAAATCACGTAACTTCTTTGTGCCTCCAGTTCCTCAAATTAAAATGAGGTTTCAAAGTCTGTCCTCCCTCCTACGTAGACTGTGATCCCAGTTTTAGGCAGATGGATGTCCTATCTGATATCTTGCATCTACCCCAGCGCCTAGTACAAGCATGTAACAAATATCTCAGTCGTTATTATGATGTCCAGTGAAGTCGAGAGAAGACTTTTTAGGATGGAGGTGGCGCGAAGGGGCGTTTTTGAAGGCAGAGGGGAAGGAGCGAAAGAGAGTGACTGGTTGAAGTTGGGTGTCAGGGAGGAAGAGTGGGTCCAAGTGTATTTACAAGATGTGAAGGGATAGGGTTGGCTACCTAGGTGGAGGGGGTAGATTTCGAAAGCAGATGGAAGATCACCTCTTCAGAGACACCGAGAAGGATGAGGGATAAAGGTGGTTGGAGTGAGATGGGGAGAGCGCGTCACGCCTGATGGTTTTGATTTTCCCTGTAATGTAGATGGTGAGGTCATTAGGGGGAAGATGGAGACACTGGAAGTTTCAGGAAGGAGTTCTAGGTCTGCAGTAGTAAAGTGGGGGCAAATGAGTATGGGGTTCAATAAGGGAGAAGGAGTAATAATAACGATAATGGTACTTGTTAAGCACTTACTATTTGCCAAGCACTGTATCATTGCCGAGGTGAACGGAGGGCAGAGTCCGAGCAGTTGAGGGTGAGTTTGATGTGGCCAAAGTTGGCCTGGCACCTGGGTCTCCACCACCGCCACTTGACAACTTGAGCGTGGGGCTGGGGGCTGGCGCTGTGAGATTAATGGAAGCGTTGGGGTGAGGGGTCATTTGGGCGAAGAGGGTGGAGCGGAGGACTTGGGTAGGGAGTTCACTTGGGACATGATGGTCAGGGCTGCGTGGAGGAGATCCAGTGATCGGTCTTCTCTGTTGGGGAAAAAGTCTGTTCGGAAGTTAGGCGGGGCTGTGAGAGAGAGAAGCAGGTTAGGAGGTTGTGAAACTTCAGAGTTGCTAAGGTTAGATACAATACAATGACTAGCGATGATGAGGTCCAGCCTGTGCCCAAGTTGTTGAGCGGTGAGGTGGCCTGGAGCAATCGGTACTTTGGCAGAATTGAGGAGTAAGAGGTTGTGGGCGGCTGAGACGTCATCAGGTGCGTCCACTTGGCTGTCAGAGTCCCCAAGGAGAGAAGAAAAGTGAGGAAGTCCAGAGGGACAGTTGTAGAGGTTGGTAGAAGGAGACGATGTAGGCTTCAAAGCATGAAAAGGTGAGTGATTTAGGGTGGCGGGGGTGGTGGTGATGGTGCAGAAGTGGCATGAGGGGAGAGGAGCTGGCCCTTTACTTCCTTTCTGGGGAGACCCGGGGTTGGAGGAGACAGTGATGTCTGAAGACAGCCAGGTTGCAGGAGGAGTGATTGGATCAGGAACAGGTTGAGGATGAAGGGGAGTTTGGTCACGGTGAAGTGGGAGTTCCATGGGCCCGATTAGACAGGCCATGGAGTTGGGGGGATGAGAGAAGAGACAGCATGAGAAGTGGAGACGAGTTGGAAGAGGGTGAGTTGATGGGTTGTTTGAGGTGGCGGTGAGAAAGGAGGTCAGGGATGAGGTGAGTAATGGGAGGCAGGTGTTTTGTTGTTTCTTTTGGATGGTTTTTGTTAAGCACTTTCTCTGTGCCTGGCACTCAACTGAGTTCTGGGGTAGAAGAAAGGTTGGACACAGTCCGTGTCCCATGGTGGGGCTCACGCTCGTAATCCCCGTTTTACAGATGAGGTATCTGAGGCACAGAGAAGTGCAGTGACTTGCCCCAGATCCCACAGTGGACACCATGTGGAGTCAGGATTAGAACCCAGATCCTTCTGACACCCAGTCCGGTGCTCTGTCCGCCAAGCCACGCCGCATTGGAGAGGATAGGACGAACCCCAACCACGGCACCTTCCAGACATGGGGCCGGAGCGGCCGCGGCTTCCGTGTCCTGGTCTCGCCAGCTTTGTTAAGGCTGCGAAGCTGTCTGTGCTTCTGGCGGCACGGGGCGGTCCGCCTCTCGGTGATTTCCGACTGAAGGTCGGGGTGCATTGATGTGGGAGCAGGCTGTTAGGTTCGGCCCTGTGGCCCCTAATGACAGAGCCTCTCTTTGTGCAGTTTTAGTCCAGCGCTGCGTTGCAGTGTTGAGGGAGCAATTGCCACTTGAGCCATTCCAAGGCACATAATTCCTTGGGTGCTCACATCCTTCCCCCCAACCACCCCCCCACCCCATGGCACTTACGTACATATCATCATCATCATCAGTCGTATTTATTGAGCGCTTACTGTGTGCAGAGCACTGTACTAAGCGCTTGGGAAGTACAAATTGGCAACATATAGAGACAGTCCCTACCCAACAGTGGGCTCACAGTCTAAAAGGGGGAGACGGAGAACAAAACCAAACATACTAACAAAATAAAATAAATAGAATAGATATGTACAAGTAAAATAAATAAATAAATACAGTAATAAATATGTACAAACATATATACATATATACAGGTGCTGTGGGGAAGGGAAGGAGGTAAGATGGGGGGATGGAGAGGGAGACGAGGGGGAGAGGAAGGAAGGGGCTCAGTCTGGGAAGGCCTCCTGGAGGAGGTGAGCTCTCAGTAGGGCCTTGAAGGGAGGAAGAGAGCTAGCTTGGCGGATGGGCAGAGGGAGGGCATTCCAGGCCCGGGGGAGGATGTGGGCCGGGGGGTCGATGGCGGGACAGGCGAGAACGAGGTACGGTGAGGAGATTAGCGGCGGAGGAGCGGAGGGTGCGGGCTGGGCTGGAGAAGGACAGAAGGGAGGTGAGGTAGGAGGGGGCGAGGGGATGGACAGCCTTGAAGCCCAGGGTGAGGAGTTTCTGCCTGATGCGCAGATTGGTAGCCACTGGAGATTATTGAGGAGGGGAGTAATATGCCCCGAGCATTTCTGGACAAAGACAATCCGGGCAGCAGCATGAAGTATGGATTGAAGTGGAGAGAGACACGAGGATGGGAGATCAGAGAGAAGGCTGATGCAGTAGTCCAGACGGGATAGGATGAGATCTCAGCATGGTGTAGGGGATAGAGCACCGGCCTGGGAATCAGAAGGTCATGACTTCTAATCCCAGCACCGCCACTGTCTGCTGTGTGACCCTGGGCAAGTCACTTCACTTCTCTGGGCCTGTCACCTCATCTGTGAAATGGGGATTGAGACCGTGAGCCCCATGTGGGACAGGGACTGTGTCCAACTCGATTTGCTTGTGTCCATCCCACCCCGGCACCTAGTAACAAATACCATAAGCACTTAGTACAGTGCTCTGCACACAGTAAGCGCTCAATAAATGCGATTGAATGAACTTACACTCTATTACATCCTCTTACCTGTAATTTATTTCAGTGCCTGTCTCCCTTGCTACATTGTAAGCTCCTTGAGGACAGAGATCATGTCTTCTAAATCTGTTGTACTCCCCCAAGCTCGCAGGGCAGCTCTGTGCCCTCAGGAGGTACTTAGTAAATGCTGTCGATTGAGGGGGGAAAATGCAAACATCCTTCTGCCATAATTCCTGTTTTCACTGTGCAGTTTGGTAAGAACAGTGTTATGGAAGTAGAGATTCTTCTACCAACCAAAGAAGCCTGTTCGCACTTAGCATGCCACTTTATCAGTCAGTCAGTGGTATTTGAGTGCTCACTGTACGCAGAGCATTGTATCGAGCGCTTGGGTGAGTACAGTGCAGAGTTTGTAGACGTGATTCCTGCCCTCAAGGAGCGTACAGTCCAGTAAGGGAGACAGACATTGAAATTGGTTTAAGAAAGTGCTTGTGAAGTCAAACAGAAACTCTTTACCATTGGCTTTAAAGCACTCAATCAGCTCCCTCCCTCCTACCTTACCTCAGTGTTGTCGTACTACAGCTCAACCTGCACACTTCACTCCTCTACTTCCAGCTTGCTCACTTAATTTATTTTATGGTATTTGATGAGCACTTACTATGTGCCAGGTGCTGTGCTAAGCGGTGGGGTAGATGCAAGTGAATCAGATTGGACACAGTCCTGGTCCCACATGGGGCTCACGGTCTTAATCCCCATTTTCTAGATGAGGTAACTGAGGCACAGAGAAGGTAAGTGTCTTGTCCAAAGTTCCACAACAGACAAGCGATGGAGCCGGGATTAGAACCCAGGTCCTTCTGACTCCCGGGCCCATGCTCTATTCGGTAGGTCTCGCTGCTTCTCAGTGTCCCTTGATCTCGTATATTTCGCTGCCCAACCCCTTTCCTACATCTTCCTTCTGGCCTAGAGCTCCCTCCCTCTCCAAATATGCCAGACCACCACTCTCCCCACCTTCAAAACCTTACTAAAGTCAACCAGTCATTGTCCTCGAGAGAATACAACACAACGGTAATAACAGACACGTCTGCTGGGTGACCTTGGGCAAGTCACTTTACTTCTGTGGGCCTCAGTTCCCTCACCTGTAAAATACGGATTAGAGTTTGTTCCCCATGTGGGACAGGAACTGTGTCTAACCTGATTAACTTATATCTCTCCCAGCACATAGAACAGTGCTTGGTACAAAGTAAGCGCTTAACAAATGCAATAATAGTAATTCCCTCCCTCACAAGTTTAGTTGGGGAGACACAGTCTCTACCTCTTCCAGGAGGACTTCTCTGATTAAGCCCTAATTTCCCCAACTCTCTCTCCCTTCTACATCACTTATGCATTTGGATCTGTACCCTTAGAGCACTTGATATTCACCTCACCCCCACAGCTCTTGTGCACATATCCATAATGTGCTTATATTATTATTAATAATATTAATTAATGCATATTAATGCCTGTCACCCTTCAGACTCTAAACTCCTTGCGGGCAAGGAATGTGTCTACGAATTCTGTTGTATTGTACTTTCCTGAGAGCTTAGTACAGTATTCTTTCTGCAGTTAAGCACTCAATAAATTCCATTCATTGATTGCTTGTGTGCATGTGCCTTGTGCCTTATATATGTACATATGTTTGTACGTATTTATAACTCTATTTATTTTACTTGTACATATCTATTCTATTTATTTTATTTTGTTAAAATGTTTTGTTCTCTGTCTCCCCCTTCTAGACTGTGGGGTAGGGACTGTCTTTATATGTTGCCAACTTGTACTTCCCAAGCGCTTAGTACAGTGCTCTGCACACAGTAGGCGCTCAATAAATACGATTGATTGATTGTGTTGGAATGAGTGATTGCTATAGGGCAGATTGTTTTCAATGCGAAGTTTTACAAGAACACAATTCTCGTGTATAACGGTGTATTTTTTTTAATCAGTTGACCTACAGTGCTGGAAAAACAATCATGATTTTCCAGTTTATTGCGTACTTCCTTACATTTTTGGGTTGACAGTTCTATCTACTTTATTGAAACAGCTTGCGAAAGTTATTGAGATCACACTGGGCTAGTCAAGCAGAACTATGCCTTCATAAAACTAGGTAATAATAATTATTATTATGGTATTAAGCGCTTACTGTGTGCCAGGCTACGAAGCGCTACGGTGGAAACAAGCAAATTGGGTTGGACACAAAGTCCCTGTCCCACATGGGTACACTGTGACATGTTACTGTTTCTAATCCATTCTAGTAATTCATAAAAGAGGTGGTGTGATGGTACAATGCACGGTGGGGAGATAATGCTACATTAAGCTGATTTTCCAACTCTGTCTGTTTTAGGGTTTTTATTTTGAGGGACTGCTGGTAATTTGAGTTCTCATTCAGTGTCATTTAATTACAAAGGTTTTTCCCTGGGGTATTTAGGTCTTCTCAGGTACAGTCCCAGTGTGGAATTCAATTACTTGTCATCTCTCAGCCACTGCCGAATTTGAATCATGGGCGGCCAGAAGATATCCCAAGAAAAGAGGCCTGCTGTGATGCCAGTCAGTCAATCAATCAGTTTTATTACTGAGCACTTACTGTGTGTAGGGCACTGTAATAAGCCCTTGGGGGAGTACACTACAACAGAGTTGGTAGACATTCCACAAAGTCCCTGAAATTCAGGTTGTGTCAAGTCAATTATCATACAGGTAACCAAACCTGCCTGCTCCCATCAATCAATCAGTGGTATTTGTTGAGCACTGTACCAAGCACTTGGGAGGGTACAATACAACAGAATTAGCAGATGTGTTCCCTGCCCATGAGGAGCATTAGACAGAGATGTAAATCTGTAACTCTGTTTAGAAATCAAAATTCATCCCTTTGTGTCCTTGATGAACGAACATCTGGGAAGGTAGATAAATGTTTTTCAGAGGGGGGGAAAAGATATTCTGCTGTCTTTTACTCTAAAGAGCGTATTACCTCACCATTTAAACTTTGCTTCCTGCACTTTGATTCTTATATTGGCAGTCAGTCGATCATATTTCTTCAGCATTTACTTGGTGCAGAGCACTGTACTAAGTGCTTGGAAGAGTATAATATAATAACAGACACATTCCGTGCCCACAGCGAGCTTACAGACTAGAGGAAGAGACAGACATTAATGCAAATAAATAAACTACAGATATGTACATAAGTGCTGTGGGGCTGGGAAGGGGATGAATAAAGGGAGCAAGTCAGGGCAATACATGATCTGAGCAACAGAGTGACGTGTGGACTGGAGTTCGGAGGGACAGGAGAGTGGGAAGTCAGCAAGGAGGCAGGATAGGATAAATGATGGGATTAACGTGGTAGCAGTTTGAATGGAGAGGAAAGGGCTGATTTTAGCCATGTTGTGAAGGTCGAATCGACAGAATTTAGCGATGGATTGAATATGTGGGTTGAATGAGAGAGCGGAGTCAAGGATAACACCGAGGTTGGATTGAATATGTGGGTTGAATGAGAGAGCGGAGTCAAGGATAACACCGAGGTTACGGGCTTGTGAGACAGGAAGGTTGGTGGTGCCGTTTACAGTGATGGGAAAGTCAGGGGGAGGGCAAGGTTTGGGTGGACAGGTAAGGAGTTCTTTTTTAGACGTGGTAAACTTGAGTTGCCGGGGGACATCCAAGTAGAGGTGTCTTGAAGGCGGGAGAAAAAGCAAGACTGCAGAGAGGGAGAGAGATCAGGGCTGGAGATGAAGATTTGGGTATCATCTGCATAAAGGTGGTAGTATTGATAAATTAATCTTCCCTTATTCTAAGGAAGGGTTTTATTTTTGTCATCTTCCCTTCAAATTTTGTGGTGATTGCGTTTTGTGCTGAAACAATACATAGTCATTCCGTGAAACTTTTACATGATTTTAACGTCGGTCAACAGCACCGTCAGATTGGAAACTCCTGCAGTGTTAAGTTTCCTATAAAATCAGGCCACAGGGCTCCAAAATGAGAAGTATTTGCTTTTGCCAAAGTGATCATACCCCCTGTTAGCTTGCTTTTTTGCCCAAGTACTTTAGGGGTATGTGATCTAAAGCCTGACTGGAAAATATACTTCATTGTTCTTGTCAAAGATATTTTAATGAAAATGTGAGGCCAAGTGAGTAACCCTTTGAAGTCCTCAAGCTGCATTTATTAGTGACTGATTGGCTTTTCGTTTCCTTTGGTGATTAATGCCTTTCAGTTTTTTTCAGTAGAAGCATTTTGCGTTGGAACCTAATCTGTAAGCTAAAATTACAATTTTTCTTTTGAATCAGTAAAAGAGTTCAAAGAAACAGCCCCAAATTGAGGCATCATTAAAACAAAACCATATGCGCTGTTCAGTAATTAGTAGTAGTGGAAGTGATTTTTATCTATTTTTCTTAATGAAAAGAGAAGTTTTCCATGAAACTGTGCTAGGTTTTGCCTCACCCTTCCTGGACACACAAATCCAGATCAAAACAGGGCAGGGGGAAAATGGCTCATAAAAAGTTGTGTCCTAAAAAGCAGTGTTAGAAACAATGCTGTGATTCTTGTGGGGCATTCCCACCCCTTCACACCATTCCTTTTTCTTCACTATTAAACTAGAGAGTGGGGCTGACCCTCCAGAGGAAACTTGGGCTCTCTGGCCTGCCTCAGGGCCCTCCCATCGCACCTTTCAATTAGCCTGCTTTCTTTGGCTCCCTGTGGTTTCCTTAATCAAGGATGCCGAGAGCTGTTCTCCTTCCTTTCCACATCAGCCGGGAGAAACAGAGGGAGCCTGAACTCTGCACATGCAGCGCCTGTTTCCATTGCTCCCTTTGAAGAAGCAGAGGCGGGTAGTTAGGGAGTAAGGGGAAAATAGACTTTATGTCCAAATGTCAGGCGTGTCCAGCTCAATTACTAGTATCGACCACACCTCTTCCAATCTGGCTAAGTAATTTGGGAGGTAATGGAGATCTGTGGGTCGATCATTAGCACACTGGCTCCTCAGCTAACACACTTTTAATTCAGTTTTGTCGCCCAGACTGCTCTATTTTAATTCTCCTGGCTGTTGGTCCCCTATTTCTAGTAGATTTTAATCCCACTGTTTTCTGTACTCCCCCAAATTCCTAGTACAGTGTCTCATGCTTTGGGGCTCAGTGAATACTTTTGATAATGATGGGTTAAAAAAAGAAAAAAAAAAACCTTATGGCAAGCAGTGCTGATCTGCCTGCTGCTGTAGTGGATGATGCTGTGCTTTAATTTGTATTGCTCTGTTTTTTGAAACCGTATGGGTTTGGGAGTCGGGGCACCTGGGTCTCAGTTCCCTCCTCACAATTTGCCTGCTGTGTGAACTTGGGCAAGCCACTTCCCTTCTCTGTGCCTCAGTTTTCCCATTTTGTAAAATGGGGATCAGTTCTTGTTCTCGCTCCGACTTAGGCCGTGAGCCCCATATGGGACAGACAGGGACTGTGCCTGTCCTAATTAAGCTGCATCTACCACAGGTCTTAGAATCAATCAGTCAGTCAGTGGTGATAAGCGCTGAACTAAGTGCTTGGTTGAACAGTGCTTGACCCATAGTAAGCATTTAACAGTGCCCCAATTCTACCCTAGTTATTACTTTATTTCCCTCTCCTGATTCTGCTCCTCTGTAGCACTTTCATATTCTGCAATTGTCTCTCCTCCTCCTCCTGTGTCTCACCCAGGGAAGGTGTGTTGCAATGAACATAGCTTTGATACTGGTGGACTGACTGCATTCCAAAACTTCATTGTTTGGTTCCTTAGTGATGCTGGTGAAACTATTGAAAAGGTTTGGCACATCGGTGGGAGTTCCAGGCCTTGTCCCCAGAGAGAAGACTGACAATTACATTTGCTCTGGAGAATTTAAGTTCGGTTTGTTACCACTAATGTGACTCAGCCTCTCAATCTCCCAAAGAACCCTGCGGCTTTCTTGATTCCATTTTCTGTCTTTGTCGGTCTGGGTGCCTTTGAATAGTGTACTTTCTAGGGAGCGGAATTAATTCACGGCACTTCTCGGGTGTAAAGGTTTGTTTCCTATTCACTGCAAACCCTTACCCCGCCAGCCTGGTGCCATTAACCAGGACGTATGTTATCCCCAGATTCCGTATTGGGAACAGAATGGTTTAGTGGATAGAGCATGGGCCTGGGAATCAGAAGGTCATGGGTTCTAACCCCGGCCCCGCCACCTGTCTGCTGTGTGACCGTGGGCAAGTCACTTCACTTTTCCGTGCCTCAGTCACCTCAGCTGTAAAATGGGGATTGAAAGTATGAGTCACAAATGGGACAAGGACGGTGTTCAACCCCATTTGCTTATATCCACCCGCGTGCTTAGTACGGTGCCTGGTACATAGTACATGCTTAACGAATACCATAATTATTATTATTATTACCCTGTATGGAACCCCATTCGGCTCAGAGGAGGATCCGAGAAACTCTCCCCACATTAAAGTTCCAAATCACGCGACTTTCAAAAGTAGAAGTGTGTTTGAGGTGAAAGTTATTCTGAGGTCGGGGGTGGGAGGGGAATTGTAAGACAGACGCGGGCCAGTAATAACTCTAAATGAGTAGAGTATGTGGACACCCTGAGCATCAAGAGGCCAGAAACTAAAGTAAATCTGCTTTTTCATCAAATGGTGTATAGCTCTCTAATTTTAACTCCAGCTCTCTGTCATATTTAGAGATATTGCTGGAACAGTGGAGCCCTCTGGGCCTGTGCTGCAGAAATACTTTCCTACTGTGTGTTTATATTTCTTTTGGGGAAATTCTGATGGGTTTTATTCCCAACCTCACCAGTAGCATTTTTGAGAATTACTGAATTTTTCAGTTGGGTAATTGGTAGATATATGATTTTTTTTTTTGAAGTTTGAAAAGTTTTTGGCTATAATGGTTATCACAACCAGATCTGCATCTCGTAGAATGCTTACCAAAAAGTGCTTTAGTGGTGCCCTTAATTGTACTGATTGCTATTTGGAATATATTTTAAGTACAAGTCTTTTCAGGTAAAAGTTCAATATCCCTATTTTACTTTTGAGTTAAAAATTTTCCAACTATTTTAACAACTGTTTTGGCCACCAAATGATGGAAAATTGTGATTTAAAAATGATGGATATAGTTGGGACTTATTTGGTGGGTCAGTAGAGCACTGGCTGCTTCTCATTGCCAGGTCATATGAGGAACACCCATTTGGATTCTTTTTCATTGTAGGTCTGTATTTCAGAAGTTTACTTTTCTCAGCGACCTTTATTGTGACTTCTACATGCAGAGACACAACATACAGTCCTCCAAGCAGCGGGACCTAGTAGATAGAACATGGGCTTGGGAATCATTAAGATCCTGGTTTCTAATCCTGGCTCCGTCACTTGTCTGCTGTGTGACCTTGGGCAAGTTGCTTAAATTTCTCTGTGCCTCAGTTACCTCATCTGAAAATGGGGAACAAGACGGTGAGACTTATGTGGGGCAAGGACTGTGTGTAACCTAATTACCTTGTATGTACTTGAGCACTTTAGTACAGTGCCTGGCACGTAGTAAGTGTGTGACAAATACCATAAAAAAATTAAAAAAAGAAAAAAAAACAGGAAGTTCATTCTCGTTTTACAGATGTGGAAACTGAGGCACAGAACATTTGAGTGACTTGTCCAAGGGCACCTAGGTGGTAGGCGAAGCTGGAACTAAAAGCTGCTCTCCTGACACTCCATCCCTTGGTCTTTCCACTAGGCCATGCCTCCTCCTCCTTCCAACAACACGCATCCTTCTGGATAAAACGTTTATGCTGTCAGAAGAACCGGTTGTGTGACATCCAGGTGTGCATACTATAGTGTGAGTTTTCTTGAATGCAGGGTTCCCCAAGAACGTAATCCCTGTGTTTTTTGGAGAACTGGCTGGAAGGGTAGAGGGGGTAGGGGGGCGTTCCAAAAACGCCTGGGGCGGGAGGTCGAGTTATTGAATATTTCTAATTTTGGACTGCTCCTTAAAATGCCTCTCAGCTCTAGTACTGTGCTCTACCTTGCTGCCTTGTTTTTATCTCTCTTTGGCTTTCATTCTGGCTCGAGCCCTGTTGCCCTTGCCGCACAGAAGGGTGTGAGATGAGGTTTCTTGTGACTATTAGGTTTCAGTGGAACTGGGCAGGATATTGCTATTTCTAAGGTTAATGTTGGCCCAAGTACACTGAATTCAATTAATCTCTGTATTTTTAGAAGTTTGGGGCTGGAAGGTTGTCCTCGTCAAAAGCATTTTGAAAATGCTGACAGCGGGCAGCGCATTGAACCAAACCCTAGAAAAATACATGGACATTGAGTCAGACGTGTACCTGGCCTGAAAGCATGGGGAGAGGACATACCGATAAACTGCCGCCTCCTCCTCTCTCTGTTCTCTTCTGCTACAGCCCAGTTTGTGCTTTTCGTAGAGAAGCAGCGTGGCTCAGTGGAAAGAGCACAGGCTTTGGAGTCAGAGGTCATGGGTTCGAATTCCTGCTCCAGCACGTCTGTTGTGTGACCTTGGGCAAGTCACTTAACTTTTCTGAGCCTCAGTTACCTCATCTGTAAAATGGGGATTAAGACTGTGAGCCCCACTTGGGACAACTTGATCACTTTGTATCCCCCCCAGCGCTTAGAACAGTGCTTTGCACATAGTAAGCACTTAACAAATGCCATTGTTATTATTATTATTATTATTTTTATTGTTATTCCTCCCAAACTAACCTCTGAAGTACACCTCCCTCTCGACTCTCATCTCGGATTCACCGTGCACACTTTTCCCCCAGTGCAACGTCCTCCTAACTCAAATCCACCAAACCGTGTCCCTTCCCACTTTTAAAAGTCCTCCTAAAAGTCACCTCTTTCAGATTGCATCTATCCCCCGACAAATCCCCATTGCCCTGGTCACAAAATCCCATCAGCCATCCTCAGCATGTATGTTGGCTAGTTTGTTCCACTTATTTACTCGCCTACCAATTTCACCGCCTCTCTTTTGTTTTTAGCAGTTGATGCCTTTTCTGTATGTCTTCCAGTAGATCAGGGAAGCAACATGATCTAGTGGAAAGAGCACAGGCTCGAGAGCCACGAGATGTGGGTTCTAATCCTGGCTCCACCACTTGCCTGCCGGGTGATCTCGGACAAGACACTTAACCTCTCTGGGTCTCCTCCATGTCTTCATCTGTGAAATGGCAATTAAATGTCTATTCTCCCTCTCCCTTAGATTGAGAGCCCCATGCGGGTCAGGGGCTGTGTCCAATTTGATTACCATTATCGATCCTGGAGTGTGGTGTGCGGAGCACTGTTCTAAGCATGTGGGAGGACAAGACAAGAGAGTAGGTAGACAAGGTGATGCCCTTGAGGGTTTTACAGACCTGAGCGAGGAGACAGACATAATGCATTCTAGGTGACTCTGACACGGACATAAGTGGTGTGGGGCTGGGAGAGGGCTGAACATCCAAGTGCCTAGGTGACACAGAAGGGAGGAGGTGTGATTTTAGAAAGGACTGAGGGGGGACAGTTCCAGGCCCAAGGCAGGACGTGGGCGAGGGGATGGTGACGAGCCAGGTGAGATGGAATTAGAGAGAGTAGGTTGGCATTAAGAGAGCGGGCTTGTAACGAAATCAATGAACGGACTGACATGGGGGGGACAAGCTGCTGCAGTGCCTTAAGGCCGATGGGAAGG
Organism: Tachyglossus aculeatus; assembly: GCF_015852505.1. NCBI lineage: Eukaryota > Metazoa > Chordata > Mammalia > Monotremata > Tachyglossidae > Tachyglossus > Tachyglossus aculeatus. The sequence continues at coordinate 104,047,915 of NC_052069.1, read as the reverse complement.
AGCTTTTGATTGCTGCGGGGGTGGATTGGCAACCACTGGATGCTCTTGAGAAGTTCTTGAGGAATAGGGGGACCTGGCCGGGATGTTATTTAGAAATGTGATCTGGGCAGCAGAGGGAAGGATGAGCTGGAGTGGGGAGAGGCGGGAGGCAGGGAGGTCAGCGGGGGAGATGGTGGCCTCTGGGGAGAGCCAGGTTTCAGGAATGATGAGAAGGAGCAGGGCCCGGGGAAGGGAAGCTTTCCTAAAATAGAGTGAGGGGGTTCCACAGGCCCCGCTTGGCTGAGGCTGTCGGGGTGGGTTGGGTTGGAGTGAGCCGATGGGGACGGGCACAGGGGTGAGGAGCTTGAGGGGCCATGCTGCCGGAACAGGAGGACCCGGATGGGATGATTGGAGGGGGCATAGTGAACTGAGAGAGTTTTAAACTTTGAGAGATTGTCCACAGAAGTAGTTGTTTAATCTCGTGTGGCCAGCCATTAATTGCTGGATTGATTGCCAGTTCATACCCAGTCGGGGGAACCTTGGGTCCTTGAGAATAAATAGGTGAATGCTGAGAGGTAAATAGTGGCTGTATTGACAGGTAAATAATAATAGTAATAACAATAATAATGGCATTTAAGTGCTTACTATGTGCCTAGCACTGTTCTAAGCGCTGAGGTAGATACAAGGTAATCAGGTTGTCCCACGTGGGACTCACAGTCTTAATCCCCATTTTATAGATGAGGTAACTGAGGCCCAGTGAAGTGACTTGCCCAAAGTTACACAGCTGACAGGTGGTGGAGCCGGGATTAGAACCCATGACCTCTAACTCCCAAGCCTGGGCTCTTGCCACTAAGCCACACTGCAGCTGTTTATATGTAAAAAGACCGGGTGGGTCACCACCCTGTCAGCCTGCCTCACCAGGTCTGTATTATTATTATTATTATTATTATCATTATTATTATCATCATCATCATCATCATCATCATTATTATTATTATTCCAGATCCTTAAGAGCAGGGACAATGTCTTCTACTTTTATTCAGTCACTCAGTGGTATTTGAGCACTTTGTGCAAAGCTAGACTGTGAGCTCGTTGTGGGCAGGGATTGTCACTATTGCTGAGTTATACTTTCCCAAATGCTTAGTACAGTACTCTGCACACAGTAAGCACTTAATAAATATGATTGAGTGAATGAAAGCACTGTGCTAAGGGTCAGCTCCATCCCTCCCACAAGGAGCTTTCAGTCAACAGGGGGAGACAGACATTAAAATAAACTATGGAAGTAATAGAACATAAGGGTATTTACCTAAATGCTGTGGGGCTGGGGTGAGTAACAAAGTGCTTTAAGGGGTACACAGCCAAATGCATGTTCAAAGCAGCAGTGGGGGAGCTACAGATAGGGGAAATCCATCTCTTGAAGGAGATGTGATTTTTTTTTTTTTTTTGGAGGGTTTGGAAGAGGGAGAGAGTGGGCAGCTGTTGGATATGAGGGAGGGAGGGAGTTCCAGGCCTGTGAGAGGTTGTGAGCAAGGGGTCAGTGGAGAGATAGACATGATGGAGATACAGTGATTAGGTGAGCGGTAGTGGAGCAGAGCTTGCAGTTTGCGTTGGAGGTTGAGATCAGCTTCACTGACCCTGTCCTGTCCTGGTTCTCCTCCTAATTTCTCTGCTCATTCCCAAGCTCTTCGGGAGGCTCCCCCTCTGCCTCCCATCCCCTAACTGTGGGTGTCCCTCAAGGTTCAGTTCTGGATCCCTTTCTGCCCTCCATCTACACCTATTCCCCTGGAGACCTCATTCACTTCCATGGCTTCAGCTCCCACCTCAATGTGGATGATTCCCAAGCCAGCCCTTATCTCTCTTCTCAATTTCACATTTCCTCCTGCCTTCAAGACAAATCTTCTTGGATGTCACATTGTCACCTCAAATTTAACATGACTAAAACAGAATGCTTTATCTTCCCTCCCAAACCCTGTCTCTCCCCCTGACTTTCCCATCTCTGTAGGTGGCACCACCATCCTTCCTGTTTCACAAACCCCTAACTTTGGCATTATCCCTGACTCCTCTCTCTCATTCAACCCACATAATCAATCTATCATTAAATCCTGTCTGTTCAACCTTCACAGTGTGGCTAAAATCCTCTCTTTCCTCTCCATCCACACTGCTACAATGTTAATCCAAGCATTTATCCTATCCCGTCTTGATTACTCTATCAGCTTCCTTGCTGACTTCCCTGCCTCCTGTCTCTCCCCACTCCAGTCCATCCTTCACTCTGCTGCCCGGATCATTTTTCGACAGAAATGTGCAGAACATGTTTCTCCACTTCTTAAGAACCTTCAGTTGCTGCCCATGATAATAATAATGATTAATAATAATTGTGGTATTTGTTAACTGTTTACCATGTGCCAGGTACCGTACTGAGCACTGGGGTGGATTCAAGCAAATGGGGTTGGACATAGCCCCTGTCCCACGCAGGGCTCTCAGTCTCAATCCCCATTTTACAGCTGAGGTAACTGGGGCACAGAGAAGTGAAGTGACTTGCCGAAGGCCACACAGCAGATAAGTGGCGGAGCCGGCATTAGAACCCATGACCTTCTGGCACCCAGGCTTTATCCACAAAACTATGACCATCCACCTCCTCCACAAACTCCTTACTATCAGTTTTAAAGCACTCAGTCACCTTGCCGCCTCCAACGTCACCTTGCTGCTCTCCTTCTACAGCCCAGCCCACACACTTCGCTCCCGTAACTTTAACCATCTCACTGTACCTCCATCTCATCTATCTGGCTGCTGACCTTTCACCCACGTCCTGCCTCTGGCCTGGAATGTCCTCCCTTTTCATATCAGACGCAAAATTAGTTGCCCAAGAACTGTCCACAACTGTACTCTCCCCACCTTCAAAGCCTTATTGAAAGCCCATCTCCTTCAAGAGGCCTTCCTTGACTAAAAGTCTGCATTTCCTTTTCTCCTGTTCTGTATCACCCTGATTTACTTCCTTTATTCATTGCCTCCCTCAGCTCATCAGCACGAGTGCACAGCTGATACTTATTTATATTAACGTCTCTCTCCCCCTCTAGACTGTAAGCTCATTATAATGTGTCTGTTATATTGTACTCTTCCAAGCACTTAGTATCAATAAATGCAGTTGATTGAGAACTGATTGAGTGCCTTAAAGTAGGCGATAAGAAGTTTCTGTTCATGGAGGTGGATGGGTAACCATTGGTGGTTTTTGAGTTGGGAGATAGGGACTTTTTTATGTGTTGTTTTTTTTTTTTTTAAATGATCCTGGCAGTAGAGTGAAATATGAACTGGAGAAGGGAGAAACAGGAGGCAGGGGGGTCAGTGAGGAGACTGCAGTAATTGAGGTGAGAAATAAGTGCTCCCAAGTGCTGTTACAGTTCCCTGTACACAGCAGCTCTAACATGCTCAATGATGAGATGTCAATAATTGATGTCAGAACTACAAGAAATGTAGCTGCAAACGACCAAAAGCGTAGTGGTTCTTTTCTGTACAGTTCTTGGGCACCTAATTTCTCTGGGCAAATGGTCTTTTGGTCAAAAAAAGATTGTCATAGCCTTCCTAATCTTCTAAAGCGGCAGTTGGTGACCTTTTTGAGTATAAGTAAAAATGACAGTTTTGAGCAGCCGATGGGTAAGGAGCCACTCATACAGTTCAAGCACACGTTAACACAGCGTCACCGTCACGCTAGGGGTTTCAAAGACCTCGTCTCCCGTCCTGCTCCTGCTTGTCCCCTTCTCCCCTCCGCCCCATGACATCTGGGTCAGATGAATCCACTACCCTCCAGGGGACTCAAAGGCCACGTTTTTATTGCCCTTCTCCACCCAAACATATGTGTCAATATGTTCTGCTGCACATGGTGCAATGGAATGACATCATTGGGCCTCAAGGCTGCTACATAGCAACAGCTGTTGCCGTCTGGGACGAGGGGGAATCAGTCAGTCAGTGGTATTTGAATGCTTACTGTGTGAAGAGCTTGTTTGCTGTGTCTCTAGCCTGTAAGCTCGTTCTGGGCAGGGAATGTGTCTGTTATATTGTTAAACTGTACTCTCCCAAGTGCTTAGTACAGTGCTCTGCATACAGTAAGTGCTCAGTAAATATGATTTCCAGGCTGACTGTGTGACCTTGTACAAGTCACTTAACTTCTGTGCCTCAGTTACCTCACCTGTAAAGAGGGGATTAGGACTGTGAGCCCCCTGTGGGACATGGACGGTGTCCAACCTTTTTGGCCTGTATCCCCCCCAGTGCTTAGTACAGTGCCTGGCACATGGTAAGTGCTTAACAAATACCATTTTTTTTAATTTAAATTCCATTTTAAAAACCAAAAAAGCAAACCGAGTTGGTGGACACATTCCTTGCCCAAAAGGAGCTTGCAGTCTAGAGGGGGAGATGGTCATTAAGATAAATAGCAGATATAAACCTAAGTGCCGTGGGGTTGAGGGTGGGGGAATATCAAGCGCTTACAGGATACAGATCCAAGGCAGATCCAAGACAAGTGCAGCGTGGCTCAGTGGAAAAAGCACGGGCTTGGGAGTCAGGTTGTGGGTTCTAATCCCGGCTCCGCCACTTATCAGCTATGTGAGTTTGGGCAAGTCACTTAACTTCTCTGGGCCTCAGTTACCTCATCTGTAAAATGGGGATTAAGACTGAGCCCCATGTAGGACAACCTGATCACCTTGTATCCCCACCCCTGCCCAGTGCTTAGAAGAGTTCTGCACACATAGTAAGTGCTTAATAAATGCCATCATTATTATTATTATTATTATTATTATCCAAGTTTGTAGGCAGTGCAAAAGGGAGAGAGAGAAGGGGAAGTGAGGGCTTAGTGGAGGAAGGCCTTTTTCAGGAGATATGATTTTAACAAAACTTTGAATGTGGGGAGAGTGGTGGTCTGTTGTATATGAAGTGGGGAGGAAACCCCAAACCCTAAGGAAGATGTAGGAAAGGAGTCGGGATGAGATAGATGCCGAGTGAAGCGTACGGGCTGGGTTTAGTGAGGTAAGAGTGGAGGGGGCAAGCTGATCGCTTTAAATCCAATGGCAAGGAGTTTTTGTTTGATGCAGAGGTGGATGGGCTACCACTGAAAGCTCTTGAGAGTGGGCAGATGTGGACTGAATGTTTTCGTTTTGTGTTTTTTTTTGTGTGTGTGGTTTTTTTTTTTAGAAAAATCTGGGCAGCAGAGTGAATTAAGGACTGAGTGGTGGAAGACGGGAGGTAGGAAGATCAGTGAGGAGCCTGATCACTAGTCAAGGTGGGATAGGATAAATGATTGGATCAGCATGATAGCGGTCTGGTTGAGTGGAAAGGGCAGATTTTAGCAGTGTTCTGAAGGTAGAATCGACAGGATTTGATGGCAGATGGAATTTGTGGATTGAATGAGAGAGGTGTCATTCATTCAGTTGTATTGAGCGCTTACTGTGTGCAGAGCACTGTACCAAGTGCTTGGGAAATACAAGTTGGCAACATATAAAGACGGTCCCTACTCAACAGCGGGTTCACAGTCTAGAAGGGGGAGAAAGACAACAAAACAAAGCATGTAGACAGGTGTCCAGATCATCAGAACAAATAGAATTAAAGCTATGTGCACATCATTAACAAAATAAATAGACTCGTAAATATGTACAAGTAAAATAAAGTAATAAATCTATACAAATATATACAAGTGCTGTGGGGAGGTGAAGGAGGTAGGGTGGGGGGGATGGGGAGGAGGAGAGGAAAAAGGGGGCTCAGTCTGGGAATAATAATAATAATAATAATCATGGCATTTATTAAGTCTTCTAGACTGTGAGCCCACTGTTGGGTAGGAGCTGTCTCTATATGTTGCCAACTTGTACTTCCCAAGTGCTTAGTACAGTGCTCTACACACAGTAAGCGCTCAATAAATATGATTGATTGATTAAGTGCTTACTATTTGCAAAGCACTGTTCTAAGCACTGAGGTGGTTACAAGGTGATCAGGTTGTCCCATGTGGGGCTCACAGTCTTAATCCCCATTTTACAGATGAGGTAACTGAGGCCCAAAGAAGTTAAGTGACTTGCCCAAAGTCACACAGCTGACAATTGGGAAGGCCTCCTGGAGGAGGTGAGCTCTCAGTAGGGCTTTGAAGGGAGGAAGAGAGCTAGCTTGGCGGATGTGTGGAGGGAGGGCATTCCAGGCCAGGGGGAGGACGTGGGCCGGGGGTCGACGGTGGGAAAGGCGAGAACGAGGTTCAGTGAGGAGGTTAGTGGCAGAGGAGTGGAGGGTGCGGGCTGGGCTGGAGAAGGAGAGAAGGAAGGTGAGGTAGGAGGGGGCGAAGTGATGGACAGCCTTGAAGCCAAGAGTGAAAAGGTTATGGGGTTGTGAGATGGAGGATTGTGGTGTTTTCTACAGTGATGGGAAAGACAAGGGTTTGGGTGGGAAGATGTTTTATTTTGGACAAGGGAAGGTGAACAGAGAGGTGCAAGAGGGCAGTTTCCTTGTGGCCAGCCTTGGGCAGTAGCAGGGCAGCTCCCCCGTCTCCTGCTTCCTGGACTCAGGAGCCCCAGAAGAGGCTGTGGCAAGGTCTCTGGGGCTGCTGGCAACTGCTCTTCCCAGCTCAAAACAGAGCATGGGGTCCCTCTCCGCCCTGTGGGCAGCGGTAGGTTTTGGCCGTGTTGTACTGGGGTGAGGGTGGCTTCCCAGGATGGGTGTGTTAGATGCCTAAGACCTGCTTCTGCCCATGCCCCTGTTCCTGCCCTTGCTGCTGCCCCTCATAATAATAATAATAATAATCATAATGGCATTTATTAAGGGCTTACTATGTGCAAAGCACTGTTCTAAGCGCCCCTCATCCCGTTCCTGTCTGCACCTCCAGCCTTCCCACCTCCCTAAGCCCCTGGAGCCTCCCCTCAGGGAAAGAGTTCACCCCTTTTCTGGGAGGAAACCGCCCCTCACCTTAGAAAGTCCTCCCGTGAACCCTGCAGATCGTCAGATCCTGAAGCCTTGGTTTTTAATGCCTCCCTCCCCAATCCCTGACTCAAGCTCCACAGTTGGCTAATAATAATAATGACAGTCATTAATAATAATCATGATAATGGTATCAAAGATAAAAGTTCGGACACAGCCCCGCCCTTCCTGGGGCTTGCAGTCTAAGTAGGAGGGAGTAGGATTTAATTCCAGTTTTACAGATGAAGGAACTGAGGCCCAGAGAAGTGAAGTGACTTGCCCAGGGTCACCCAGCAGAGAAGCTGGAGAGCCCGGATTCGAACCAGGTCCCCCGATCACTCTTTCCACAAAGGACCAGATGTCGAAAGGAGCCGTAGGTTGCGAAAACCCGTTGCGTGGGTTGGGAAGGTAGCTTCTGCCCACGCTCGGCTCAAGCGGGGAGTGAGCGGCGGAGAAGGGAGGTGCCCCTTGGCTTGGCAAGTGCTTGGCTTGCTGGAGTTGGGGAGCAGCGGGCCATGTGGAGCGGTGGCGGTTTTGGCCTCTACCCTTGAAAACTGACAGTGGACTCTGCCATTTGTCAAAGAAATCACTCGTGTGTAGACAGAGCCATTCAGTGTGTTTTCTTTTTCTGAAGCTTGAGGTATCTTGGCTAGAAATAATCACCAAACGTCCACATTGGCAGAAGAGAAAGTAGAGTATGATCATCTAAGCAAGAGAATTTCCGGGAAAGCATTGCAAACCAGTGGACTTCTTTTTCATAAAGCCTTTACGTGCTCTGTTTTAGTCAGTGTAAGAGTAGCAAAACAAACGTTTTCACTTTAAAAAGGAACCAAGATTTCAGTAAACATCAATTAATTGTGCCGTTTACGGTAGATTGGCCGCTATCAGTTACACCACCCAAATGTTAATTTTGAAATAGAAGGGTTTTTGGAAAAAGAAACCAACCTTTTGACATGCGTTTCTATATAAAGTATCTTTATGGCTTTTGTTTTTCAGGATTTTATAAAATATTTAATCATTCATGAGTTGAGCTTCCTTCTTGAGTCATGGATGACAAGGCGTCTGTTGGAAAAATCAGTGTCTCCTCAGACTCGGTATCCACTCTTAACAGTGAAGATTTTGTCTTGGTTTCCAGGCAAGGGGATGAAACTCCATCTACCAATAACGGTAGTGATGATGAGAAACCAGGATTGAAGGTAAGACTTCATAACCGGAGTTCATTCTGCTTTTCCTCTAAGCAAAACTTTAGCTTAACGAGGAACTTGAAGACCGGGGACAATTTGAAAGTACGTGCAAATGCTTTTGACCGGTAAGTAGTATTCCACTCGGGCAGCATGGGCAGTAGAGATGTTTGATTAAAGCATTTTCTTTGATTGGCCCCGCCCCCCGTAAACTTCCCATTCTGTTTGACGAAAGGACGCCCATGTCAGCGAAAACACTGCTGTAGAGATAGCAATGTTGTGACTGTCTCACGGAATCAAGGTGATTTAATCTCTTAGAGAGACGTGCTTACGGTTTTTCTTTTAAGTCTGTGTGGGGACCGGCGCCCAGTTAGGGTGGGGGTGGGATCCCGGGGCATTTGTCTGTGGGGAAAGTGGCTCACAGTGAGGCGAAGGAAGGACTAGCAGAGCAATGGGGAGGGATGAAGAGAGGCTCTTCATTTTGAACCGAATTAACCCGAAGCAGTTGCCGGTATTACCTTCACCCCGCATAGTGTGGCCAGAGCCAGTTACCCCCAGTACTCCTCAGACCTCACTCCTTAAGGGACCTGGTGAGAGAGGTCTACCACCCTGCAACATGCCACTACTAACAACCACTAACCACCCTGAAACCCTCCGGATGCTGCCCAGTCAAACGTAGGATTTAGGAACGTTAATTTTAGTAGTGGTCCGCAGAACATTAACAATCTAACCTGTTTTTTTTTTTTTAATCTATGCTATTTGTTAAGCGCTTACTATGGCACTGTACTAAGTGCTGGGGTTGGATACGAGGTTGGACACAGTACATGTCCCACATGGGGCTGTTGCCACCTCCTCCTCTTGGCTTTTCATCGGCCAGCTAGAGGACCGGATTATAGTTTCTGGTTGCAAACGCTGGAGATGGCTAATCGATCAGTGGTATTTATTGAGCTCTTAGTGTGTGCAGAGCACTGTACTGAGCACTTGGGAAAGGACAACAGACTTGGTGGACACGTTCCCTGCCCACCAGGAGCATACATTCTAGAAGGGGAGAGAGACATTAATATAAATTAATAACTTAAACGGTTATGTACAGTGCTGACCTATCCTTTGGGACATTTTACGGTTCTTTAGATCATTGAGCTTGTGAAAAACTGCTTCCCATAAGGAAATTGGGAACTCTGTCAAATCTAATATTGCGGCATGTTGCTTTAAGGGTGTTTGTAGGCCAGTGAACAGGTTTTGGGAAACAGGAAAGAATTCAGTGTCATTTGTATAGTGCACACAGTAAGCGCTCAATAAATACAATTGAATGAACGTGGAAATTTTTTGTCTGTTTCTATTCCTCAGTCGTATTTGAGTGTTTAGGATATGCAGAGTTAGAAAAACCAAGCCAACAACAGAGAAAGCTCTTGAATTTGGGCTAGTTTCTTACCCAAACCCTGACCTCCCCCAACTTTCCCATCACTGTAGGTGGCACAACCATCCTTATTGTCTCACAAGTCCATAACCTTGGCATCATCCTTGACTCATCTCTCTGTCAGCGTACACATTCAATCTTGTCACCAAATCCTGTCCTTTCTACCTTCACAGCATTTCTAGAATCTGTCTTTTCCTCTCCACCTAATCCGCTATCACACTGATGCAAGCACATATTTCCTGCCTTCACTACTGCATCAGCCTTCTTGCTGACCTCCCTGCCTTCTGTCTTTCCCCTCTCTAGTCCATACTTTACTCTGCTGCAAGAGCATTTTTCTGAAAAGACTGTGCAGTCCATAGTTCTCTACTGCTCAGAAACATCCTCTGGCTGTCCACTCACCTCTGCATCAAACAGAAACTCCTTACCATAGACTTTAAAGCACATCACCTCTCTCCCTCTTACCTTACCTCGCTGCTCTCTTATTGCAACCCAGCCCAAACACCATTCTACTCTTGATACCTTGATCTTGTTTATCCCTCCACTGGCCCCTCACCCACGTTTTCCCTCAGGCTTGGAACTCCCTCCCCTTTCATATCTGACAGGCCACCTCTCTCCCCACCTTCCGAGCCCTCTTAAAATCCCCTCTCCTCCAGAAGGCCTTTCCTGACTGCCTTCATTTCCCCTCTCGCCCTCCCCTCTGCATTGACCGTGCGTTCGCCTGAGTACCCCTTAGCCAGCCCTATAACACTTAAGTAAATTTATGCTCTACTATTTCCTCTATCCAGAAATTATTTTTAGCTCCTTGTACGCAGGGATCATGTTTACCAACTCTGGAGTATCGTACTTTCCCAACCATTGTTTGGTTGATTATTTTCTTCCAGTAGAAATGGATCACTTCAGAAATTAATAAAAGTTGGAATGATAGCCAATCATTCAGTGACGTTTATTGAGTGCCTAGCGTGTGCAGAACACTGTAGTAAGTGCTTGGGAGAGTGCAATACAATAGAATTGGTAACTGTGATTCTTGCTCACATTGTGAGCATTGTGTCACCTGTATATATGTATATATGTTTGTACATATTTATTACTCTATTTATTTTACTTGTACATATCTATTCTATTTATTTTGTTAGTATGTTTGGTTTTGTTCTCTGTCTCCCCCTTTTAGACTGTGAGCCCACTGTTGGGTAGGGACTGTCTCTATATGTACTTCCCAAGCGCTTAGTACAGTGCTCTGCACACAGTAAGCGTTCAATAAATGTGATTGATTGATTGATTGTGCTAACAGTCTATTGGAGGTTACAATCCAGTCTAGAGGAATTGTGAAATGAGCAATCTCCCATGGACCTTAACGTGGCAAATCACCTAGGTCTCTATCTTCCTGTATCACTCTGCTTTTATAGACTAGGCGGTTTTCTCTGGGCAACGCGTAGGTGGAAAAGGAAGTCAAGACTGGAGGATTTATCAGATTTCTGACGTTTCTCTACGGTTTCATTTTCTTTCCAAAAGAGTGAGTGGTTTTGTTTTGATTTCTTTCACCACTACCCCCTGGAGACCGTACAAATCCCAGGGCCCTAGGCGGTTGCTCAGAAGGCCTTCCTCAGCAACACGGGTGCTGAGGAATAGTCGGACGCAATGCAAGAAGAGAAGAGGACGGTAGAGTTCACTTTGTAAGTTGGGGCAATGGAAATCAATCAGTCAGTGGTATTTCTGGAAGCCTTGGAAAAGAACAGTACAGTCGAACAGGTCGGTCCATTCCCTGCCCACCAGGAATTTACAGTCTAGAGAGGCGTACCCTGAGTTCTGCCAGAACACGTTTCCCGTTGGAGTTTGGGTTAGGATGCAAGGTAGGGAATGTTCTTCCCACAGCGTGAACGTGACTGGATACTGTGTGGTGAAGGGTTGGGAGGAAACAGTGGCGCTCCTAACCCAGCATCAGGCAGTAGGTGAGTACGGTCGGGTTCACATTGTAATTCGAGTTTTTCCCCAACACGGGGTTCTGTAAGAAGGCAACCCCCACGTTGTAGGAGAATTTAGGCATGCTACTACTTAATCACACCCAGCTTAACTATTCAGTCGAGCAGTGGTATATATTGAGTGCTTTCTCTGTGCAGAGCACTGTCCTCAGCGCTTGGGAGAGTACAGTAGATGTAGTAGACTTGGTCCCTCCCCTCACGGAGCTTACATTATAGTGGAGGAGGCAGATTGGAGGAATTGGGAAACACATGAATTTATAGATATGTACACAAATCCTGGGTGGGGAGGGATTATTATTATTAATAATAATAATAATAATGATATTTAAGCACTTACTGTGTGTCAAGCACTGTTCTAAGCGCTGGGGTAGACACACAGAGGTTGTCCCATGTGGGGCTCACAGTCTTTATCCCCATTTTACAGTCGAGGTAACTAAGACACAGAGAAGTTAAGTGACTTGCCTGAGGTCACCTAAGTGCTTAGGTGGTACAGAATGCTGAAGCGTTAATAGGGCCACTAGGGAAGAGGTAATAGGGAGGGGATATAAGAAATTTATCAGAGAAGGACTCCTGAAGGACGTGGTAATACTACTACTAATAATAATAGTAATAATGACATGTGTGGTATTTGTCAAGAGCTTACTGTGTGCCAAGCACTGTACTAAGTGCTAGGGTAGAAACATGATAATCAGGTCCCACATGGGGCACACAGCCTAAGTATGAGGTAGAAAAGGTATTAAATCCCCATTTTGCAGATGAGGGAACTGAGGCACCAAGAAGTTGTGACTTGCCCAAGGTCACACAGCAGGTAAGTGGCAGGGCCAGGATTAGAACTCAGGCCAGCTGACTCTCCAGCCTGTGCACATTCCACTAGATGACCCCACTTCTCAGGTGGGGGTTTGAAGATGGGGAGAGCAGGGGTCTGCTGATTTGAAACGGGAGAGAGTTCCAGGCCGAAGGGGAGGGATGGGAGCAGGAAGTGGCTGACCAGAGAGGTGAGAATGTGGCCTAACGAGTAGGTTGGATTGACAGTAGCCAAGTGTGTCCGAGCTGGGGTGCAGTGGGAGAGAAGCAGGAATAAATAGGGAGGGGAGAGCTGATGATAGAGCATCTTACAGCCAACGATTGATGGGCAACCATCAGAGGTGATAGAGCATCTTGCAGCCAACGATTGAGGGGCAACCATCAGAGGTCTTTGGGGAGGGTGCGACATGCACGAAAAGAGTTTTATTCACTTGTATTTATTGAGTGCTTAAATACAAAGCACTGTTACTAAACACTGGGGAGAGTGCAGTATAACAATAAACAGACACATTCCCTGCCCACAAAAATAATAATAATATAATAATAATAATGGTATTTGTTAAGTGCCTACTATGTGCCAAGCACTATTCTAAGCACTGGGGTAGATGCAAGGTAATCAGGTTGTCCCATGTGGGGCTCACAGTCTTCACCCCCATTTTACAGGTGAGGTAACTGAGGCACAGAGAAGGTAAGCAACTCGCCCAGAGTCACACAGCTGACAAGCGGCGGAGCCGGGACTAGAACCCACGACCTCTGACTCCCAAGCCCGGGCTCTTGCCACTAAGCCACGCTGCTTAAAGTGTGCATCGGATTAGGGAGGGCCAGAGGCAGGGAAATTTGCCAGGGGACTGATGCAGTAAGATGTACTACGAACAAAACAGGGCATTGGTAAAATGCTTAGCCCTCTCCTCAGAGGAAATCCTAAAACCGCATGGCATTGTTGTTGTTGCTGGGCTGAATTCAGCAATTTGAGTCATCAACCTTGCCAAGTCCGCAACCACCATTCCTTGGACCATCAGCCCTTGTCCCCCCGGCCCCCCCAGTCAACCAGTGGTATTTATTGAGCGCTTACTATGTGCAGAGCGCTGTTCTAAGTGCTTGGGAGAGTATAGTGCAAGAGAAATAAGCAGACACCCCACTCAAGAGTCCTTGCTGGCTGGTGAAAGCTTCGTGTTCAGGAGGTTCAGTTCTAGAAAATGCAGATCATCTTCTCCAAAGGGCGCTGTGCCAAACCACATGGTACACTGAGGTGTTTCCTCACACGAAGGACAGGAAGCAAAGATCTAAGAGCAGTCTGTGTTATTTAGCCCATTGTGCCCCGTTTCCTCTGTATTTAACTACCAGCTGCTTATGAATCCTCCGAAAGGTTGGAGGCTTATCCTGCGCTCGGTTCAACTCCACTTCGGTAGGTTGAAAACTACAACAGAGGGGCTCGCTAATTGGGAGATTGGTGCCAAACTTTGCTCCCTGGGAAATGGGGGACCACCTGGTATCGTCTGAGACAGTATAAGCATTAAATAGTTTCTCGGGCAACCGGGTTTTGCCTACTTCTAGAATCCGCTAATATTTATTTAGAAAGTCATCGTTCGTGTTTTACAGCAGAAGTGTGGAAATCCACTTCAGACGTACGGTTGATTCGGTCGAGTTGATGTCTGGCGTTGGGCATTTGCTGCTGCTTATTGGGGATTTTTAACTAGCAGTGCCAGGAATGTGGCTTATACCTATCATCAGTCACACAGGATGCATTCCTGGGGGATGATGGCTAATTTTTCTCCATTTTTTTGGTGGGTAACTGAGGCCCAAAGAGCCTGGATGACTTGGCCAGGATTCCACAGGAAATTTTTCCTCATGAATTTGTGTTTCTTTATAGGGCAAGTGGCGCTTCAGATTCCCATACCTAATAATAATAGTAATGACAACGATAATAATACTTGTGGTATTTAAGCACTTACTATGTATCAGGTACTGTACTAATTGCTGGGGTAGATATAAAATAGTCAGGTCCCACATGGGGCTCAGAGTCTGAGGGAAAACAGGTATTGAGCCCCCATTTTGGAGATAGGGAACTGAAACACAGAGAAGTTAAGTGACTTGACCACACCTTTGGAGTAGGCTTTCAGTTCCGAAGAAAGTTGCACGACAGAGAGAAGCTGCCATGGCCTAGTGGAAAGAGCATCGGCCTGGGAATCAGAGGATCTGAGTTCTAATCCCAGCTCCGCCACTTGTTGGCTCCTCAGTTGCCTTATCTGAAAAATGGGGATTGGGATTGGGAGCCCCATGAAGGCCCTGGACTCTGTCCAATTCTGTTAGCTGTTTCTACCCCTGTGGTTAGTACAGTGCCTGGCACATAGCAAGCACATAACAAATACCATTAAAAAAAAAAAAAAGATAGGTTTTTCCCTTGACTCCCGAAGGGATCAAACCATCCTACTTCCACACACCTTTCCCTTGCCACTCCTTTCTGCCTCCCAGCTCCAGTCCTGTTCACCGATTCTTATCCTGTCTTCCCTCTCTCAAGGTAAGGCCTGGGTTGGGCTGGACTCGGGGAGAGAAGACTTGGTGAAATGCGGACCCTCTTAAGCCAGGTGCCATGGTAACAGATGGAAGAATTCAGGGGTGGGGATGGAGGAAGATGAGAGATACTGTGGCGGGCACACGTGGAAGGTAGACCACTGAAGGCAGCTTGGTTCTGGATCCCTGGGAGACCTGTAGTGAAGCAAGTTAAGGCCGCCTCAGTAGAACCCATTGACTCCCTCGAGTCAGTCTTGTTTTCTTCCACCTCTCCGTGGTAAATTCCTTATGGGCAAGGAACGTGTCTATCAATTCCGTTGCACGGTACTCTCCCAGGCATTCCGGCCAGTGCTCTGCACCCAGTAAGCGCTCAATCAGGACTGTTAATTGAAAGATTTCACCTTTGCAGAGAGTATTGTAAAAATCTTTGCATCCCGACAGCAGGTTGTTTCCACTATACTCGCTGACAAGCTTGCAGCACTGAAGGGTTTTGTTTTTTTTTAACGGCAATTGTTAAGCGCTTACTCCGTGCTAGGCACCGTACTAAGCATTACGGTAGATACAGGTGATCAGGTTGGACTGAGTTCCTGTCCCACATCGGGCCTTTATAGGTGAAGTAACTGAGGCACAGAGAAGTGAAGTGAGTTGCCCAGGGTCACGCAGCAGACAAGTGGTGGAGCTGGGATTAATAATAATAATAATGACATTTATTAAGCACTTCCTATGTGTAAAGCACTGATTGGGAAGGTTACAAAGTGATCAGGTTGTCCCATGGGGGCTCACGTCTTCATCCCCATTTTAATCAATCAATCAATCAATCAATCATATTTATTGAGCGCTTACTATGTGCAGAGCACTGTACTAAGCGCTTGGGAAGTACAAATTGGCAACATATAGAGACAGTCTCGCATGGGACAACCTGATTACCTTGTATCTACCCCAGCACTTGGAACAATGGTTGGCACATGATAAGCGCTTAACAAATACCATAATTATTATTATAGAAAGCACTTATCAAATACCATCATCATTATTATCATTATTATTAGAGGTGTGGGGGCATGGTCTTGGGAGTCAGAGGCTGTGAGCTCCAATCCCGGCTCCGCCACTTGTCAGCTGTGTGATTTTGGGCAAATGGCCTCACTTCTCTGGGCCTCAGTTCCCTCATCTGTAAAATGGGGATTAAAGCTGTGAGCGCCACATGGGACAACCTGATTACCTTGCATCTACCCCAGTGCTTAGTAGAGTGCTTGGCACACAGTAGGCGCTTATCAAATACCATCATCATCACTATTATCATTATTATTGAGAAGCAGCGTGGCTCAGTGGAAAGAGCCCGGGCTTTGGAGTCAGAGGTCGTGGGTTCAAATCCCGGCTCCACCCATTATCAGCTGTGTGACTTTGGGCATTTTACAGATGAGATAACTGAGGCACAGAGAAGTGAAGTGGCTTGCCCAAAGTCACCCAGCTGACAAGTGGCGGAGCTGGGATTCGAACCCATGACCTGCGACTCCCAAGTCCGGGCTCTTTCCATTGAGCCACGCTGCTTCTCTGACTCTCAGGTCCTCTGACTCCCAGACATGTGCTTTTCCCACTAGGCCACACAGCTTCTCCAGGTTGGTTTGCTTTTGAGCAAAGCAATTTGAACTTTCCTTGTTACCTCTGCAGCCTGAACAAGTAGTGGGAACGGGAGATTTTTTACAGAAGGTTGTTTCCTATTCTCGGTTTGAAACGAGCCCCTAGGGATTTCTCAAACATTTCGTGTCAGTGCCTAGCCTCTTTAAATTGTGAAATCTCTTCAGGGAAGTCGTTCTTGAGTTAACTTCCTCTCATTGTTTCAGGATTTTTAATATGCTCGAGGTAGCTTCGTGTAACCTGCAACAAATAAACATACTGGGAGTCTAGGTGGCATTGTTAATGACCTTGGGAAGGGAAACGAGTTGTTGCGTATGGCGAATGTGAGTGAAAAAACAAAACCATATAGGAATCAAGACCAGGAAGTTGCTACAAAGTTTTCCTGGGGACATTTTGTCTTTCAGGTCCATGAATTAGATTTTGCTCTCAAGGAATGGTATTTTGGCCAGTTTTATCATGGGACTGTTGTTTGGTTTAATTGCAGATGAGAAACTTCAGAAGATGTCTGTTGTGCATGAATGTGCTGTGGTTATAAACTAAGTTGATTGATTTGGGGAATTTTTGAATGCAGGAAAAGTGGGAGTACCAGGGAGAGGTATATTTTTCATTGCCTGTTTCCTCAAATGGGCATCCCAGAGTTTATCTGGGAATATTTTAAGGATAGAAGAGGAGCACTGAAAGCAAAACTGAAGGACTGTGGAGAGGTTTTTGTGTACGCCAGGAACTTTGCCTCATCTGCTTGTCCTGTGTCTATCCCAGTCCATTCATTCATTCTGTATTTGAGAGCACTTTCTGTGTGCAGAGCACTGTAGTAAGCGCTTGGGAGTGGCTTAATAGAAAGAGCCCAGGCTTGGGAGTCAGAGGGCCCAGCTCCGCCACTTGTCAGCTCTGTGGCTTTGGGCAAGTCACTTCACTTCTCTGTGCCTCAGTTACCTTGTCTGTAAAATGGGGATTAAGACTGTGAGCCCCACCTGGAACAACCTGATAACCTTGTATCTCCCCCAGCGCTTAGGACAGTGCTTGGCACATAGTAAGCGCTTAACAAATGCCATCATTATTATTACAGTATAACAATAAACAGACACATACCTTGCTTACAATGAGCTTACCAGTCTAAAGGGGGAGAAAGAAATTAATATAAATGAATTACAGATATGTACATAAGTGCTGTGGGGTCGGGAATGGGGGTTGAACAAATGCAACAAGTCAAGATGACGCAGAAGGGCGTGGGAGAAGAAGAAGAGAGGACTTAATCAGGTAAGGCCTCTGGGAGAGATGTGCCTTCAATAACGTTTGAAGGTGGGTAGAGGAATTGTCTGTTGGATTGGAGGAGGGAGGGCATTCCAGACCAGAGACAGGATATGGGCGAGGGGTTGACAGCGAGATAAATGAGATCTAGGTACGGTGAGAAGGTTAGCATTTTAGAGGAGTGAAGTGTGCCGGATGGGCTGTAGTAGAGTAGTGAGGTGAGGTAAGAGGAGGCAAGGTGACTGAGTGCTTTAAAGCCAATGGTGAGGAGTTTTTGTTTGTTGTGGAGGTGGATGGGCACCCATTGGAGTTTCTTGAGGATTGGGGAAACACATCCTGAACGTTTTGGTTGAAAAGCAATCCGGGCAGCAGAGTGAAGTATGGACTGGAGTGGGGAGAGACAGGAGGCTGGAAAGTCAGCAAGGAGGCTGATGCGATAATCCAGGTGGGATAGGATGAGTTAGTGGATTATGATAGTACTGGGGATGGAGAGGAAAGCGTGGATTTTAGTGAAGATATGATGGTGGAGTGGTTCTCACCATTATCATTCTGGTATTGCTGACTAGTTCAGAAAACTAAAGTGCATTCGATTCATTGTTTCGCAATTTTTTTGCTTCAAGTTTATTTCCAAGAGAGCTACTCTTGCCTTAGTGAATGGTGTCTTTTCTTCCATCTCTTTCTCCTTATATTGGTAGCTTAGAGTGAGTATGAGATCCAGATGTGATCCCTGATTGTATTTCTCACTTGCTGTAATCCCTTGCCTTGCTTTGCTCATTGAATCTTTGCCTCCTGACCTTTTGAATCTGTAGAGTTTTGTTTAGGTTTCAGATGCTGAAAATCATCAATCGTATTTGAGATTGAGAATCTCCAAATGAGATTTGGAGCGGGTAGGGCAGCCCCAAACTCGAACCCAGATTTTGGTGGGGTGTTCAAGTTGCGTCTGTCCTCATTTTGCTTTGCCTGCCCTAAGGCGGTCCCTCCTTTCAGGCAACTTAAATTCGTTGGAAGGATGAGGGCAAATGGAAAGGCTGGATGACTTCCCCTCCCTGAGCATTCCCGTGGTGATGAATTCTTCTTGGGAGGGTGTGCCTCTCATAACATCTGTAAGTCTTATGCCTTGTGAAGCTGCTGCTTAGTTGTCTGAATATCTTGGGAAGGAGTGTTGGTTGGGGTAAATGAAAAACAAAAAAGAAAAGCGTAAGTATCATACACACCCTTAGTGTCTGTTACAGAGACTGTGCATTGGAATTATGTGAAGTGAGGGATGTATATTTGATGTAATGACTGAACGTGTCAATCATTCAACAGTGTTACTTGTATGTAGAACGCTGTACTAGACAGAACAGGCCGATGGCGGGGTGGGAGGGAGGTGGAGGTGACATAGGAAATGGAAGATATTGTTAGTACTTCTCAAGGAGTTTCAAACTTAAAGGGCAAACGGGCCGAGAACACCAGTGACACAAACATAAGAAATGAAAAGCCCGCTGGCACTCCTGCAGTAGTAAGTGTATTGTAGATGCAATGCCTGCAGAATGGGAAAGGTGGAAGACATCCTGTTGGTTAAGTTCTCTATTTACTTTCCCAGCAGACTGACAGGGTAACATTTTTCAAGGGGGAAGTTACTTCTTCTTCCCTGATTTGGTCCACCCTGAATGGCAGATGTAAAGGGATGGCCTTAATTAATGAACACTTAAACTTTGGAGCCCAGAGTCTCTCTCTCAAAGATTTTCAGGATGACTTTACTGTCCGCTTGAAGTGGCTTGAGGTTCCTTCCTGCCGAGTCACTTCCTTCTGTAGAAACAGTTGCTTCAAGTTAAGTGTTTTGCGGACCAGGTTGCTCTTGATTGATTTGTCATATCACTATTTAATATCGGATTTCCAGAGAAGAATCATTGATAACAAGCCCAACTTTCTTAAGTGGTTGCTATTTCTGATAAGAAGGATGGTGCTCAGAAATTTATTTGTGTTACTACTTAATGATGATGTCCGGCCTAACTTCAGGGTTAAAACCCTAGTCAGAGCACTTGAAAAGACGAAATCTGTAGAAACTGGTGTTGGATCATTGGGACTGGGAGGCGGGGCACCTGTGTGACATCTGTTTCCAGGGGAACAATTACAAAGTTGTTAGACCTTCCTCCAGTAACTGCCGGCAGAGGCGGCTTGGACAGCCAGAGGTACTAGAAGTTTTTAACGTGTAGTTTAAATCAACGGAAACGTGTTGGTACTGGCCTCCCCTTGTAGTCTAGAGGTAACTGCATTCTTGGCTTTGTGCTTAACAATGTCTGTATTCATTTCACCCCTTCCTTGGGATGGCCATCATCCCTGTGCAGCTGACTTGGCCCCACAGCCTTCACCGTCTTTGTCTAAAATCTTCCTGTTTGTCATTAAAAAGCCTCTTAAATCAACTCTTGGTATTTTTTCAGCACTCCCAGGATGCAGGAACCCTGGATCAAACACGATTTTCTTTAATGGGAACAAGAGCAGTCATCCCACTCTTTTGTCTACTACATTCCCACATGCCTAATATTTGCTACTGAGCCATCATGACACCTCTAATAAAGTGCCTTTGTTAAAGTACGAGTGCATTCATGGCTGCTCACTTTTCTTCCTATTTTAATTTGAGCCTGCTCACCGTCTTTGTCTAAATCTTCCTGTTTGTCATTAAAAAGCCTCTTAAATCAACTCTTGGTATTTTTTCAGCACTCCCAGGATGCAGGAACCCTGGATCAAACACGATTTTCTTTAATGGGAACAAGAGCAGTCATCCCACTCTTTTGTCTACTACATTCCCACATGCCTAATATTTGCTACTGAGCCATCATGACACCTCTAATAAAGTGCCTTTGTTAAAGTACGAGTGCATTCATGGCTGCTCACTTTTCTTCCTATTTTAATTTGAGCCTCTCAGAGTAGAGGTTAGGGCCTGGTCGTCACATAGATGTACTTTGAAATACTGCGTGAGCCGTGCGGTGTGCACCGTATAAATGCCTGGGATAGATTTAAAGGCCTGCCGGTGACTGACAAGCTTTTGGAACCTACGTACTTCCCTGTTTCCAGAAAGCAGGAAAGGAGGCGAGCTGTGTCCCACTGAAGTATTTTCTTTTGGCAGGCTTATAAAGATATGAAATGCCAGTCGAAATATTTAGTCCCAAAACATGGACACTGTCTCACAGTAAACACTGAGGAATACTTTGCAACCCTGCTCATTTCCTTTTTTTTTTTTCCATGCCATTGTATGAATTGGGAGTGCAGCTGTGTCTCAGCTTTTAGGGTTGGCTCGTTTCTTTTTATCAACCGGCAGAAGATATCTTTGTATCAAAAGAAATGCTCATCATTTTCTTGGAACCCGAAACCAGTTTTATTCAGGACCGGCCTTTCTTTCATCTTTGGTGACTGCGTGTTTGTGACCCTTAGATTGTTGGGAATGGAAGTGAGCAGCAGCTGCAGAAGGAGTTGGAGGACGTGCTGATGGATCCACCAGTGGAAGACCAGCCTAGCCTCGGAGAACATGAAGAAGGAACGCAGCTGGATGGAGAGGGCGACGGGCCCCTTCCCGGCGACCTGTCCACGTCATCCACCATTAACCCGGTGTCAGTGGCGGGTCCTCAGAAACCAGAGATGAGCCTGCCGGTGAATCCAGGACAAGGAGGTGAGGATTGCTGGGTGACCCCACTGACTTACCGTGGTGGTTTAAGCTATGCGGAGCGCCCACAGTACGGCGGTCCTGTTCACAACAAACAGAAGACTCAATCCCTTCCCTCTAAGAGAATTCATTCTTTGGGGGGGGGGGGGGGGGGGGGGGGGGGGGGCGGGGGGGGAGAGAGAGAGAGAGAGACACACACACACACACCCTTTTTTTTAAGTTTATTTGGCATAGTGGGCAAAGTATCAAATGGCTGATTAGTGATGTACAGCACATGTGTCTATAACTGTAATTTTTTTATTTATCTATTCATATTAACGCCTATCTCCCCCTCTAGACTATGAGCTCATTGTGGGCAGGAATATGTCTGTTGTTCTGTTGTACTCTCCCAAGTGTTTAGTACAGTGCTTTGCATAGTAGGCACTCAGTAAATGCAGTTGAATGAATGAATGATGTTCGGGAAAAGAGAATGTTGTTAACCTACTTCTACTTGGGCAGACAAGAGACCCTGGAGGAGGAAGGAAAAATAGAAGAGTAGAAAGGCAGAATTTGTTCCAGGGGTGTAATGGGTACCTGGGAGACGGCATAGAGTTCAGAGGGGCAGAAAGAAACAGAAGAACTTGAGGAAAGGTTTCCTGGCTGGGGGGAGATGAGAACAGGAAGAAAAGTAAGGGACAGAACTGTGGTGGGCCAGGGAGCTGCTGGTGATTGAATCTAGTATGGAGGGCAAAGAAAAGCAGAGGAGGGTTACAAAGGAGCAGCCGAGTAACTGAGGTGATGGGTAAGGTGAATTCAACAGATGGTTGGAAGGAAGGTAGAATGACAGTGGGTCAAAATGGAGATTATCTGGGTCTAGATAAGGGGTTTGGCTGTGATGGGTGGAGAGAAAGGAGATTGTGTGGATTTTATGGAGGAGGAAGCGGCAGAATTAGGTTTCATTTTGAACATGGAGGAGTGCAGGACCTCTCTCAGGATCACATCCCAATACTCCAGCAGTCTTGGCAATGGGAGGAAGAGTCAAGCAGAGTCATACCCATTCCATTCCTAACTTGGCCAGTGGCTAGTAAGTGGAAGGCATTCTGCTGCAAGTCTGGACTCCCCTGTGCTGGGCAGCAGCAGCGTGGGGGAGAGTCGAGGGTGGAAACTCAAGTTGACTGTGGCGGAAGAAGGCAATGGTAAACCACTTCCACTGGTAAAACACTTCCAGAACGATTGCACGTGGAGGTGGGGCATTTTGGGAGAGATGTGTCGATGGCATTGCTAGGGGTCGGAAACGACTCGGCAGCATAAGACAAGACAAGAAGGGCAGGGAGGGGTTTTAGCCTTGGTAGGAAAATAAAATATTGAAGATAAAAATGCAAGAAAAGTTTCCTGCCGTAATCGTTGATTTAGTTTTAGTTTAACAGCCCAGGATGGTATTGTAGGTCAGCTCTTGTAATCCACATAAAATCCAGCAAAAGAGAAAGTCCTGTGGAAAAAATTATTCGCAAAATCACCTCCACCGCATTTAATCCCCGCTTCCCCAATTTTTGAGAAGGGAATATTTTACATAAGCAACGCACAGAGTCAGGAAGAAAGTTACGATCAGGGCACCCAGAATGCAAACCACAGCTCGTAAGTTTTCTCTTTTGAATTTGGAGGGTAAACTCCAGGAGAGGAAGAGGAGATGGGTACGAGAGTCACTTTTTTTTTTTTTAATAATATTCATTAAGTGCTTACTATGTGCCAGGCACTGTACTTAGAGCTGGGGTCGATACAAGCTAATCAGGATGGACACGGTCCATGGTCCACGTGGGGCTCATAAGCTTAACCCCCATTTTCCAGATGAGGTAACTGAGCCACAGAGAAGTTTAGTGACTTGCCCTTGCCCTACAGTAGACAAGTAGTGAAGCTGGATTAGAACCCAGGTCCTCTCAGTCCCAAGCCTGTGTTCGATCCACTAAACAGTGCTGCTTCTCAGTTACTTCATTGACTACCTGTTGTGTACAGCACCTGGCAGCGTGTTCTTATCTTTCTCTTCCTCCTCTTCATGTTTTCATCCTCTTTTTTGCTTCCCCTATTTTGTCTTCTCTTCCCTTCATTGCCGGACTTAATTCCTGGTGTAATATCTACTCTCCTTTTTTTGGGTTGCAAAAATTATACCAAAAAAATGGGATGTGTAAATGTGGTAATTATATTTGTCAGTCTTTCGATGGTATTTTGAGCACTTACCCTGTGTAGGGCACTGTACTAACCTCTTGGGAGAAGACAGTATAACAGAGTTCATTCATTCATTCAATCGTATTTATTGAGCGCTTACTGGGTGCAGAGCACTGTACTAAGCGCTTGGGAAGTACAAGTTGGCAACAAATAGAGACGGCCCCTACCTAATGACGGGCTCACAGTCTAGAAGGGGGAGACAGGCAACAAAACAAAACATGTAGACAGGTGTCAAAATCGTCAGAACAAATAGAATTATAGCTATATTCATTCATTCGTTCAATCATTTATTGAGCACTTACTGTGTACAGAGCACTGTACTAAGCGCTTGGGAAGTATAAGTTGGCAACATCTAGAGGCGGTCCCTACCCAACAACGGGCTCACAGTCTAGATGCCTGTCATTAACAAAATAAATAGAATAGTAAATATGTACAAGTAAAATAGAGTAATAAATCCGTACAAACATATACACAGGTGTTGATAGGCACATTCTCTGCTCCCGACTGTGAGGCCGCTGTTGGGTAGGGACTGTCTTTATATGTTGCCAACTTGTACTTCCCAAGTGCTTAGTACAGTGCTCTGAACACAGTAAGCGCTCAATAAATATGATTGAATGAATGAATGAATGGAGGGGGAGACAGACTTTAATATAAGTAAATAAATTACAGATGTAGACATAAGTGCTGTGGGGCTGTGAGTGGGGTGATACAGGATGCAAATCCAAGTGCATCCTTAGCTTTTAGCTTTCCCAGGGCTCTTTGTCTAATATGGGCTTTCTGGGATCTTTCATTGGTGTTTCTCCCCGGTTTTCAATCATCATCATTTTTTTTAATGCTATTTGTTAAGCGCTTACTATGCGCCAGGCACTCTACTAAGATATAGGATAGATACAAGCTAAGCAGGTTGGACACAGTCCATGTCCAACATGGGGCTCACAGTCTTAATCCCCCTTTTCCAGATGAGGTAACTGAGGCAGAGAGATGTGAAGTGACTTGCCCAGGATCCCTTAGCAGACAAGTGGCAGGGCCGGGATTAGCACTTCGTCTATCCACTAGACACGCGGATTTTAGCACTTCGCACCCACCTCATTTTCATGGGCGTTTTCGCCGCATCGAGCACGTTGTTCAAAAAAAACCCAAAATGTCCCCTCAGGCCGCCGACCTAGTCATTGTCTCCTTTCTCCTCGCAGATTCTGAAGAGTTGAGTCCTTTTACCCCAGTCGCCGATGAGAACAGTGTGGTCTTCAGCAAACTAACTTACTTGGGGTGTGCGTCGGTGAACGCTCCCAGGAGTGAAGTGGAGGCCCTGAGGATGATGTCAATTTTACGAAGCCAGTGCCAGACGTCTCTAGACGTGACCCTGTCGGTGCCGAACGTGTCTGAAGGAACTGTGAGGTACCTCAGTTGTCCTTTCTGGGGCATTATGTCCGGGATGTCGTCCCCTTTCCGTTCACGGGGATGAGATGTTTGGCCAAATCTTCTGATTTAGGTCTAAAAGAGACATCTGTTTTAGAGCTCTCAGAGATCAGGACCAGTTGTTTAGGAGGACTCTAAAGAGTCCTAAGGTAATGTGCACTCGCTGGATAATACACTGAAAAAACCATTTTGCTGTTTTCATTTGAGTATATATGCAGGATACCTGTGTTTTCCAGCTAAGGAATCATATCACTTTGATCTATGAGATCTGTATGTATCTTGGCCTTAACACGGTTTTAGCTAAGTGGCCTCAGTTGTTCTGTGTTAGTCTATATAATAATAATAATTGTGGTATCTGTTGTGTGCTTACTAGGTGCCAAGCACAGCACTAAATGCTGGGGTAGTTCTTGAATGGAGGTATTCTTTCTTTGGGAAAAAAAAAATGAGGTGCCCCCTTTTAAGCTTTTCTACCTTATTGTGGTGAATCTTGTAAAGAAAGATCAATATCATTTGCAGCAAAATATGGTGGGTTTTTCCATTTCCTTCATACTCCCTTAACACTTGTTTCCTAGCGAGATCAAAGCCAAATTTGGATATGTGGGTAAAAACAGTGAGTTAAACGTAGCGCACTCGAGGCGATCCAGTCCCCGTCGTAGAGGTGAACGTAGAGGAGCTGCTGTTGCTTCCTTTTTAGGACACTTGTTTTACTAATTTGTAGATTTTAAACCAAACCCCATCATGTCTAGCTTGTGTTAGGCAGGCACGTTTCAGAGGAGTTTGGTATCAGTGTGGTAAAACACGACAAAAGTAAATTACTCGTAAGAGGTAGATGGAAACACATCACTTTAGCAGAGTTCTAATTTGCCTTTTGGATCAGACTGTCACTAAGTAAGGTTTTCTTGGGGACGTTCCGATTTAGTGCTTGTTAAATTCGAAGTTGTAAAAACCCACTGAGCGCTTTGGGTTACCTCTGTGTAGTCTGTAATTAGGAAGTGCCGGAATCTGTCTTTTGGAAATAGTCATGGGCTTGTACAATCAGGGTACGAGAGTCTGATCATCTTTTGGGGAGAAGAGATAATGTGAGAATTCAAAAGTGATCAATCTTCCTTTTTTTCCCCCCTTCTCTAAACAGACTCTTGGATCCTCAGACAAACACGGAAATAGCAAACTATCCCATCTATAAAATCCTCTTCTGTGTCCGAGGGCACGATGGTACCCCTGAGAGCGACTGCTTTGCTTTCACCGAAAGTCATTATAACGCAGAGCTCTTCAGGATTCACGTCTTCCGGTGTGAAATACAAGAAGCAGTAAGTCCTTGAGAACGTGGCTTCCTGCCATCCAAAGCAATATGTCTGAGCACTGGGTTTTCTGTTAATGTTTAGAAAATGTGAAAACAGTTATCGTCATTTATGTGCGGAAGGGGGAGGTGGTGGGTCCTATCTGACAAGCTTTGGGTGAAATATAAATTGCTGAGGATCGAAAGCTAACAAATGCTGCTCTTGATACCTTTTCAGCTGTGGGAAGAACAGTAAGCTTTAAAGACCGAGAACACGAATGATTAAAGAAGTAGCAAGCCATTCTGGGAGAAAGCAAGAAGTGGGACCACTGGGAAAATTAGGTTCTAAAGTCACTAACCCAGGCCACTTTTCTGAAACCTTAGTGCTGGCATAAAATAATGGGCGAAGTAAACAGGATGAGGCGTGAGCCCTGTGTGCACTGTAGTTCATCATCAATCGTATTTATTGAGTGCTTACTATGTGCAGAGCACTGTACTAAGCGCTTGGGAAGTACAAATTGGCAACAGAGACAGTCCCTACCCAACAGTGGGCTCACAGTCTAAAAGGGGGAGACAGAGAACAAAATCAAACATACTAACAAAATAAAATAAATAGAATAGATATGTACAAGTAAAATAAATAGAGTAATAAATATGTACAAACATATATACATGTGATAATGATGGAATTTGTTAAGTGCTCACTATGTGCAAAGCACTGTTCTAAGTGCTGGGGAGGTTACAAGGTGATCAGGTTGTCCCACAGGGGGCTCACAGTTTTAATCCCCATTTTACAGATGAGGGAACTGAGGCACAGAGAAGTTAAGTGACTTGCCCAAAGTCACCCAGCTGACAAGTGGCGGAGCCGGGATTTGAACCCATGACCTCTGACTCCAAAGCCCGGGCTGTTTCCACTGAGCCATGCTGCTTCTTACACTGTAGTTCTAGCGCACTACCAAACTTGCTGAAGTTTGAAATGCACAGAGTCTCACTAGAGCCGGGCTCCAACAGATGTGTGGAGGCTGTGGCCCCTGGGGCGGGGACTGGGCAAGAGGAAGGTGGAGAGAAAACTGCTGTGGGAATTGTGGTGTGGGAGGAGAAAATAGAGGGTCAGCCGGGCAGGAGGAACGCCACCTGACAGAAGCCAGAATACCACCGACTGCCTTGCCCCATTGCTGTTCCTCTCCCAGCCTCCTATGGATTACCTCTCCTTGGCCTCCCACCACTCTTCCATTGAGCTTTTCCAAACTGTTTCCAGGCCTTTAGGCAGGCGGGGTGTTGGAGGAACAAAAATTCCGGATTCATTCATTCAATCGTATTTACTGAGCGCTTACTGTGTGCAGAGAGCACTGTACCAAGCGCTTGGGAAGTACAAATTGGCAACATGTAGAGACGGTCCCTACCCAGCAACGGGCTCACAGTCTAGAAGGGGGAGACAGACAACAAAGCAAGTAGACAGGTGTCAATACCATCATAATAAATAGAAGTATAGCTATATGCACATCATCATCACCATCAATCGTATTTATTGAGCGCTTACTATGTGCAGAGCACTGTACTAAGCACTTGGGAAGTACAAATTGGCAACATATAGAGACAGTCCCTACCCAACAGTGGGCTCACAGTCTAAAAGGGGGAGACAGAGAACAAAACCAAACATACTAACAAAATAAAATAAATAGAATAGCTATGTACAAGTAAAATAAATAAATAAATAAATAAATAAATAGAGTAATAAATATGTACAAACATATATATACATATATAAACATATACATATATATATATATATATATATATATATATATAAATATATAGTCTAAAAGGGGGAGACAGAGAACAAAACCAAACATGCTAACAAAGATAAATAGAATAGCTATGTACAAGTAAAATAAATAAATAAATAAATAAATAGAGTAATAAATATGTACAAACATATATAAACATGTACATATATGTACAAACATATATATACAGGTGCACATATATACATCACCGATAAAATAAATTGGGTAATAAATATGTACAAATATATGCACGTGCTGTTGGGAAGGGAAGAGGGTAGGGCAGAGGGAGGGGGGCAATGGGGAGGGGAGGAGGAGAGGGAAAAGGCGGAGGTCTGTGTCTGGGAAGGCCTTTGAAGGGAGGAAGAGAGCTAGTTTGGCGGATGTGTGGAGGGAGGGCATTCCAGGCCAGAGGTAGGACGTGGGCCGGGGGTCGACAGCGGGACAGGCGAGAACGAGGCACAGTGAGGAGATTAGCAGCAGAGGAGCGGAGCGTGCGGGCTGGGCTGAAGAAGGAGTGAAGGGAGGTGAGGTCGGAGGGAGCGAGGTGATGGACAGCCTTGAAGCCAAGAGAGAGGAGTTTTTGCTTGATTCGAAGGTCGATAGGCAACCACTGGAGATCTTTGAGGAGTAAGGAGCGAAGTTTGCGGGCTGGGTTATAGTAGGAAATTAGCAAGGTGAGGTAGGAGGGGGCAAGGTGATTAAGTGCTTTAAAGCCAATGGTAAGGAGTTTCTGTTTGATGCAGAGGTGGATGGGCAACCACTGGAGGTTTTTGTAGAAAACCGATCCAGGTAGCAGAATGAAGTATGGACTGTAGTGGGGGAGACAGACGGCTGGGAGGTCAGCAAGGAGGCTGACACAGAAATTCAGGCGAGATAGGATATGCTTCGGCGTAATTTTCTGAAAAGTAACCAATGTCCATGCTGTGTTTTAGAATTGCTTTACGAGTTACTCATTGATTGGAGATGTTATTTTTCAGGGGCACTTTTTTTGAAACCCGTTTTTTGACCATTTTTGGTTTTAATCCAGTTGAGAGGTTGAAAAACAACCAGTTCTGCATTGTCCCGTGGTGACCAGGAGAAGTCTTTTGCGAAGACCCGGAGAAGTTATTGAACACTCGAGGGAAAGTTGTGTTTGGGCAGTGGGGATATTCTTTTCTTCTGGAAGAGCAGCGATACTTTCCTGCCTCGATGACCTTCCCCTAACCTGTCTGATTGTTTGTGACTGCAGGTGAGCCGCGTGCTCTACAGCTTTGCCACTGCCTTTCGCCGCTCTGCCAAACAGACGCCTCTGTCCGCCCTCGTCCCACCGCAGACCCCCGACAGTGACACCTTCGCCTTCTCGGTGTCTTTAGAGATTAAAGAGGATGACGGGAAAGGTTACTTTAGGTAAACTACCTTCACTCTTTATTCGTTTTCTCAGCACTTATGTGACTGTAAACTTAGGGCTCGAGTAGATAGGGTGTATGATGAGTTTGTGGGGTTTTTTACGTTGGTTTTTTTTTGGTATTCAGTAACAATAATGAGAGTATTTGTTAAGCACTATGTGTCAAGCACTGTTCTAAGCGCTGGGTTAAGTACAAGTTAATTAGGTTGTACAAGGTCCCTGCCCTGCCTGGGGCTCACAATTTAAGTAGGAGGAAGAAGAAGAGAACTGAGGCATAGTGACTTGTCCAAGGTCACGCATTTGGCAGAGGCAGGATTAGAACCCTGATCCTCTGACTCTCTGACCCGGCATCCTTCCATTAGGCCACGCTGCTTCCCAAGTGTGCGTATGAGTTTGCAACTTCAGGCCTTAACTGATCTGGGGAGCGAAATAATGATTTAATAACACTGCAAAAGGAATCCTGAATCCCCCCCACCTCTGCGGTGGGCAAGGGGGTCGGGGGGAGGAAAAGAGAGTTTTTGTTTTTATTCATTCATTCAATCATATTTATTGAGCGCTTACTGTGTGCAGAGCACTGTACTAAGCGCTTGGGAAGTCCAAGTTGGTGACATATAGAGACGGTCCCTACCCAACAGCGGAGGAGGTTATTGGCACAGGAGCGGGGGATGCGGGCTGGGCTGTAGGAGAGAAGGGAGGTGAGGTAGGAGGGGGTGAGGTAGGAG
The DNA here is from genome assembly GCF_015852505.1 of Tachyglossus aculeatus. Lineage (NCBI taxonomy): Eukaryota > Metazoa > Chordata > Mammalia > Monotremata > Tachyglossidae > Tachyglossus > Tachyglossus aculeatus. The sequence goes on along the minus strand of NC_052069.1, from coordinate 104,017,819 downwards.
GGGGCGAGGTGATGGACAGCCTTGAAGCCGAGAGTGATGCGTAGGTTGACAGGCAGCCACCGGAGATTTTTGAGGAGGGGAGTAACATGTCCAGAGCGTTTCTGCAAATAGATGATCCGGGCAGCAGCGTGAAGTATAGACTGAAGTGGGGAGAGACAGGAGGATGGGAGATCAGAGAGAAGGCTGATGCAGTATGGTACTCATTAAGCATGTACTATGTCAAGCACTGTTCTAAATGCTGGGGTAGGTACAAATTAATTAGGTTGGACACAGTCCCTATCAGTCAATCAATCGTATTTATTGAGCGCTTACCGTGTGCAGAGCACTGTACTAAGTAGTGCTATCCCCTATCCCCCATGGGGGCTCGCAGTCTAAAGTAGTTGGAAGAACTGTAAACCCCCATTTTACAGCTGAGGAAACTGAGGCGCAGAGAAGTTAAGTGACTTGCCCAAGGTGACACAGCTAGCAATTGGCAGAGCCAGGATTGGAGCCCAGATCCTCCGACCCCCAGGCCTGTGCTCTTTTCACTGAGCCTTGCTGAATTCTCCCCTGCAGGGGATGGACGGGGGTGGTAGAGTTTTGGGTTTTTTTTAATTATTCTTTCTCAGGACCAAGGTTCTCCTGCCATTTTTGATGGGCGACCCCATCATTCTACCACAATAGCTTATTTAGTGAAGCTTCATTCTCGCGAGCAGTTGGACTTGAAATCCCCAAGTAAGAGGCAAGTCAAAGAGCAGGCTGGGTAGCTGTATTAGATTCAGTTCAGCCAAAAGTCTCTGGCAACCGGGCCAAACTTCAGTCAGTCCATCCATGGTATTTATTGAGGGCTTACTGTGTGCAGACACCATACTGAGCTCTAGAGAGAGTGTAGTACAACAGAGTTGTTAGACAAGATCCAATCTCTGTCTACAAGCTGCTTATATAATAATAATAATAATGATGGCATTTGTTAAGCGCTTACTATGTGCAAAGCACTGTTCTAAGCGCTGGGGAGGGTACAGAGTGATCAGGTTGTCCCATGTGGGGCTCACTGTCTTAATCCCCATTTTACAGATGAGGGGACTGAGGCCCAGAGCACTTAAGTGACTTGCCCAAAGTCACACAGCTGACCATTGGTAGAGGCGGGATTTGAACTCATGCCCTCTGACTCCCAAGCCTGTGCTCTTTCCATCGAGCCACGCTGCTGCTTATATCATCCCAGCTCTGCCGCTTGTCTGCCATGTGACCTGGGGCAAGTCACTTCCCTTCTCGGGGCCTCAGTTACCTCATCTGTGAAATGGGGGTTGAGACTGTGAGCTCCAGCTGGGACAACTGTGTCCATCCCGCTTTGCTTGTATCCACCCAGCATTTAGTACAGTGCCTGGCATATAGCACGTGCTTATCAAGTGTTATTATTATTATTATTATTATTATTATTATATCCTGTCCCGGTACACAGGGATGCCTGTGAGGGCTTGGGCTGTCGACTCTGGCCTTTTCTGAAGCGTGTAAATTACTCTAATGATCACGGGCATCCCAGGGCACCTTTGTCCAAAGGGGTTTTCAGTAAAGCCACTCTCCTCCGTGCCCCCTTAAGCAGCTTGTCCAGCCCCAAAGCAGGGCAGAGTGCCAGCTGTACTACCCTCTGATGTGGCTCCTTGGTTTAGGGGCGCTCAGGGAGTCGAAGCAGCGTGGCTCAGTGGAAAGAGCCCGGGCTTTGGAGTAGGAGGCCATGGGTTCAAATCCCGGCTCCGCCACTTGTCAGCTGGGTGACTTTGGGCAAATCACTTCACTCCTCTGGGCCTCAGTTACCTCATCTGGAAAAATGGGGATGAAGACTGTGATCACCTTGTAACCTCCCCAGCTCTTAGAACAGTGCTTTGCACATAGTAAGCGCTTAATAAATGCTATTATGATTATTATTATTATTATCATCATCATCATTATTATTACTATGTGTGGCTTCTCTAGACGGCAGCGCCATCTGCTGGCCCAACTGATCATTTTTCCCAAAGGTTTTTCTTCCCCTTCCCATTAGTTCACATCTATTCTGTTTATTTTATTTTGTTAGTATGTTTGGTTTTGTTCTCTGTCTCCCCCTTGTAGACTTTGAGCCCACTGTTGGGTAGGGACTGTCTCTATATGTTGCCAACTTGTACTTCCCAAGCGCTTAGTACAGTGCTCTGCACACAGTAAGCGCTCAATTAATACAGTTGATGATGATTAAGGAACGTGTATTTCAGCAGGTGGCGGAAAATTCCGCCGGCCGCAGTTCTTAACACTTAGTTCTTTTGAACTCTTTTACTTGTCCCCTTTTAGACTGTGAGCCCACTGTTGCGTAGGGGCTGTCTCTATATGTTGCCAACTTGTACTTCCCAAGCGCTTAGTACAGTGCTCTGCCCACAGTAAGCTCTCAATAAATACGATTGATTGATTTTCCCGTGAAACCTTGGAAGAAACTTTATTCCACACGAAAGATGATGTGTATGTATTTATACTAGTGTCGGTCTCCCCCTCTAGACTGTAAACTCCTTGTGGGCAGGGAACATGTTTGCCACTTCTGTTGAATTGTACTCTCCCAAATGCTTAGTACAATGCTTTGCATATGGTGCATGCTCAATCATCATCAATCGTATTTATTGAGCGCTTACTGTGTGTAGAGCACTGTACTAAGCGCTTGGGAAGTACAAGTTGGCAACATATAGAGACAGTCCCTACCCACCAGTGGGCTCAATAAATGCCATTGATTGATTGAGACACTTTTTTATGGAATTTTGTTAAACTCTCACTATGTGTTCTAAGCCCTGGGGTAAATACAGGATAATCGGGTTGGATACAGTCTCTGTCCCATGTGGAGCTCACAGTCTTAATTCCCAGCTTACAGATGAGGGAACTAAGGCCCAGGGAAGTTGTGAGTTGCCTAAGGTCACAGAGCAGACAAGTGGCAGAGCCAGAATTAGAACCCAGGTCTTCCGATCACCTATAAATGCTGATTTGGTGTCCGCAAAGATTTTTTTCCTCACTTCTGAATTTCTATCTTGTGCACGTTGCTCTAAAGTTTCAGAGCTTTGGCCTCTAGGGCCACTGTGTCGCCGTGCCCTTCCCCTGCCCCGGTGCTACTCTGCTTACTTTCATTCATTCAGTTGTATTTATTGAGTGCCTAATGTGTGCAGAACACTGTACTAAATGCTTGGGAGAGTATAGTATAACAATCAACAGACACATTCCCTGCCCACAATGAGCTTACGGTCTAGAGCCGAGCTTACAGTCTAGATATTCTTCCCGAGGGCCACTGAGTCTCTGTCTAACCATCCCTTGCGTTGGTTATTTTTCTTATGCCACTGAGAGATCAAATTCCCATTCACACTTTGGCCTTCCCCGAAATGTACATGCTTACTTCATATATCTGCACGCAGCTTTACCTGAAAATCAAATCCGTCTCTCCCATTTAATGAGAAATTTCTATACCGTTCACTAATGTTTAACAGTTTGGTTTTTAGAACTTTGCTTGGTAAATATTTGTCTTCTCTAGCCTTGTCTTTTTAATTTTTTTTATGGTCCCTAAGTGCTTACTATGTGAAAGGCCCTGTTCTAAGTGCTGGGGTAGATACAAGGCAGTCAGATTAGACACAGTCTATGTTCCCCATGGGGCTCATAGTCTTAGTCCCCATTTTACGGATGAGGTAAGTGAGGCCCAGAGAAGTGAAGTCACTTTCCCAAGTTAGTAGACAAGTGGAGGATCTGGAATTAGAAACCAGGTCCTTCTAACTCCCGGGTCCGTGATCTATCCACTAGGCCATGCTGCTTCTCCCTTTTAAATCAAGATGCTGTTCAGTCGTTGATGTTGATGGTACCACGTATGAGCTTTTGTGCCAAGGATTTCAATTTCTGAAAGACATCTTTTAGTTCTACTTCCTACTGAAAAATAATCTTCACAGCATTTTCATAGCCATCCATGCCCTGCTACCTTTATATTAGTTTCACAGGCCTTTTTTTGGTGTGTAGTACACTTTGGCTGTTGGCCACTGGCAGATTTTTTTTTAGTATAAAACACAACATCCAGAGAGCTGGGGATAGAAGGGCAGGGTAGGTGTGTATGTTGGGGGGCAAGTGAAGGGAGTGGGGAAAGGGTAGAGAAAAAGAGCTTAGGGACTTCTTTCATTGTAGTGGATTTAAAAAAATGTTTACAAGCCTTTAAATATTGTGTGAGGTATTTTAATGAGTTAAATATGACTAATAATATTACTTGATTAATGAATATATTGTATTTGTGTATGAGATCAACTAGGATTGTACTCTTTGTACGCTCGCATGCTTACATTTACAAAAACTTATTATGGCGATGTCCATCATGGGTTAGTCTAAAACTCTTGTTGGTTCACCCTTTCTCGTGTATATTCAGAAAACAGGAGTACATTGTGACCTAATTTTCTTTCTTCTTTTTATTTTAACATATTTTTTAAGCACTTACTATGTTCCAGGCACTGTACTAGGCACTGGGGTAGATATAATCAGGTTGGACTGTGTCCATGTCCCACATTGGGCTCAGTTTTAATCCCCATTTTACAGATAGGTGACTAGGGCACAGAGAAGTGGAGTGACTTGCCCAAGGTCACACAGCAGAAAAGTGGCGGAGCTGGGAATAGAACCCAGGTTCTTTTGACGCCCAGGCCTGTGCTTTCTCCATCAGACCCCGCTTGCTTCTCAAAATTTGAGAAGTAGGTTAATAAAGGAAAATTGAGTAATTATTAGTCAAAACATTTGTGGATGACAAGTCTTTAGGTTGCTTGCGCTCCAAATGTACATGCACATATAACCCGCGTGTGTGTCTAAATGTGGTGATACATAGGGTTATTGTCCTGTAAAGTGTATTTGTTTCTATCGTGAGATTTTTTAAGCTTTCTTCTGCCTAGCAGCATGGCTAAGTGGTAAGAGCCCAGGCTTTGGAGCCAGAGGTCGTGGGTTCAAATCCCGGCTCCGCCACATCAGCTGTGTGACTTTGGCCAAGTCATTTAACTTCTCTGGGCCTCAGTTACCTCATCTGTAAAATGGGGATTAAGACTGTGAGCCCCCCGTGGGACAACCTGATCACCTTGTAACCTCCCCAGCGCTTAGAACAGTGCTTTGCACAAAGTAAGCGCTTAATAAATGCCATTATTATTATGTTCTAGATTCCATTGCTTCCTTTGAATTCATCTTTTCTTTCAGTCTTATCACTGAGGAAGGGAACAGAATAGGAAAGAATGAAAGGAGAAGTTTCCACTTTTGTATTTTGTGAAACGGGGAGTATGTTGAAGGGTGGGTTGTCATACCTTTTTTTTAGAGATTTCATAAGATGAGAGGGAGTGGGGTCAGAAGCACAGGTGGCCGGAGTAGCACTTGAGAGGAGGGAGGAGGTCTCATCTGAGGAGACTGCTGGGAAGGATGGGAGAGTAGCGGAGAGGGTTGAGAACCGGGGGGTTGGAGAAGTGGGAGGAGTGACTTTGGGGAGCTCAGACCTGATGGATTTAATTTTATTAATGAAGTACGAGGCCAGATCATGGGGGGTGAGGGAAGGAGGAGGGGGAGGAACAGGGGGCCTGAGAAGGGAGTTAAATGTATGGAAGAGCTGATGGGGATGATGGGCATGGGTGTCAATAAGGGAGGAGAAATAGTTTTGTCTGGCAGAGGAGAGGGCAGAGTTAAGGCAGGAAAGGAGAAACTTGAACGAGGTTGGCATGGTGTTTAGATTTTCGCCAGCAGCGTTCAGCAGCTCGAGCATAAGAGCGAAGGAGGCGGACAGTGGCAGTGATCCAGGGCTGTGGGTTAGTGGTACGAGAGCAGTGAAGGGAAAGGGGAGCGAGGGAGTCGAGCTGAGTAGAGGGGAGAGTTGAGAGCAGTAATCTGATCATCAAGGTTGGGTAGAGAGAAAAGGGAGGGTAGGTGGGGTGTGAGGCGCTCAGAGAGATGGATGGGGTCGAGAGAGCGGAGGTCTCTGTGAGGTAGTAATATAGATTTACGGGGGAGAGGAGTGTGAGTGAGGAGGCAGGTGAGAAGGTTATGATCAGAGAGAGGGATTTCAGAGTTGGTGAGGATGGAGACAGTGCAGCGGTAGATGATGAGGTCGAGGGTGTGACCAAGTTGGTGAGTGGGCGAGGTGGGGTGGAGCAAGAGGTTGGCAGCGTCAAGGAGAGTTAGAAGGCGGGCGGCAGAGGAGTCACCCGGGATATCCATGTGGATGTTGAAGTCTCCGAGGATCAGAGTGGGCGTGGAAAAGGAGAGAAGGAAGGTGAGGAAGGGGTCAAAATCGTTAAAGAAGTTGGAGGTGGGTCCGGGAGGGCGGTAGATGATGGCTACAAGAATCTGGAGGGGGTGGTAGAGGCGAATAATGTGGGCTTCAAAGGAAGGGAAGGGAAGGGGGAGGAGGGATAATGCGAAAGCGACATTGAGGGGCGAGAAGGAAACCGACACCTCCTCCTTTTCCGGTGAGTCTCGGGGAGTGGGAGAAGAAGAGGCCTCTACTGGAGAGAGCACTCTCCCCATCTTCAAAGACCTACTAAAATTGTATCTCCCACAAGAAACCTTATTGTACTAATCTCTCATTCCCCCATCGTCATCTCCCCTCCCTTCTATGTTGTCTCTGCAATTGGGTATGTACCCCTTAAGCACTTTGCTTTTCACCCCAGCCCCAATGTACATATCCTTATACTTTGCTGCTATCCTTATCTGTAATTTATTTTAATGTCTGTCTCCCCTGGTAGGTTGTAAGTTCCTTGTGGGCAGGGATCATGCCTACTCCATTATAGCGTGCTCTCCCAAGCGCATAGCAGAGTGCTCTGCACAGAGTAAGCGCTCAGTAAATTGCATTGGTGGGCAAACAGCCTTTTGTTAATTAGAAATTATAAACTGTTCTAAGTGCACCGAGTTTTGGGCAGTAAGGAACATTAAGTCCATGCCTAAATGTCCTAGGTTCAGAACATCCCAGGCAGCTCTGTATCACTTGGCTACTATTTTTTTAATGCTTTTGACCAATGAGGGCAGAGGGAAAGGAGGCCTGGGAGGTCTGTTTGGTAAAACCAGATATTGAAAGTTTTGCTTCTAGTACATGTGACAGAAAATATTGCTGTGATACGGGCAGTCCTTGGTCTTACCACCCAGCTGGTTCCTGAAAATCTGCCTCAAGTGGAAATTTTACGAATCAGAACGAGTTTTCTCGTAGCGATGATATAAAATGGAGGGATTGCTTCTTGAACCAGAGGAATTAAGATTGTGAGCCCCACGTGGGACAACCTGATTACCTTGCTTATCCCAGCGCTTAGGAGACTGCTTGGCACACCGTAAGCGCTTAACAAATACATCAGTATTATTATACTGTGGGCAGGAAACGTGTCTACCACTTGAGTTGTCTTGTACTCTTCCAAACGCTTCATAAAATGCTCTGCACACAGTAAATGCTCAATAAATACCATTGATTATTTTTCCTGAAATGACCCAGAATTGCATGCTCAGTGAACTATAGATGAGTAATATACTTAACATTGACATATTTATATTGAGTCATATGTGTTGAGTTTTACTCGCTCGGGAGTAAAATGGGAATGGCTGGCTTCCCAACTCCCAGCTTCCCCTGTTGCATTCCTTAGCCCTCTTTTGACTTCTTCCCCCCAACACGTACACAGACACACACACGTGCTTATGCACGCACATATTGTAACTTTTAAATTATTCCTCCACCATGCCTTTGTAGTCCTCCCACCCTTCTCCCCGACTACTGCACCCCCGTAGTTAAGCTAGTTGTGAGTGGGGATCATGTCTACCAACTCTGAATTGTACTTTCCCAAGCGCTTGGTACAGTGCTCTGCACATAGTCAGTGCTCATGGATTGATAGTGCTCTAAAGGAAAGTACTGGAGAAAAGTTGAAACTAGTGTTGTAAAGCCCGAGCCGGGCTAAATTACCAAAGTGTAAGTACCATTGGCCTTTACTTGAAATATCTTAAGTTGAGGATATTCTTGTGGTAATGAAACATTTTGCATCTCTACAGTGCAGTTCCCAAGGACAAGGATAGGCAGTGCTTTAAACTCCGCCAGGGAATTGACAAGAAAATTGTGATTTATGTCCAGCAAACAACTAATAAAGAACTTGCCATCGAAAGGTAACTATTTTCTGCTGAAGATTTTAGCCCCTGTATCACTTTCATAGATTGATATGCATTGTGGTCTGGTTCCCAATCCCTCTTGGATTTTTAGACTGCTTCCTGTGCAGAATTCCTCCCTAGAGCTTCAAGTTAAGGATGCCTAAAGACACCGCAACCAAAGGCAGAAACACAGAGCGTATTTTGATCTGCCTTGGGCGATATCAGTTTATTTTCATGAAAAACTAGTTTAAGGGCTTTATTAAAATACAAATGGGGTCAGTGACCAAATGGGTTTGGGGGAGGGATGGAAGCCCTAGTTCCGGGTGTGTAGTGGGTTGGGGAGGAGAGGGACAGGAAGGGTGACCAAAGGGGTGGCTAAAGAGAGCCATCCCTGGGGAGCTTGGAGATGGAGAGCTAAGAGGGCCTGGGAGGGGCCAAACCTCTCCCTATCTCCTTGTCTTTCCCTCCCGAAATTCTCCTAGGTGAAGTTTCCTCTTAGCGGGGTGGCAAAACCAACATAGGCAATATAGTTTAGTCAGAAAGTCCTGACACACGCCCCGATGTTTCCGATACCCAACCAGCTGCCTGGCTGCAATTACTAAACACGAGGAGGAAGAGGTGGCTACTTAAAATTTCATGGACAAGGTGTCCAGTTCTGTTGATCATTCAGTGAATTTGGGGAATCACATAGTTTTGTAGTTACGACAGGTTTTCGTTCTTTAATGCAGGTGGGTGGGATTCTTTTCCTGTCCCAGAGTTAACGCTAGTACGTTCCTTTTAGGTGCTTTGGTCTTCTACTTAGCCCTGGAAAAGATGTGCGCAATAGTGACATGCATCTCCTAGATTTGGTAAGACCAGTTTGTATCAAGGGGGCATATATTCATCTTCCTCCCTCCTGGAAAATCTGATGTTCCCCATCGCCACGTGTGGAATTGGCACGTCGAAAGTTTCCGTGCCCTCCGAGGGATACTCAAGTCCGACCCGGTCAGCCCAAGTCTCTGAGTCTGGCCTCAAAACCAGTGGTTGCAGTCAATCGATAGGATTTATTGAGCATTTCTCTGTGACAGAGCCCTGTACCAAGTATCAGGAGAGTGCAGTCAAACTAGCAGGCACGATCCCTGCCTTCTAGCTGCAGGGGACAGGCACTAAAATACATTACAGGTAGGGAGAAGCGACCAGATGCAAATGATTTTGGAGAAGAAGGGGATGGGGATGTTTAGTGGGCGAGAGACTTAAGCTTGTCGGCGATGCCACAGTGGGGCAATAGGGAGATGAGAGATTAGCCAGGGAAGGATTTCTGGAGGAGATGTGATTTTAGGACTTGGGAAATGGGGGAGAATGCTGGCTTGCTGGTTGTCAAGGGGGAGGGAGTTCCAGCAGGAGGAAGGGCTTGAAGAAGAGGCAGAAGCAGTGCCTCATTTTGCACCTGACGCGCGTCAGTCAGCCTCAAACCTTTTCCAACACCAAACTGAGTTTTTTTAAAGAAGCCTTTTTACAGTCACGGGAGTAGAGAATTACTGTTGTTTATTAATTTGGTTTTGCTTGTTACCCTTTTCCTAAGGAATCTATGGGCAAAAGTTCAGATGGAAAATCCTATGTAATAACTGGGAGTTGGAATCCCAAATCTCCACACTTCCAAGTTGTAAATGAAGAAACTCCTAAAGGTACTGACTTCCCCAAATGCATGTGCATTTGTTCCCTGCCCCACGTTTGCCCAGACCCCTTTGATTTTTCTGACATCACTGCCTGTTGAGCCCGGTTTAAGTGACTTGTTCTTCAGTTCATGAATCCAAAAGCCAAATGTAAAAGTGATATTTCAGTTTAGTAAGTGTTTTGGGACAGGGAGTTTTAAGAGTCTCCCTGCTCACTTTGGAAGGGACTGAAGGTCAGTTTATCTGCCTGGTTCGTCTGCTTCTGTTCTTTTCTTAATTCACGTTCAGAGTGTTGAAATACAGACAAGGAGTCTTTCACAGAACTGCCTTTTGATAATGTGCTTTTGTTTGGGGTTCAAGTTTTATTCAGTTAAATGTTTCAAAGGAATGTTTCAGGTTTTATTCCTTCTCTCGAGGGGATGAAAATTGGATTAGAAGAAATGAATCCAAAAGCCGCTCTGCTCTCTACTCAGCCCCGGCACCTTTCCCCATCCATCCCGCCTCTTTGGTGGCAGGACTCGCTAGAAAAATGATGGGAGGAATGCTTGGGGTGCTTTGTAGGGTGGCTCTCTTGGGTCCTCACAGTTTAATTCGTGCCTTCGTAACTCATGACTTGAAGCTGTCAACCTGGAAATAATTGGGATTGTCCATAGGATGCTTCGGGGAGCAAAGCAAGTGACATAGGAGTGCGTGGGCCGTATAAACAGGTGCACTAGGAGACACGGTGGTGCCTCAGAGCTCCTGCTGCACTGCTTCCAGGCTGCATCTGAATGGAGGCATCAGATGAAACACTGGAGAGCTGTACGATAGGAGGCAATAGATAAAACATCCATGCTCAGCCACCCTTGGTGACTTGGGGGTGCCCCAGTCCCTGGAACTCTAGGGACTTTGGGCATTAACTCATTTAAAAAAAGAAATTTTCCCCCCAAACAGTTGGGTGAAAATCAGAAAAAAAGAATGCCTTTGAGCTTTGTAAGGATTTTTGGATAAAAAATGGTTTCACCTGAAATTGAGGCCCTTTGTATGTTCAACCATATCTCTGTCTCTGTTTCTCCCTCTCTCTGTCTCTTGCTCTCTCTCTCTTTCACCCCTGTCTTTCCGTAGATAAGGTGCTGTTCATGACCACAGCTGTTGACTTGGTGATAACCGAGGTACAAGAACCTGTCCGATTTCTCCTGGAGACCAAAGTCCGAGTTTGTTCTCCTAATGAACGATTATTCTGGCCCTTTAGCAAGCGTAGTACTACTGAAAACTTCTTTCTGAAACTAAAACAGGTACTATTCACAACTGTGAAGTTGATTCCTTTCCCCCCTACCCCATTTTTGGTATTGGCTCTCCTCTGGATTCAAAATGTAACAGTAATAGTAATTGTGGTATTTAAGCACTTACTACATGCCAAGCACCGCACTAAGCGCTGGAATAGATACACGTAGGGAGCTCTGACATTTGACTCTTTATAGACCGAACCTAACTCAATTTCTTTTTCCTTTCCCTCAGTCTACACTATAAAATAGGAAACGATTGCAGAAAAGAATTTGCTGTGCACACAAGATCTTATTCCAGATTTTTTGATAACTGTGAAAATGATTTTCCCCATTTCGTGTCTCGTAGCTTTTAATGGAACTAACTCCATGCCTCGATCTCTAACGAAGTGTCAGTTTGAATGCCTTTGAATTGGATCCCTTGTACTGTGGTGTGTTCCTAATTCAGTAATGGCCTAGCCCCAGCAGGCAGAACGGGGACCAAAACCGCAGCCTCCCGATTCCCAGAGATGGTCTCCTTTCCCCGGGCAGGGTGAGAGTGTTCCCCGAGGCTCCCACGGGCTGAGCAGGAATCCTGAGAAAGAGCTGGCTAAAGTGGGTGACAAAAGCCGCCGCAGCTGCCTGATCATGGCCCTGCAGCAGAGCATCAGCACTGAGCCCCAATCATTTCAGCTAGAAATGGATCTTCTGCTTAAAAAAAAGTACAATGCAGTGTGATCTGTGCCCCTCTCTGGCTGTTGGCTGGTTACACCCCTTGTCCCAACAGGAACGTGGCTGAAAGGGAAGAGAGTGTGTGTAGGGGGGCTCTGGAACCATCATCAATTCCTCCCCACAAGTTCTCTATCCTGAAGGTTTAGGACCGAGACTTGTTCCTGGCAGAAGGCCTCATCATCTGCTTTTATGAAATAGCAATTGAATTTCATCCCCTGTTTCTGATTTTTCCTTTTTTTTTTCCCCCTCTTCAGTAGTCTTTGTTAAGCACTTTCTGTATGCTGAGCACCAGGGTAAGGACAACTTAATCAGGTGGTGCTTAGAGATACATGTTTGTACTGGGCATTTGGCCTGACCACTCTGATACCATTTTGCTTTAGCAACAAACTAAATTTAGCTATAAGATGCCCTGAAGCCATTTTCATGGAAATGAAGCAAAAAGGAAAATAACACTCCTGCCATTTTCCTCCATATTTAGATAAACTATTTTTAGGCAGGGTGATGGAGAATTTGAAAAATTAATCCTGTGAGCTCCAAAATTTTCAAATGAAGAAACATGTACATTTCTACCTTATCATTTAAGGAAGTTCACAGCACTTAGGTACATATCCGTAATTTATTTATATAAATGTCTGTCTCTCCCTCTAGATTGTAAGCTGCTAGTGGCAGGAAATGTGTCTGCCAGCTCTTTTTTTGTGTACTCCCCCAAGCACTTAATACAGTGCTCTGCACACAGTGAGCGCTCAATAAATATGATTGATTGTGTACTTCACTTAGCTCATTGGGCATCTTTTGTTTTAGTTAACTTGCACACTTTGTGACTTTTATTGCCCTTTAAATTTTTCCATCCTCACAGGCAGGAACAAGTTATCCAACTTCCACTATTTTACTTAAGAAAGATTAAGCGCAATTCACAATTTTGTTTTTTCATGAATTCTAACATACCTGGAAAGGAAAATAATTTCTACAAGGTTTATTCAAAATGCATAAATAGAATTAACTTATCTTGGCTTTCCAGTGTTTCTTGCCAGTCATGGAGAGGATTGCAGAAAATTAGACAGATGTTAAAAAAAAGTTATCTGCATATAAAATTGATTTTTCTTTGTCCCACCTCCCCAACTGAGAACATTTGGTGACTCAATAACTTTTTTTAGCTTGGAAGCATTCCCAGCTGTGGGGGATTTTTACATTAAAATGGCAGAGAATTATAGATGACACATTTTAAACATGGAGAAGAGAGAGAAGGAGCTCTTTTTTTAGGTTGAGACTTTGGCCATTAAATGAAAGATGAGGGAAATGGACAGGAGGCAGAATTTCTTAATGATGAATTAATGGTATTTGAGTATTTACTGTGTGCAGAGCACTCTATTAATTCATCATTAGTGCTTGGGAGAGTACAGTGCAGCAGAGTTGGTAGACACACTCCCTGCCCACAAGAAGTCTACAGTCTAGAAGCGGGGGTGGGGTGATAATCCAGAGGGGGTAGAAAACAGACTGGGCATTCGGTTTCCCACTTAACTGAAATAAAAAATTCCTAGAAGTAATAGGAGCACCAGATATCCTCATTCCAAGCATTTTGAACTACAAGCAGTCTTCAGCTAGAGATTTTCAGCATGGTGGGGGATTAAGAAGAAAGGAGGGCAGAAAAAGCAGGGTAGTTCAGAAGTTGGGGAGGGACTACCTGATCCCTGGGCAAGGTCACTAAGTAGGGTCAATCCCTCCGTTTCACTTCCGATGATGTGAAATCTAGCTTCCCTATTGTGGAACCTCTCTGACTCCATCTGAATACACTAATGTAGTTATATTAGTCATCCTTAATTGATAAATACAAAATCCAGGTCATTTTGCATCAGATGAACGCCCTGAACGGCATGGGGCTAGTTGGGATCCAGCCAGCCGTCCTCCCTCCTGAGATTGGCTATAGGAAGCTAGGACGAATCTTCCGTCGTTCCCCTTCCGTCTGCTTCCCAGGAGAACATTCCTGCCCTGCACCCAGCAGCCACTTGAGTCCCCTTACCTGATAGTGACACGCAAGTTACAGCCCTAACTGCTTTTTAATGCAAATATTTAAAGGCTTTTTATTGAGCCTGTTGGGTAGCAGTGAAGAGTCCCAATCCAAAAGATGCCTCTCCCTTTCCTCTAATACATTCCCTACTCCAGGACTCCTATTCTCCTGCAGTTGTCTTGGTCCCTTTTCCTCTGGTCCGTTCCCTTCAGCCTCTCTTAGGAATTACAGATATCGGGTTCAGCCCTTTCAAATCCTTCTCGCTGCCTTGTCAGGTGCCAAGGTGAAACAGCTGCCCATCCACTGGACCACTTGCCCCACTCGGATTGGGGCCTTGCTCTTCGGGGATCCCGTTCCCTAGAATGGTTCAATACCAGCTCTTAAAACGGCCAAAGGGGTTTCTTCCCCCCAATTTACTAACCTCCTCTTCTTTTCCCAATCTTTCCCGGGTATGGGCTGTATTCCAGGTGGATCTCCCTCATACCTCCGAAGATTAGTTTTCCCTCCAGGTGGGGTGGCCTCAGGAGTGAATTCCTATCTTCTCTGGCAACTTTTGCATTTTCCCTCTTACCTCTAACTTGAGTGACTGCCACACACTGTAAACTGAGTTACCGCCATATGTGTTAGAAAAGGAGAGAAGATTGAGTATGTGAGAATTCCATGTATTTGGCTCGAAGGGCCCATAAACACAGGCCTTAAAAAGGTTCAAAACAAGTAGCTTTTTGGTCCAGCCTACAAAATATTTGTACCTGAATATTTGATATTACACTCTGGCAAAATGAGGTTAGAAACAGAACATCGTTAGTGCTCAGTCATGGAAGAGCACATTTCAGCCCAAAAGACATTTAATTAAAGCATTTTTATTTCCTCTCTTGGCAAAGGCTCATGCAGCGGAAAGTGTTGAAAATAACTTTCCTAACTCCCCCAGTCCAAATCCCCTTAGAATGAGATTTTGATGAAAGAAATGAAGTATTTAAGTGTCTAGTGCCTTTTATACTTGTGGGGTTTTTTGTTGTTGTTTTTTTTTAAAGATCAAGCAAAAGGACAGGAAGAATAACACTGACACGCTGTATGAAGTTGTGTGCTTGGAGAGTGAATCCGAAAGAGAAAGGAGAAAAACAACAGCAAGTCCTTCAATTCGCCTGCCCCAGTCTGGATCTCAGAGTTCAATGATACCCTCCCCTCCAGAGGATGATGAAGAGGAAGGTTAGACATGGTCAATGCATAATTTGTAGCTTTATTTTGTCATGGGGTATGCAGATTATTTTTGGAGAATTGAAACCCTAATGATCTCCGATGCTGGGAAGGGAACAGTAGCTACCTCATAACCCAAGCCTTATGCTTTCACACGCTGTGGGTTTTGTTTGTTTGGAATGAACCGCACTTTAAGCTCCAACTTGCCCTCCAGTTTTCACTTCCATTCGGACCCTGGGGAGAACCACTTAAATAGTCGCCACGGCCTCCAGAGCAGGGATCGCAGTCTCCCGGTTTCACCTGACCTGCCTCCCTTCCTTGCCTGCCCTTCCTTCTCCCTGTCGCTCCTTCATCTCAGCTCTCCTTGCTCCCCTCCCTCTGCCTCTCCGCAGGAACTCAACCTGGTTGGAGCTAGAGTCAGGGGAGTGTAGCGGCAGCAACTGAAAAGGTCCCTGCTACTCCCACCCCCTCTGGCTCACCAGAGTTTGTGGTCTGAGCTGTAGAGAGCTGACTTGCAAGAGCAGTTTTTTCTCCTCACATGCTCCAGCTCTGCTGCCCCGCTCCTTGCTCATCTCTCCCGTATTCTTCCCTCATCAAGGAGCCCCGCAAAAAGCGGCTCTGCAGGGGCCCAGAAGCGATGACGGCCAACCCCCTCACCATTCTTTGAAGGCGGCAGCTCTGTGGGGGCGATTGCCATCGTGGCATTTTGAGCTGAAATTCCCAGCCTCCTCTTCCGAGCTCTCTTGACAGGAAGCGAGAGCTCCCGGCAGGGCTGAAAAGAGCCAGAATGATGGCTTTCTGGGCTGCTAGCCTTTTGAAGTCTGGCCCCTTCTAGACCCTACAAAATCCTCTTCAAAATCCCTGTCCCTTTTCACCATCACATTTTAAATTAAAAGTTAGAACTTAGGGAAGGAAGAAGAAAGATAATAGTACTCCTGGTTGAAGGCCGTGTTTGTGAAGCACTTTGAAGTTCAGAAAGTGAGTTTCACGGATACAGCAGTTGAAGAATTGTTGACTGCAAGATCACAGTTTGCACAGGGTCACAGCTTGCATGCTCTGTAATTCGACTTAGACCCCAGAGGGCTGAGTAAGGGCCCTTTCTAATTTTTATTTTGAGGGCCCTGGTCAATCGGTTTCCTGTCCAGCGCAACGTCAGCAGTTGACTTTGCTCTTCCAGGAACCAATTCTGAGGGAAGTTAAATGCTTTTAAAATTCAAACTGATAACCTGCGGGTAAATCGTAGTATGGGACAACATAGACGACTGTTTGACAAACCATTTTTTGGACTTTATTCCAACCTAAATTCTTTGGCTTATTGGAATTCAATCTCAAGGAGGATTTTTTTTTCCCTGAGGACCTATTGGTATAGCATTAAATCTGCTTTGCGGGATTTTATCAAAAGAATGTTAAAATAACAGCTGCTTTTTATCTTTTTGTGATGAATAATTCAAATTTGCACTGGGGCAAGTGGTCAGACTAAGAAACAGACTTCACAGAGAATTATTTTATATACATGCTTAGTATTCTTTTTGAGCAGCAAAATGTCCTCCCCGCACAGAAAAATTATTGACAAAGTGATAACCTTGAAATACAAAAGGGTACTACAGCTAAACCATTAACAATTAGAATGACCCCTGATATTTTGAAGGAAAATCAGGTTACTTGTTTTGAACCAGTTTTAGCTGTTTTGCTGTTTAATTACGTGTGGTAGCATTTCAGCTATTATCGCGTAAGATGTACTTGCATGGAAATCTGTGAATGCCGTGAAAATTTCCTTTAAAGAGTTCCTCTAAAGCTCCAAGACCATGCCATCCGTTGGTCTCTAGTGTTTGAACCGCTCCACTTACGGATCTTTATTTGTTAAAGTTCATGTTTCGTTCTCGAGCCCATTTTTGTAGTTATCATCTTTCATCCCTTTTGGGCTTCAGCTAACTTTTAAAGTGGATTTCTAACACAGATAAACATGGGTAGAGAGAATATCTTTGTATGACC